>NC_074689.1:9117383-9433320 GCF_029448725.1 Salvelinus fontinalis
ACAGAGCTAGTGTAACTGAGTCATGTTTGTAGGCCTCCTTGCTCGCGCACGCTTTTTTAGTTCTGCCCACACATTTTCTATAGGATTGAGGTCAGGGCTTTGTGATGGCCACTCCAATGCCTTGACTTTGTTGTCCTTAAGCCATTTTGCCACAACTTTGGAAGTATGCTTGGGGTCATTGTCCATTTGGAAAACCCATTTGCGACCAAGCTTTAACTTCTTCAGATGTTGCTTCAATATATCCACCTAATTTGTCCATCCTCATGATGCCATCTATTTTCTTAAGTGCACCAGTTCCTCCTGCAGTAAAGCACCACCACAACATGATGCTGCCACCCCTGTGCTTCACGGTTGGGATGGTGTTCTTTGGCTTGCAAGCCTCCCCTTTTCCCTCCAAACATAATGATAGTCATTATTGCCAAACAGTTCTATTTTTGTTGCATCAGACCAGATGACATTTCTCCAAAAAGTACGATCTTTGTTGCAAACCGTAGTCTGGCTTTTTTTATGGCGGTTTTGGAGCAGTGGCATCTTCTTTGCTGAGCGGCCTTTCAGTTTATATCGACATAGGACTTGTTTTACTGTGGATATATTTACTTTTGTACATGTTTCCTCCAGCATCTTCACAAGGTTCTATGCTGCTGTTGTTCTGGGATTGATTTGCACTTTTTGTACCAAAGTACGTTCATCTCTAGGAGACAGAACTTGTCTCCTTCCTGAGCGGTATGACGGCTGCGTGGTCCCATGGTGTTTATACTTGCGTACTATTGTTTGTACAGATGAACGTTGTATCTTCAGGCGTTTGGAAATTGCTCCCAAGGATGAACCAGACTTGTGGAGGTCTACAATTTCTTTCTGAGGTCTTGGCTGATTTCTTTTGATTTTCCCATGATGTCAAGCAAATAGGTTTGAAGGTAGGCCTTGAAATACATCCACAGGTACACCTCCAATTGACTCAATTGATGTCAATTAGACTATCAGAAGCTTCTAAAGCCATGACATCATTTTCTGGAATTTTCCAAGCTGTTTAAAGGCACAATCAACTTAGTGTATGTAAACTTCTGACCCACTGGAATTGTGATACAGTGAATTATAAGTGAAATAATCTCTCTGTAAACAAGGTACAAGGTAAATGTCCTAAACAATTTGCCAAAACTATAGTTTGTTAACAAGAAATGTGTGGAGTGGTTGAAAAACTGGTTTTAATGACTCCAACCTAAGTGTATGTAAACTTCAGACTTCAACTATATATATATATATATATATTAGCAAACATTTTTGAACCTGTTTTTGCTTTGTAATTATGGGGTATTGTGTGTAAATTGATCAGGAAAAAAAACATTACATCAATTTTAGAATATCAGTTGTGTTGTAACAACTGTGCCAATCAGTTGTGTTGTAACAAGTTAGGGTTGGTATACAGAAGAAAGCCCTATTTGGTAAAAGTCCAAATTATGGCAAGAACAGCTCAAATAAGCTAAGAGAAATGACAGTGCATCAATATTTTAAGACATGAATGTCAGTCAATGAGGAAAACTTCAAGAACTTTGAATGTTTCTTCAAGTGCAGTCACAAAAACCATCAAGCGCTATAATGAAACTGGCTCTCATGAGGAACGCCACAGGAAAGGAAGACCCAGAATTACCTCTGCTGCAGAGGGTAAGTTCATTAGTTACCAGCCTGCTTGAATCAAGCCTTCATGGTTGAATTGCTGCAAAGAAACCACTTCTAAAGGACACCATTAAGAATAAGACACTTGCTTGGGCCAAGAACCACGAGCAATGGACATTAGACCGGTGGGAATCTGTTGTTGAGATTTTTGGTTCCACCACTGTGTCTTTGTGAGACGTAGAGTAGGTGAACGGATGATCTCTGCAATGTGTAGTTCCCACCGTAAATTATGGAGGAGGAGGTGTGATGGTGTGGGGGTGCTTTGCTGGTGACACCGTCAGTGATTTATTTAGTAGTCAAGGCACACTTAAACAGCATGTCTCCCACAGCATTCTGCAGTGATACGCCATCTCATCTGGTTTGCGCTTAGTGGGACTATAATTTGTTTTTCAACAGGACATTGACCCAGCACACCTCCAGGCGCTGTAAGGGCTATTTTCCAAGAAGGTAAGGGGTGGAGTACTGCATCAGATTACCTGGCCTCCACAATCACATAACCTCAACCCAAATGAGATGGTTTGGGATGAGTTGGACCACAGAGTGAAGGAAACACAGCCAACTAGTGCTCAGAATATGTGGGAACTCCTTCAAGACTGTTGTAAAAGCATTCCAGGTGAAGCTGGCTGAGAGAATGCCAAGAGTTTGCAAAGCTGTCATCAAGTCAAAGGGTGGCTACTTAGAAGAATCTTAAATATAAAATATATTTTGAGATTTGTTTAACACTTTTTTGGTTACTACATGATTCCTTATTTTCCCCATATCCCTACCTCCCTAATTGAAGCAAACTAATGGGCAATAACACTTAGGCTTTTGCTTCCAGCTCATACATACTATATATACGTATATTTTACAGACACAATGAATTTTACAATACTTATCTTTTGTTTTTTTAATCCCATCTATATCTGAAGTCCATACAGTATTTGACATGTTTTTTTAAAGATAATTTAAAAAAGTTAATATATTATTGATCGATTTGACTATGACTTTTCAAATCACCCAGCAGTGCTATTTGCGGAGCTAGCTCCAGGTAAATGCTGCAATTCAAATTATCTAATGATTGTCTCTTCACAGAATTGTTTTAATCTAATCATTTAAATAAAAAATTCAATGTTTTGAATCCATGTTGTTTTGCGTATCAGTTCATTAACCATGTGCCATGTAATCGGTACATCAAAAATTTATTCCCAACTATTTTGCAATCTATATGGCACAGCTGTCATTTTTTTGCTCCTTAAATGAAACTGGTATACTTTTTTATCTATCACAAATTTCTTGATCCAATATTGGTCTCTAATGCAGAGGCAAAAGACAAGTTCCTTACTTTTCCCCCTTCAACTTGCCTCTTCCATTTTGCAATAATGCTGCATTTAGTTGGTTGTAATTTTGAATAGAGAAGACATTTCCAGATATTTTTGTTAGCTGCATGTGTGATATAATTTACAAAGATTATACCTTTTTTAAACATCTTTTCAAAAAATGTTTTTTTTGATCAATTAGTATATTTCAGCAACGCTGAGTGCCTGGATAAGGCCTTTTTGCCATAGTATATCGGCCATATACCACAAAAACCCGTGGTGCCTTATTGCTATTATAAACTGGATACCAATGTAATTAGAGCATTAAAAATAAATGTTTTGTCATTCCCATGGTATACGGTCTGATATACCACAGCTTTCAGCCAATCAGCATTCAGAGCTCGAACCACCCAGTTTATAATTGTGTTTCACCATAATATTTGTTGTATTATTTGTTCAGTTTTTTTCTGGTGGGTTAAACTGAAATTGCAACCAACTTTTTATATGGCTTGTTTTAAAAATAGAGATATTTTGGAGATTATATCATTTTCAAATAACCGAAAGTGAGAGGTTGTAATCTGAATAAAGGGAACAAGGCTAGGGAACATGGGGTGAGACATTCTTACTAATCTGCTAGAGAACCAGTTTGGATTTAAGTAGAACTTTTGTATGACTGAAGCCTTTAGTGAGAGGTCTAATGCTTTAATATTTAATAATTTCTGCCTTCTGAATTCATATTCATTATATAAATTGGACTGTTTAATTTTGTCTGGCCTGCTATTCAAAAAAAAACAACATTTTTTTCACACATATAATTTTTTTTAAACAGGTCGCTAGGTTAAGGCGGGCAAGGCCATAATCAAATAGGTCAACTCGGATATGACTGAAGAGTTAATCAAGGTGATTTTTCCACAAATAGACAGGTATTTTCCTTTTCACGGTAGCACGATTATATATATTTTTGCAAAATTTTTATTAAAATGTATTGTCGTGAGAATTTCTTTCTTTCTGGATATGAATGCCGAGTATGTCCACATCATCGCCAGACCATTTTATTGGTGAACTACACGGTAATGTAAAAGTAAAACATTTTGGTGGTCAAATATGTAATATAGTACACTTATCATAATTTGGTTGTAATCGACCAAGCCTTACTTGGGCAAATACAATACTGTATGTTAGTTATCTATGCTTACCTCGAATCGCCTCCATTGCATCCCTATTGAATTATATGTATTCTATTTTGTTGCCAAACTCATTAAACAATATTGCATTTCTGGAGGACAAGTTCCAAAAAACGACAGTGTCTGCATAGCCTATGTGGGGCATTAGGTCATAGATAGGAAATATCATAGCAATTCATACACTTTTGTCACTTATTTTACTCGTGGATCCATGGATCGACTCAATACTACTACATTAATCAATAATACTGCATGAATTGCATGATTCGATTCCATACTGCTGCAAGAATCGACTGTATAATACTTAATCCATTTCATAATACTGCATGAATAGATTAGAATTTTGCATGAATCGACTGTATAAATCTGCATAAATCACTGGACTCAATAATACGGCATGAATACATGCAGCACAGGGGTATATTGCCCACTCCATACTAGTGTGCCAGCCTGCCAGTTATCCAGACTGGCAGACAGACAGTGTACTGTAAACAGCGGATTGCACTGTGGCTTGTGAGATTGCCCATAAACGGACCTCCAATAATTACCTTTTAGTGTTTACCGTCTGAGCGTGTTCTGTATTTTCTGACTTGTCTAATTCAATAAGTGCTAGCAGGTATATAGTAAAACCCCTAGTCCTGTGTTGTCTGACGACTGTCAAACTCCAATTAGCTGGCAGACCTGACAGCATGGCTCCATTGTATGGAGTTCCCTCTTCCCTTCCATTTGATGGTCTCCTCTTTGTTTTCTTTCTGTCAATTCTCTCTCTTATTGGTGTTAACCATTGAGTCTGAGAAGCATAGCATATGTCCCAAATATTCCTGGTCAAAAGTAGTCAAAAGATAGGGAACAGGGTGCCATTTGGGACACAAACATACTGCAAGAGTCATCAGCGGAATGTGCAGTGGGAAAATAAAGAACACTGGGTCAAAACAAAGTACTTTTAGGAGAATCTGAACACAATTGAAGAGTAGCCACTGTAAATTTTATGTTGAAATGATTATATTGGCTCATCATATTCTTCAATGTTCAGCAATGAACATCATGAGTAAAACTATTCAAACCGTAGCTGAATTCATAATCAGCGTCCCAAAATGGAACCCTATTCCACTACTTTTCACTAAATATGGAATAGGGTACCATTTGCATATTTCTCACTTTCTTCCCAAAGTTGCATTGTTGTTGATCCTGGTTTTGAGATTGCAGAAAATAATGAGTTTCTCCCTCAGTGTGTTGATATTAATATTCATGAATATTATGATGCTGTGTCCCTCACTGCTTGTCACTTAGGATGTGATGGCCCATGAGGTATAGTGCTAAATATAAGACTATGACACTGTAGTATCAGCAGTATAGTAATGAGCTTCAAGCCAGTCACTCATCATACTTACTTGAAGTAATGCTAATTTATTTCAAGACGATGAATAGTCTAGAAAGAGGCACTTAGATGGTACATTGGACCAAGCTTAGCAGAAACAAAAGTACAAGAATATATATGTTGTGTTGTGTTCTTGTGATGCAATGATTTCCCCTATTTATTTCTTTTAAATTATTGCATTTTCATGTTGCTGGGTCTTGTAGGCAACTTGGGGAATGTCTACACCTGACACTTACAGTACATGCAAATTCTGCTATCAGAATAAAATGTTTGCATTGAAAAGACATGTCTTGACACACAGAAGTCGCATTGCGGTCTGATTATGTTCAGATTTGGTCAGTGACACATCGTATGTAGGTTTCTCCTCAGTCTGGACTCAATCAGGCTATTGACAGTGCATACAGTGAGCGACGTCATCAGCATTCCGCCCACATGTCTTTTGGGAGTGAGAGGCACCTTTTCATTATAACATTGGAGGAAATAACTTCCTAGTGTATGTTTTTGCTGGCCTTATAAATGCTATCCAATTAGTTAATATTTAGAAAAACATTTGTTTGATTGGCTAGATACATAGATGGTTATGCTAACCTGTTTGCAATCCCTTTAACTTTGCTAGCTAGCTTCCTGGCTAGCTACAGAGGTTATCGAGTTACAGCAGTTATTTAGCTACTGCCATTAAGTTGTTGTTTTGCTATTATCATATTTTAAGTATGCCTCCTTTTGAGGAATGGTTACTGGCATGTAAATATAGCGCCATAGACACGTTTAAATGTAGGCGTAGAAGCATGATGTGTTCAGAATTCCATGATCTGAACTCAAATCAAATCTTGCAGATGTTATCACACGTGCAGCGAAATGCTTCTGTTTCTAGCTCCGTCAGTGAAGTAATACCGAACAACATAAAACAAAACACACAAATAAATTAAAATTAAAATTAAAAATAAACTTGTTTAAAATTACCCACAGAATATGATTATTTAGATCAGACAGGGCACGCCCTGCGTGGCCACTTCAGGTGCAAGTTACATTTAGGATAAGAAGCATTACAATGAATTTGAGGGTCAAGCTTTAAGTACACACTCACTTTGCTAAGTATCTGTTGGAATGCAAGATTCAAGATGGATGTTCTGTGCCAAACAGAGCAGTCTCTCCACTAGCCGGTCTTCATGTTTTTTAAATTATTTTTTATTATTTTACCCCCTTTTTCTCCCCAATTTCGTGGTATCCAATTGGTAGTAGTTACTGTCTTGTCTCATCGCTGCAACTCCCGTACGGACTCGGGAGAGGTGAACGTCGAGAGCCACCCGTCCTCCGAAGTACAACCCAACCAAGCCGCACTGCTTCTTGACACAACGCACATCCAACCTAGAAGAAAGCCACACCAATGTGTCAGAGGAAACACCGTACACCTAGCGACCTGGTCAGCGTGCACTGCACCCGGCCCGCCACGAGAGTCACTAGTGCGTGATGAGACAAGGATATCCCTTGTTTTTTAATTAAAACAGGTGTAATATACGGTCCATACAAGAACCATATAAGATCCAAACAAGAACCATTGCCTTTAGATCAGTCTCTAAGCTAGCATGCTTGTGCTAGCATTCTTGTTTTTCCATTTCTCAAATTAAGTAAATAAATTGTGAGGGATGGTAATCGTCAGCCAAGAGTATATAAACTCTGAAATCAAATGTCTGTGAATTTAATGTATCCAAGGCCAATATAGTGAGCAATAATCAACATCTCAAGATAGTTGCTAAATGGCATATATTATTATGTTATAGCTAGCTTGGCTGTATATGAATATCTGTCCAGAGAGACTAATCCAACGCAGATGTAAAGATGTAATGTTGAATTTCGTGTTGAATCTGTTATTTACATAAACCTGCCAACTGTACTTGCTATTTTTGTACATTTCAAATTTCCTGACTGACTCTGAATGCTCTCTCCATCTCAAAAGAAATCTCTCACGTGGTTTCTCCTTCTTTCTATCCACAGCTGCATTCCAATATGGACCGAGGGGAAGGTAACGTGAAGTACATTCTAACTGGCGACGGGGTGGGGAGCTTGTTTCTAATTGACGAGAACTCAGGTGACATTCACGCCACTAAGCGGTTGGACAGGGAGGAGAGGGCCATATACACACTCCACGCTAAGGTGGTGGACAAGAGGACCAACAAGACACTGGAGGCTGATACTGAATTTAACATCAAGATCCACGACATCAACGACAATGAGCCAAAGTTCTCAAAAGACATCTATTTCGCCAGTGTCCCAGAGATGTCAGATGTAGGTGAGTTAAAAACAACTGCTTTGTCTGAGTTGGTCCTTTTGTGATGCTGTATTTCCATTAAGAAATGTGAATGACACTTATTTTTGAAACTTAGTTAACAAAGGCAGAGATAATGAACTGGAAATCAAATCATGTAATTGACACCATAATTTGCATATGTAATAGTGGAAGGTTGAATCTTTAGTGAAGGTTTTGCCTCATTGCACTGAACTTAATTAAGATAATATAGATTAACCAGTAGGCACAAATACAAACAAAGCTTTAAAAAGGCAAACGGGCAAACTGGAATACGTTTCCAATTATGAGCCCACAAATTAATAGAATGTGTAATTGCAAGTTAAATAAAATCCTATTTGCCAATATGGCAAATAATCGTCCTCCATCGTGTTCACATAATGATGGAATCATTAACTGATTCCAGAGAGAGGATGTTGAGGTTGTGACTGTGACTGGAATTGTGGCTGGAATTGCTGGAATGTTTGAAAACATTGATGAAATTGTGGCTGGAATTGCTGGACACATTTGATGAAAGTATTGAACCGTGGAGCTCACGTACAGAACAGTTTGAATATTTTGTTCTTGCATATTACATTGATGAGGACAAAATTGTGCCTAAATTATTTAATATTATGGTGCCAAAGAAATGTAATTTACTCAGCAGTCTGCTACAGGCAAGGTAATACAACGTGTGGGGATATTGTGGAAATACTGGAAGGACCATTTTCACCAAATCACTAGTTATTGCTGAAGGGTTCCACAGAACAAGTCAGGAATAGGGAGAATCAGAGACACTTGTTTGCTGCTGCATTAAATAAACTATCAGTGCACTGTGAGTTTGATGTTCTATATGACAGCATTAGAGACCGACTAGTATGTGAGCTAAGGCATGAAGCTACACAAGAGACTATTGACTGAAAGTAATCGGACCCTTGCAAAAGCTATTACAGTCAGTGTGTCCATGGAAATAGCTGCAAAAGAGGCTCAGCAGTTGGATTCATCAGGAAATGTGCACCAAGTTGCAACTGAAAATCAGGAGAGGGAAATCAAGGCACATGCTTCCACTGTGTCAAAGTAGGATATCAGGCTGGCGTAAGGACATAGATTGATGAGCCTGTGGTAAAAAAGGACCTTGTCGAACGAGCCTGCAGATACGAAAAAAGGGCTCAGGGAAAACGTGTAAGACTGAAAACAAGAAAGAGACATTCCAACACAAGAAAAACAGACCTGTTTAGGCTGTTGAGCAGGTGACCAATCAGACGAGGAAGTCACACTTAATATACTGACTGTTGCTGGGGGGCTGCACGGCTACTATGTCTCTCCCTTGCTAGAGGGGTAGGCGGTGTATATAGAGATTGACACGGGCAGCTGTATCTCTTGTGTCAGACAGTTTGACAAAAACACACTGGAACACCTCCCACTTCAGCCAGCACACATCATATTAAAGTCTTACACGGGTGAATCTATCACCATGAGAGGCATCACTGATGTCACAGTTAGATAAAGGGACAAACAGAAAAAATGCCAGTCTATTTCGTGAAAGGAAAGTGTCCATCACTACTGGGATGTTCGTGGTTGGAGAAAATCATCATGGACTGGCCATCAGTGCATACAATGACACATGGGGACGCAGGCCTATCTTAAAGAAACATGGAGAAATATTTAATGGAGAGCTGGGTTTCATGAAATATATTAGAGTGAAACAACAAGCCAAAGTTTCTGAAAACACGACCGGTACCTTATGCTATCAGACCAAAAGTTGAGGCTGACTTGGACGCTCTAGTCCAGGGTTCCCCAACTGGCGCCCAGCAGGCAGGGTTTTATTTGCCACCCCACATTTTCTGAGCAAAAATAATATATATACCGCAGATTTTTCTTAAAATATTGTTGGACATAAAAAACTGTAAAAACACCAGGAAATCACCTCTGTGTGATTTTAATGATGCTATTCTGTTACCCAGCATTCCCACACATAAGATAGACATGATTGTATACAAATTAGGCAAGTCTTGAAATCATTATGTTTTAGTCAAATATTTTATCTGTTTGGGCTTCTTTCGGTCAATTTGACGTCGACAAATGTCTTATAATGTTCAAGTCCCCTGACCATCCGCTCAAGAAATGTTTATCTTCCCACAGCTGAATCTAGTTGACATTCCCTTCTCTAGTCAAAAACAAAGCCGGTCAGTGTGAGTGAACCGGCGACACCCATCGTACCAGTCCTTAACAAGGATGGTGGAAATGGGATATGTGGAGACTTTTTAAAGTCACAGTTAACCCGGTGTTGTCCGCTGAACAGTATCTGCTACCACATTTCAATTTAGCCGGCAGTCAAAAGCAAAATAAACCACTACCAAGCCTACTTGCAGATGCACGTGGAAGAAATGTCAAAAGAGCTGCTGACTGTTCTGACGCAAAATGTGCTCTTCAGGTATTGTCGTCTACCGTTCGGAAACACAAGAGCACTGGCGCTGTTCCAAAAGGAGGTGGACCAGTTCCTGAGTGGATTGCCAGAAGAACCAATGCTACCTGGTTGGCATCCTTGTTACTGGAAAGGAACGACAAAGGATTATCTCCAGAACTTGGATGCATCATTACAGAGATTGAAGGACTATGGACTGCGAGTTTGTAAGGAGAAATGTGCATTCTTCCAATCCTTGGTTAAATACCTTTGACACGTCATCGACGCTACAGGCTTTCACAAGGCTTTTTCAAGGTCAAGGCTATCTTGGACGCCCCCAGCTCCTCAGAACATGAGCCAACTACATTCTTCCTGGGGTTATTGAATAACTATGGACACTTTCTCCCAAGCTTAGCAATGAAGCTGAAGCTGCTGCATCAGTTGCTTTGTCAGGGAAAAACATGGAAATGGACAAAACAATGTGAGGAAGCGTTCATGAAAACCAAGAAGACACTCCGGAAATCTGCACGGACAAAACTTTGACCCGTCATTGCCCATCCAAATAGCTTGGGATGCTAGTCCCTATGGTGTGGGAGGAGTTGTGTCCCATGCCTTCCAGTGAAGAGAAGCCTATCATTTTCGCATCGAGGACATTGACCAAAGCTAAAATTAATTATGCAGTGAACGAGAAACTAGAACGAGAAACTCTAGGCATAGTTTTTGGAGTGCGTAAGTTTCACCACTATCCCCCCCATGCACCAACAACCAACAAAATTAACAAAAGAGAAAAAAGAGAAAGACAAAGGAAAACAGAAAACAGCAATGTAACAAAACAAAGACATCAAGGACAACAAAAATCCTAACAGCAAGGCCAACTGAATATGTTTGAGTGCATGTATGGTACTATTTACATGCGGGTTTGTGTCCATGTATGTGCACGTGTGTGCATTTGAATGAGAGTGTGTGTGTATATGCATGTGTACAAACAGCTGTGTGGCATCAGCCTCAGGAAAACCGGCATTAGCTGTAACAACACTGCCCCTCAGTGTCATTCAAACATACTTTTTGTTGTTTTATTTTGACTTCATTTTTTTTACTTTTGTCTTTGACCGTCATTCTATCCCGCGCCCAGCAACTCCACTCTCACTTGTCTCCAATTCCACATCCCAATCCTCAGCTTCCCTCAGCCCATCCCAACTATCTCTGCTGGCCACCCTCTTCGGATTTCTATGCAACACATATCTTTCAACTATGCTGTGATGTTTAACATACAATTTTTATCTATCTAATCGAATAGAATCCACAGATGGCAAGTTGAAGATAAATACTTTTACTAAGAGTATTAGTTACTGACCCGGTCTCTCCAGAGGTTTATTATTATTATTATTTCTAAAGGTACTGCATAGGTGAAAACATTTTTTTTGTGCAAGAGATAGCACTTGTATAGCCTAAGACAGTAGCATAAATGTGCAGAAAGTAGTTTTGAATGCATTTTATTGAAGAAAAACAATAACAGTCGTGAACTTTTTTGGCAAATTAGTGATATTCTTATATACTGTACAATAAGGAATTCAACTACAAAATTCTAGTCTTCTCCCATTTTTTAAACCATTGCCCCCACCCACAAGATGTATAAACAACAACACTAAATAAGAAGAAAATAAGATAATAGATGCAAATCAAAAAGGTGAAGAACATAAATCAATCGACTCTAATTAGCACATACAGGACAGTATGCAAGTGTGTATGCATGAACTTTGCAGATGTATTTCGCACATGTACAGCACATAGTATTTGTTTTACAGTTTCTTTGGGGGGCAGAATTGTCATCTCCTCCTCTTGCCTGCCCCAGCTGCAGCCTCAGGTGGATCAGGACAAGATTCAGCCCCCTGAATAGCTTTCACAAGCCCTGCAAAGGCTGCTGTATGGGGGAGGCGCTCCATCCTTTGAATGTGTGGGGTTACAGGTGCCTTTCTCAGCTGGTCCAGGAACACCCTCCTCTTGTTCCGCTTATCAGGCATCCAGGTAGGGTTGATCTTATTCCATATCACAAAGGCATTGTATGAGGACACATCAATGATATTATGGAAGATGACCAGGGGCCAGCGGGCAGTCATCCTCCTGCATCCTCCTGCAGTAAGTTCCAATCATCTTGTCCAGGTTGTTCACGCCTCTTTAGATGTGGTTGTAGTCCAGGATGATGGCTGGCTTCCTGTCCTCATGATCATTGATCTCAGCCGTTTTGTGCAGTGTGCTCAGGAGGACCACATTATTGTTCTTCTTTGGGAGGTAATAAACTAGAGTTGTAGTGAGGGAGAAGGCCTCTCTCCCCCTTGTTGCGAGTTGTGCAGGGGGGAGCTCAGGCTTGTTCTTTCTTACTGTACCAACCATGTTGATCTTCCTGTTCAGGAGCTGCTGGCTGAGTTCATAAGAGGTGAAGAAATTGTCACACGTGACATTGTGCTCCCTCAGTCCATCTGTCACATTAAGCACAACCCGTATCCCCTGGTTCTTCCATGTGTAGACTTGCATCTTCCAAGCGTAGCTGGATTGTACGTCACAGGCCACCCATATCTTGATGTCATACTTTGCTGGCTTGCTGGACATATACTGCCGGAAAGGACAGCGGCCTTTTGACAAAAGAGATTACTATCAGTAATTACTATTAGTGTACCAGAAAACAATCACATAAATCAATGATATTACAGCAATACATAATACAATTCACAGTCAAAATCACTTCCATAATAGATATGAAAATAGATTAGATTACTCGTTGGTTATTACTGCATTGTCGGAACTAGAAGCACAAGCATTTCGCTACACTCGCATTAAGGTCTGCTAACCAAGTGTATGTGACAAATAACATTTGATTTGATTTTGATTTGAAAATAAAAATGTACCTCTGAATGGAACCAGTTGCTCATCCACTGTTACTTCAGGCCCAGGGTTGTAGAGGTATGGCAGACGCTCCACCCACTTCTCCCAGACCACTCTTGTGGCCGCCAGTTTCTCTCACACGTCTTGACTCATGGTTATCAAGTCGTAGCTTTCTTGACAAAGTGTGAAAGACTTTCAGTGGCATCGTGGCACGGAAAATCACCCTTCCACTCTCTGATTCCCAGAGACTGCATGTAGCCTCGCTTCAGGACCTAAACACATCCACTAAGATTAGCAGCCCTATGTAGGCACGCAGGTCAATCTCATCCATCCTTTTCCTGTTGTCTCCATATTTACAGAAACCCTCCAAATTTGTAATCTCCGGGATGATTTTTTTCGATGGCTGGTGTGATGAATATGTATAATGTTGAGGCGATGTCCTGGGCATTCTGGGCATTTTGCTGTTCTTTGACAAAAATGTCTCTCATTCAGCTTGGGGGATTTCTTCATCATCTGAAGATGATGCATCGTGCTCTGGGTTGTATTCTTTCCCATCTTCTTCAGATACCACCTCCTCTTCTAAATCATTGTTCTCTTGTTCCTCCTGGACATCTGAAAAAAATCCGATCTACGACCTGTTGGGCACTAAAACGTGCACATTCGGCTTCAGCAAAGAGAGAACTGGGGTGACTGTAATCTGAACCACTTGTATAGCCTCTGACTGCATTCCCCATTAGTAAACAATGCTTTCAATACATTTTTATTTTGTCTGAAATTTTGTTTATTTTGTCCGTGAACTTGAGTCATGTGTGGGGTCGTGGAGGGGTCGTGGAGTGGAGATGCTGCACATGCACAAGAACGTTTTGTATTTGTCTGTGTTCAATCAGTAGCACGCAATCTCCATTTCTCATTGTGTGTGTGTGTGTGTGTGTGTGTGTGTGTGTGTGTGTGTGTGTGTGTGTGTGTGTGTGTGTGTGTGTGTGTGTGTGTGTGTGTGTGTGTGTGTGTGTGTGTGTGTGTGTGTGTGGGTGTGATTTTATAACTGACAGGTAGATACACCTACTTCAAACCCTAGCTAACAACACTGAACAAAAATGTAAAAGCAATATGCAGCTATTTCAAAGATTTTACTAAGTTACAGTTCATATCAGAAAACCAGTCAATTGAAGTAAATTAAATAGGCCTTAATCTATGGATTCACATGACTGTGTAGGAGCAAAGCCACTTGAGAGTTGGGTTAGGTTCCCCATTAGACAGAAATACTCCCCCCCCACCTGAGTTTTGAACGACCCTCCCCCCTTTTGTTTCATGCTGGCTGAAGACACAGATGAAAGGGGAATCATGTTAGTATCTTCGCCAGAGATGAATATGGTTAACCCTACAGTAACATTTTGGCACAAGTAGAGTAGTTATCTAGCTATTTAAACCACGCTCCTTTGCAAACACGCCTTTTCCAATGTTGGATACAAGGCTGAATTTATTTAAATTATGTAACAGAATATCATGTTACCATTGGTGTATTAAAATGAGAGTTAAGGTAATGTTAACTTGTCCCCTTAATAATAATTGCAAGTCGTTGACATGGGGGATGGTAACAGTAACTTTATGATCAAACCGGATCAATGTAGACGCAACATTCATTTGCCATACGTTGATCTTGTTTCCTTCAAATATCATCCAATTTCATGAAAAACATGCTTTTGACTGTTCATGATACATTTTGAGGACAATCTATTCACTTAGACTCTCACTTGGTGAAGGCCACATGATCGAAAATGCATGAATTTAATAACCATCTCCCTGTCACTAGAAAATAGTCATGGGTGGTACAGGTAACAAAAATAACCACAGAAGGCACCTTGGGAAGTATGCAAATAAGGCTTAAAACCCTACAGCAGAGGTATTAAATTCTCATCCTGGAGGGCCAAAACATCTCTGGTTTTGGATTGTTGTTTGGTTCTTCAAAGAACCATCCCATTTATGGTTCTTCAGAGACCCTAAAATGGTCCCCTTATGGCAGGGGCAATCAACTCATACCCTACGAGGTCCAGAGCCTGCTGGTTAACTGTTCTACCTGAAAATTGCATTTACATGGTGTCCCAGGTCCAAATAAGTCTCTGATTATAGGGGAACAATAAAAAGAATGCAGTGGAACTGGCTTTGAGTTCAAGGGCCCTATGGCATCGCTCTCAAGAACCGTATTTGATTGCAACTTGCACTTTTATTTTATTCGATTATTTTGGGATTATTATTATTTTTGTTTGCTATATCTATACTGAAAAGAGCAATATGTTGTGCATAATTCCCTGGGCAATGTTAACTGTGCAACATAAATATCAATGCCTCAACTCCTGCCTCCCTTTGAGCTGGATCACATTTCAAATTAGCTCATCAAATTTCATTGTGGTTATAATGACTATTATATGCATGTTAGAGCATTCCTAATAATTGCTCCATGTGTAATGAAATTGTATGGCTATGTGCTTTATCTTGGATGTATGACTATGTGCATTATATTGGATATGTGCATTATCTCTATCTTCTCCTCCACAGGCACGTCAGTTATACAAGTCACCGCGACAGATGCTGACGATCAGACATATGGGAACAGTGCCAAGCTTGTGTACAGTATTCTACAGGGTCAACCCTATTTCTCAGTGGATTCAGACAATGGTAAGATATTCCCAACAAGCAAAACGGGCACGCAAACACGTGAAATTAGGTATCTTGTGTGCATATTATCTCTCTCCAAAGAAAGACTCAGCAGCACTCAGTATGCAGTGTTTTTTGTGTGAATGAGAAGTGAGTTGAGGTGAATCAAAGGTTTCCTCTCTTGTCTGAATCAAGCAATGATATTTTATTTGTGGGGTAATGTCTGCCGTGAACTGTTGGTGGGGTGTAAATACAGTTGAAGTCGGAGGTTTACATACACCTTAGCCAAATACCTTTAAACTCAGTTTTTCAAAATTCCTGACATTTAATCCTAGTAACAATTCAGTGTCTTAGGTCAGTTAGGATCAGCACTTCATTTTAAGAATGTGAAATGTCAGAAAATTGTTGATAGGATGATTTATTTCAACTTTCAATTCTTTCATCACATTCCCAGTGGGTCAGAAGTTTACATACATTCAATTAGTATTTGGTAGCATTGCCTTTAAATTGTTTAACTTGGGTCAGATGTTTCAGGTAGCCTTCCACAAGCTTCCCACAATAAATTGGGGGAATTTTGTCCCATTCCTCCTGACAGAGCTGGTGTAATTGAGTCAGGTTTGTAGGCCTCCTTGCTCGCACACAGTTCGCACAGTTCTGCCCACACATTTTCTATAGGATTGAGGTCAGGGATTTGTGATGGCCACTCCAATACCTTGACTTTGTTGTCCTTAAGCTATTTTGACACAATTTTGGAAGTATGCTTGGGGTCATTGTCCATTTGGAAGACCCATTTATGACCAAGCTTTAATTTCCTGACTGATGTCTTGAGATGTTGCTTCAATATATCAACATAATTTTCCTACCCTTTGATGCCATCTATTTTGTGAAGTGCACCAGTGCTTCCTGCAGCAAAGCACCTCCACAACATAATGCTGCCACCCCCGTGCTTCATGTTTGAGATGGTGTTCTTCGGCTTTAAAGCCTCCTCCTTTTTCTCCAAACATAATGATGGTCATTATGGCCAAACAGTTCTATTTTTGTTTCATCAGACCAGAGACATTTCTCCAGAAAGTATGATCTTTGTCCGCATGTACAGTTGCAAACCGTAGTCTGGCTTTTTTTATGGCGGTTTTGGAGCAGTGGCTTGTTCCTTGCTGAGTGGCCTTTCAGGTTATGTTGATATAGGACTTGTTTTACTGTGGATATAGATACTTTTGTACCTGTTTCCTCCAGCATCTTCACAAGGTCCTTTGCTGTTGTTCTGGGATTGATTTGCACATTTCGCACCAAAGTACATTCATCTCTAGGAGACAGAATGCGTCTCCTTCCTGAGCGGTATGACGGCTGCGTGGTCCCATGGTGTTTACACTTGAATACTATTGTTTGTGTACAGATGAACGTGGTACCTTCAGGCGTTTGGAAATTGCTCCCAAAGGATTAACCAGACTTGTGGAGGTCTACAATTTTTTTTTCTGAGATCTTGGCTGATTTCTTTTGATTTTCCTATGAGAGAGAGGCACTGAGTTTGAAGGTAGGCTTTGAAATACATCCACAGGTACACATCCAATTGACTCAAATTTTGTGAATTAGCCTCTCAGAAGCTACTAAAAGCCATGACATAATTTTCTGGAATTTTCCAAGCTGTTTAAAGGCACAGTCAACTTAGTGTATCTAAACTTCTGACCCACTGGAATTGTGATACAGTGAAATATTCTCTGTAGACAATTGTTGAAAAAATTACTTGTCATGCACAAAGTAGATGTCCTAACCGACTTGCCAAAACTATAGATTGTTAACAAGAAATTTGTGGAGTGGTTGAAAAATATGTTTTAATGACTCCAACCTAATTGTATGTAAACTTCTGACTTCAACTGTATACATTGGTGTTTAGCTTTTGATGCCTTCATTTGATAACTCAACAAGATTAGTAATATATTGCGCTCATACTTATTACTGGCAATACAGATTATGGTTCATTCTAAATTAAGTAGATATTGTCCTTGTAAATTATTTTGAACTCATGTTAAACCTGACCAATCATACACCAGTCGTACTTATATATACTGATAGTAGTCTATTTTCTTACTCAGGTACGATCAGGACAGCCCTGCCCAACATGGACAGGGAGACGAAAGAGAACTACCAGGTTGTGATCCAGGCTAAAGACATGGCTGGCCAGATGGGTGGACTATCAGGAACCACCACGGTCAGCATTACTCTCTCTGATGAGAACGACAGCCCACCCCGCTTCGCCAACCGTAAGACTCAATTCAGCTCTCCTTGTTGACCTGTTTTTCATTTAGCTACACAATGCTGTACTGTACATGTATGTGCTTTATAACTGTACAACACTGTATGAACCAAGTCAACAAACGTTTTTCTAGGCCTATCAAAAATATCTTGTGATCTCTGTCTACAGTCAATGTCGCATAAGGTTTTTAAGACATAACCAATACGCTTTTTCCTACCACTGTACTGAACCTTTAATGTCCATTGAATAGCAGATGTTGTTCTATGCACTGTATGTAGCCTATGGTTAGGACTGGCATCATAGTCCCAAAGAGAACCATCTGTACGAAATAATCCTTTCTGAAGGAGTCCCACAACTAATGATATCGTAGCCAAACATTCCCACACAAGGAAAATTGCACAAAAAATGGCAGTGCTTATTCTGTTCTTTTTTTAAATCATAGTTTTTCTTTATCTCCCCAGATACATTTCGTCTGAGCACTCTGGAGTCAGCTGAAGTAGGAGCTGCCATAGGTCGGATCAAGGCTAACGATGCGGACGTGGGGCGGAATGCTGAGATGCAGTATAGCATCGTCGACCGAGACGGACAGGACATATTCACCATCATCACTGACCAAAATACACAGGAGGGCATTATCAGGGTGAAAAAGGTAGCCCCTAACCGCCTGAGTGCAACGCTCTCATGTTTTAATCGCCTATGACCCCACTGCTTCAAATCACAAGATACCACTTTGTGTGCAGACAGAGTGATCCTCTCTCTGAACTAAACCCGTCTTCTATTATTATCATCATCTTCATGAAAGTACTTAATTATTTTCACTGTCAAGAGACCCTTATTCCTCCTTGGGATTTGAATAAAGAGTCTGAGACTTTTGAAATCCAGGTTTAGCTTTTCCTTTCTTAGCCAGGGCCATACTTTTCAGAGCCTCAGCAAATTATGCAAATTTAAGAACCTAAGTGGGGCATACGTACTGTATACACAGGCTCAGATGAAAAATGATAGCAGTCCTGCATATCTGAAAGTGCAATAAAGATTATTCGACTTGACCACCAGTTATTGATACAGTACACTCTTAGTTATTTTAAATACAACATGTCATCCCAGATGTTTTACTTTTAACACAATCACTGTGTTGGCACAACATGATGTGTACACTTTTCAACACATTTTGTGTCAATTCCTGCAATTAATGTTAAAATCTGAAAACCATACAACACACCCTAGATGTGTTAATTGACCAATCACATTGTGGATCCGAAGTCAACATGCATCTACTCTCTTCGAACAGATGTATTAAAAACGCCACAAGTTGTGTTCTTTTTTTAACACGTCTCTTTGTAGTTGGGGACGACGTGTTCCTTTTTAACACAGTCACTGTGTTGTCACATTTAACATGTGTAAATTTTTCAACACAATGATTATGTTAAAAGTAGCGTGACATCACTAACTGTACACACGGAGGTGTAAAAACATGTTGTTTTTTACACAGACCGTAAATTCGGAAAGTATTCAGACCCCCTGAGTTTTTCCACATTTTGTTATAGCCTTATTCTAAAATTGATGAGGAGAATGCATGTTTTAATCCATCTACAAACAATACCCCATAATGACAAAGCAAAAACAGGTTTTTAGAAATGTTTGCTAATTTTTTATAAATAAACAACTAAAATATCACATTTACATAACTATTCAGACCCTTTACTCAGTACTTTGTTGAAGCACCTTTGGCAGCGATTACAGCCTTGAGTCTTCTTGGGTATAACGCTACAAGCTTGGCACACCTATTTAGAGTTTCGCTCATTCTTCTCTGCAGATTCGCTCAAGCTCTGTCAGGTTGGACGGGGAGAATCATTGGACAACTATTTTCAGGTCTCTCCAGTGATGTTCGATCGTGTTCGGGCTCTGGCTGGGCCACTTAAGGACATTCAGAGACTTGTCCCAATATCACTCCTGCATTGTCTTGGATGTGTGCTTAGTGTCATTGTCCTGTTCGACGGTGAACCTTCGCCCCAGTCTGAGGTCCTGAGTGCTCTGGAGCAGGATTCCATCAAGGATCTCTCTGTACTTTGCTCCGTTCATCTTTCCCTCAATCCTGACTAGTCTCCCAGTCTCTGCTGCTAAAAAACGTCCCCACAGTATGATGCTGCCACCAACATGCTTCATCGTAGGGATGGTGCCAGATTTCCTCCAGATGTGCCACTTGGCATTCAGGCCACAGAGCTCAATCTTAGTTTCATCAGACCAGAGAATCTTTTTTCTTATGATCTCAGAGTCCTTTAGGTGCCTTTTGGTAAACCGCAACTGAGCTATCATATGCCTTTTACTGAGGAGTGACTTCCGTCTGGCCACTGTACCATAAAGCACTGATTGGTGGAGTGCTGCAGAAATGGTTGTTCTTCAGGAAGGTTCTTCCATATCCACAGAGGAACTCTGGAGCTCTGTAAGAGTGACCACTGGGTTCTTGATCACCTCCCTGACCAAGGAAATAACATACTTCTACCATAGACCATTTAAACTGATAAAACACTTCCACTCATGGGTGGCCAAAAATAACTTACTGAAAAATACACCCCCCACACTAAGCCACACCGCCAATATAATGCAGATCTACCATGGACCAATTAAACTGGTACAACCCTTCCAGTCAAGGGTGGCCATAAAGAACTAATAGAAAGCCACGTCTGCACTGAGCCATGCCTCCAATATAATTTGCCAGTGTGCCTTGCCTTTTTAAGTGAATTGTAACGTTACCAACAAAATAAATGTTAATGAGAGTCTTGTGACGATCACTAAATGAATTCGTAGGCAAATGGTATCATTTAAATGAAACTGTTTATGACAATACATCTTATAAAGCCTTATTTGAGGCTGAGTTAAACATACTACAGTGTCCTGAATCTCATGGTTTACAGGTAACATGAGGCTGAAAGTAGGGGGGGAACATTTATTGTGGTAACTCTACAATTCACTTGAAAAGGCAAGGCACACAAATTATATTGGAGGCGCAGCTTGGTGCAGGCGCGGCTTTCAGTGCACTACTTTTGTGAGAGAAAACAAAGGTTTCCCGAGCTGCAGAGGGCTTTATTTGTCCACTAATACACTATATATACACAAAGGTATGTGGACACCCCTTCAAATTGGTGGATTCAGCTATTTTAGCCACACCGTTGCATAAAATCGAGCACACGGCCATGCAATCTCCAGAGACAAACATTGGTAGTAGAATGGCCTTAATGAAGAGGTCAGTGACTTTCAGCGTGGCACCGTCATATGATGCCACCTTTCCAACAAGTCAGTGTGTAACATTTCTGCACTGCTAGAGCTGGCCCAGTCAACTGTATGTGCTGTTGTTATGAAGTGGAAACGTCTAGGATCAACAACGGCTCAGCCGCAAAGTGGTAGGCCGCACAAGTGTGTGTGAAGTGCTAAAGCATGTAGAGCATAAAAATTGGATGTAACACTCACTACAAAGTTCCAAACTGCATCTGGAAGCAACGTCAACAAGCACTGTTCGTTGGGAGCTTCATGAAATGGGTTTCCTTGGCCGAGCAGGCTGGAGATAAAATGTATGACGATGTAATGAAACAGACACTTTTTACATCATGTTTTATTTATTTATTTATTTAACCTTTATTTAACTAGGCAAGTCAGTTAAGAACAAATTCTTATTTACCAATGACGGCCTACCCGGCCAAACCTGGACGACACTGGTCCAATTGTGCTCCTCCCTATGGGACTCCCAATAACGAACAGATTTGATAAAGCCTGGAATCGAACCAGGGACTGTAGTGATGCCTCTTGCACTGAGATGCAGTGCCTTATGCTTCGAACATTACACTGCGCCACTAGGGAGCCCATCATACAGTTTGCACCCTTCAAATAGACTTATACCTAAATGGCACCCAATCAAATCAAAACATTTGCTGACATGTTAAGAAACAACATATCCTGAAAACAGGATACATCGAAGTAAAATGGTCAATATTTAATGGATAATCAGGCTACTCACAACTGCTCTCCAGGAGTTTCACCCCGTGGGATACATTTTCCTGATCATTGGTTTCTAGTTTATTTCCGTCAATTGTTGATGATCTGACACAGCGAGAAAAAAATTACTATGTAAAGAGCAATGTAAACACATTGCAAATAGGCTCAGGATAACTTCTGATGTACAGTAGCTGGGTAGCTGGTATTCAGAGCTTAAAACAGCCAAATTGATTAGTCACAGGAATCAACATCAACATCTTTTGGATGTCTATTTTTGGTCCTGTTCAAACTAGCAGTCTTTTTTTGCTCCGGTTTGGACCAGTATTGATTTGGCCCAAACATAAACGTCTGTGTTTAGTTCAGATTTGGTCCAAACAGATAAATTACGTCTTTTCAACTTTCATTCAGAACCGAAAATGTACACAATTTCAACATCCGGAAAATACATATTTTCAACTTCGATTCAGAACCGAAAATGAACCTGATTTCAACGTCTGGAAAAGACGTCTTTTCGAACATTCATTCAAAACCTAAATTGAACCTAAATTCAATTTCTTGAAAATACGTATTTTAGAAATCTTTTTCACGTAATTTTGCTTGCTGAGACTTTTCTTGTTTTGCAAGATACGGCAATATTTTTGTCTCGCTAGGGTGGCAGATAAAAGTCACTTTGTCCTAGAGATATTTGCATGGTTATCAAAACGTCACACCAGTGTTAGCCTACACGAAACAAAGCTTTTATTTTAAGTGTTTCTAAAATCCGCTATGGGAAAAATTAATGGTGGAAAAACGATTGGAACCATTTCCTTGTTTTACCGCAAAGTTGTATGGGTATTATGACTCATACTGTGGTACTCTATATTGGTCCATTAAAACAGGAGTCGTAAAGTTCCAGTGCACTTCTTTTGTGAATAACTTTCTTATTTTTTTTATTTTTTTATTTTAGGGGGTGCAGCAGCACCCTCAGCACCCCTACTTCCCATTGCTATGGAATGAAAGCCAGGGTTAGAAACATTATAAGGAGATTACCTAAACCATTTAAACTTGAACAACCATTTCAGTAACGGGTGCAAAAAAATCTACTGATTGGATTATTCTAGAAAAAGACATGTCATTTATCTTCATATCTGCAATGTGATTGGTCGACAATCTAACACATCTAGGGTGTGTTGTATGGTTTTCAGCTTTTACACATTAATTGCAGGAATTGACACAAAATATTCTGAAACATTTACACAAATCATGTTGTGTTGTCCCTAAGTAGACACAATAATGGTTTAAAAAAAGAACACATTTTCTAAGTCTGTAGGCATTGAGAATGAACAATATAAAGCTGAATAGTGTATAGAGATACAGTGCCTTGCAAAAATAAATCCCCCTTGTCGTTTTTCATATTTTGTTGCATTACAACCTGTAATTTAAATGGATTTTTATTTGGATTTCATGTAATGGACATACACAAAATAGTGAAGTGAAGTGAAATGTAAAAAAAATTACTTATTTCAAAAAATGAAACAAAAAATGAAACAAGGTCAATAATCAGAGAGGCAACAAGAGACCAAAGATAACCCTGAAGGAGCTGCAAAGCTCCACAGCGGAGATTGGAGTGTCTGTCCATAGGACCACTTGAAGCTATACACTCCACAGAGCTGGGCTTTACAGAAGAGTGGCCAGGAAAAGTCATTGTTTAAGACAAAAAACAAGCAAACATGTTTGGAGTTTGCCAAAAGGCATGTGGGAGAACCCCAAACACATGGAAGAAGGTACTCTGGTCAGATGAGACTAAAATGTCTCAACACCTTTCATCACCCCGAGAACACCATATCCACTGTCAAGCATGGTGGTGGCAGCATCATGCTTTGGGGATGTTTTTCATTGTCAGGAACTGGGAAACTGGTCAGAATTGAAGGAATGATGGAGCTAAATACAGGGAAATTCTTGAGGGAAACCTGTTTCAGTCTTCGAAAGAGTTGAGACTGGAACTGAGGTTCACCTTCCAGCAGGACAATGACCCGAAGCATACTGCTAAAGCAACACTCAAGTGGTTTAAGGGGAACATCTAAATATCTCGGAATGGCCTAGTCAAAGGCAAGACCTCAATCCAATTGAGAATCTGTGGTATGATTTAAACCCATCCAACTTGAAGGAGCAGTTTTGAAGAATGGCCAAAATTCTCAGTGACTAGATGTGCCAAGTTTAAAGAGACATGCCACAAGAGACTTGCAGCTGTAATTGCTGCAAAAGGTGGCTCTACAAAGTATTGACTTTTGGAGGGTAAATAGTTATGCACATTTCAGTTTTTTTTGTCTTATTTCTTGTTTGTTTCACAATAAAAAAGAAGTTGCATCTTCAAAGTGGTAGGCATGGTGTGTAAATCAAATGATACAACCCCCCCATAAAATCTAAATAGGAAAAATGCCATAGGGGGTGAATCATTTTGCAAGCCACTGTAGGTGGGAAACTCCACTATATTTTTTACTCATTCACACATTTTTACTTCAAGCAAGAATCCACCAAGTTTATCAATTTAAGTACCAACCTACAGTTATGAAAGGATGTACAGTTAGGATAGTATATTCATTCTATTGAATAATTATTGATCATGTATCTGTTTCATTTTCTTCATAGCAACTGGATTACGAGAGAAAAAAGACTTTCTCATTTAAAGTGGAGGTGACCAACACCTATCTGGACCCCAGGTTCATGTACAGTCCCAACCCTCCATTCAAAGATGACGCCATGGTGCGGGTGACAATAGAGGATGTGGACGAGCCGCCAGTGTTCAGCAGGAACCCTTACATCATCGAGGTGCATGAGGATACAGCCGCTGGTAGCTTTGTTGGTGTGGTGTCAGCCAAGGACCTCGATGCTGACAACAACCCAGTCAAGTAAGTGATTGTGTGACGAGGGTCACGCTGCTTGCTTAACAGTATAAAGCTAACAATTCAATGTCGTGCTGAGGAGCAATGTTACTAATCCAACTCGGTTACACATAGTATACTGAACTAATCTGTATGAGCATCTTTTTTATATTCGTTCGATTAAGTTCACATACACCTTAGCCAAATACATTTAAGCTCACCTTTTAAAAATTCCTGACATTTAATCCTTATAAAAATACCCTGTTTTAGGTCAGTTAGGATCACCACTTTATTTTAAGAATGTGAAATGTCATAATAGTAGAGTGATTTATTTCAGCTTTTATATTTTTCATCACATTCCCAGTGGGTCAGAAGTTTACATACACTCATTTAGTATTTGGTAGCATTGCCTTTACATTGTTTAACTTGGGTCAAACGTTTTGGGTAGCCTTCCACAAGCTTCCCACAATAAGTTGGGTGAATTTTGTCCCATTCCTCTTGACAGAGATGGTGTAACTGAGTCAGGTTTGTAGGCCTCCTTGCTCACACACGCTTTTACAGTTCTGCCCACAAATTTTCTATGGGATTGAGGTCAGGGCTTTGTGATGGCCACTCCAATAACTTGACTGTGTTGTCCTTAAGCCATTTTTCCACAACTTTGGAAGTATGCTTGGGGTCATTGTCCATTTGGAAGACCCATTTGCGACCAAGCTTTAACTTCCTGACTGATGTCTTGAGATGTTGCTTCAATATATCCACATAATTTCCCTACCTCTTGATGCCATCTATTTTGTGAAGTGCCCCAGTCCCTCCTGCAGCAAAGCACCCACACAAAATGATGGTGCCACCCACGTGCTTCACAGTTGGGATGGTGTTCTTCGGCTTGCAAGCATCCCCTTTTTCCACTAAACATAATTATGGTCATTATGGCCAAACAGTTCTATTTTGTTTCATCCGACCAGAGGACATTTCTCCAAAAAGTATGATCTTTGTCCCCATATGCAGTTGCAAACCATAGTCTGGCTTTTTTTATGGCGGTTTTGGAGCAGTGGCTTGTTCCTTGCTGAGCGACCTTTCAGGTTATGTAAACATAGGACTCGTTTTACTGAGGATATATATACTTTTCTACCTGTTTCCTCCAGCATCTTCACAAAGTCCTTTGCCGTTGTTCTGGGATTGATTTGCACTTCTCACCAAAGTACGTTCATCTCTAGGAGACAGAATACCACTCCTTCCTGAGCAGTATGACGGCTGGTTGGTCCGATGTTGTTTGTACTTGTGTACTGTTGTTTGTACAGATGAACCTGGTACCTTCAGACATTTGGAAATTGCTCCCAAAGGATTAACCAGACTTGTGGAGGTCTCCAAAATAAAATTCTGAGGTCTTGGCTGATTTCTTTTGATTTTCCCATGATGTCAAGCAAAGAGGCAGTGAGTTTGAAGGTAGACCTTGAAATACATTGACAGGTACACTTCCAATTGACTCAAATTATGTCAATTAGCCTATCAGAAGCTTCTGAAGCCATGTCATAATTTTATGGAATTTTCCAAGCTGTTTAAAGGCACAGTCAATTTAGTGTATATAATCTTTTGACCCACTGGAATTGTGATACAGTGAATTATAAGTGAAATAATATGTCTGTAAACAATTGTTGGAAAAATTACTTGGGTTATGCACAAAGTAGATGTCCTAACCGACTTGCCAAAACTATAGTTTGTTTAAAAGAAATGTGGAGTGGTTGAAAAATTAGTTTTAATGACTCCAACCTAAGTGTATGTAAACTTCCGACTTAAACTGTATTTGAGAATCCCATTTATTGACTACAGCTCAGCATTTAACACCATAATGCCCACAAAGCTTATCACTAAGCTAAGGACCCTGGGACTAAACACCTCCCTCTGCAACTGGATCCTGGACTTCCTGACGGGCCATCCCAGGTGGTAAGGATAGGCAACAACACATCTGCCACGCTGATTATCAACACTGGGGCCCCTCAGGGGTGCATGCTTATTCCCCTCCTGTTCTCCCTGTTCACCCACGACTGCAGTGTGGTGCCAGGACAACCACCTCTCCCTTAATGTGAGCAAGACATAGGAGCTGATCGTGGACTACAGGAAAAGGAGGGCTGAACAGGCCGCCATTAACATTGACAGGGTTGCAGTGGAGCGGGTCGAGAGTTTCAAGTTCCTTGGTGTCCACATCACCATCAAACTATCATGGTCCAAACCCACCAAGACACTTTTGAAGAGAGCATGACAACACCTTTTCCCCCTCAAGAGACTGAAAGATTTGGCATGGGTCCCCAGATCCTCAAAAAGGTCTACAGCTGCACCATTGAGAGCATCCTGACCTGTTGCATCACCACCTGGTATGGTAACTGCTCGGCGGCCGACCGTAAGGCGCTACAGAGGGTAGTGTGAACGGCCCACTACCTCACTGGGGCCAAGCTTCCTGCCATCCAGGACATACAGTATATACTAGTCGGTGTCATAGGAAGGCCAAAAAGTTGTCCAAGACTCCAGTTTCCCAAATCATAGACTCTTCTCTTTGCTACTGCACGACAAGCGGTACCGGAGCACCAAGTCTAGGTCCAAAGGGCTCCTTAACACTGCTGCTACGCACTGTTTATTATCTATGCGTAGTCACTTAACCCCTACCTACTTGTACAAATTACATTGACTAACCTGTAACCCCACATTGACTCTACCGGTAACTCCTCTATATAGCCTTGTTATTTTTATTTTTTATTTAGCTTTTTACTTTAGTTTATTTAGTAAATATTTTCCAAACTCTATTTCTTGAACTGCATTGTTGGTTAAGGGTTTGTTAATAAGCATTTCACAGTAAGGTCTAAACCTATTGTATTTGGCGTATGTGACAAATAAAATTTGATTTCATCCTTTCTTGCATTCACTCTCTTGCACTGACTATGCACACTCACTGGATTCTACCCACAGATTCACACTACAAAACACACACACACACACACGGAGACATATCAAAATGATTCCCCACAGACACACACACACACAGACACTTCACATACACTGCTGCTACTCTATTTATTATCTATCCTGATTGCCTAGTTATTTTCCCCCTACCTACATGTACATATTAACTCGTACCCATGCACAACGATTCTGTACCAGAACTCCTTGTATATAGCCTTGTTATTGTTATCTATTGTGTTACTATTTTATTTTCTACTTTTGTACTTTTTTTACTTTGCATTGTTGGGAAAAGGGCTCTTAGGTAGATTTGATGTTCTGCTGCTGAATAAAGCCGTTTGAGGTCATTTGATTGTTTTATGACCTAATGGATGGTTATGGTGTAAGAATAAACACAGCAAGAGAAACAAATGATTATTGGTGTGGTATCAAGTCTATAACAACAATTCAAAGTTTCCTCTAATAAGGTTTTTTTGGGGTTGGAAATATGGTTCGCTTGGCTAAATCTAATCCATCCGAGTATCCGAGTGTCAGTGTGGAGTGAGGGAGAGAGGGAGAGAGGAAGGGAGGTTGGAAGAAAAGCAAATTATTCATGGGTCCCTCCTGGTGATTTCCCAGCGGAAGTTTGTGGCACTGTGAAGAGAATACAGACACTGTTTATATCCACATAATTATGTAAACTAGCCCAGTGCGGTTGCAGCACAAAGTCAAACTGAAAGAGCCTCATTTGCTCTATCGATTCACACTGCTCTGTTCTGCCATTCCACACATATGGTGCCTGTCTGTTTGTGTATTTTTCTGTCTGTGAATCTGTCTGTCTGTCTCCGACATGGAGACAACCCGGTCTCTGCTTGTGCAGCATGGGAGGATTGTGTTGCAAATTATGAAATGTCAGTGGAATATGTAAGTTGACAGTGATAAATGAGACAGCAGTAAATAAGGATTCATCATTTCCTGACAAAGGAAACAGAAGGAGAGGAATGATATGTACTGTGGGGACCAAAAATGTGTGATTTGTAATGTATTTTCTCATAGAGTCGTGTGTTATTATTCTCGCATGCAATGGATCACAAGAAACAGGGACAGCCTTGTGCAAATAGCCTACTGTATGGGGAAATAAATCATGTCCAGATTCTTTAATTTGATTAATGTGTAAACTATGCGTATATTAAAAATATTGATATTTTTACACAATCAAAATTATGTATTTGTATTACTCTGCAGATACTCCATTGACCGCCATACCGATCTGGAGAGACTATTCAACATTGATTCTGTAAATGGCACCATTACAACACTGAAAGCCCTCGACAGGGAGATGTCCAAATGGCATAACATCTCTGTTGTTGCAACTGAAATAAGTAAGATTATAATCCCTTTTCTTGACCTTGTTTTGTAAAAAAATGTCTATACATGTGTCAGGCAGATGAGGGGTATATGTAATGTTGCCGAACTACGCCAACTAGGTGTGGTTATAAGCTCAAGGAACTCAGATAAATTAGAATAAGACAACAAGACCTCCGCAGCCCAGTAGCGATTGCGTGCTGTAAAACACAGAGAAAACTGGCCAGCAACTTCAGCCAAAGCACAACCCTAATGGGTGGGTTAGGGACCGTCACCAAAGGCTGACCTTTTGATTATGACTTAGTCAAAAAGAAAAATGGGGGACCCAGCTGAGCAACACAATAAGTACTATGACTGAAAAACACAAGCCTTATCTCTACTTCCAAGTGAGCGGGTATGGTTGCGAGACAGGAAGAAGAAGGGACAGGGTGAGCACCTGAACAGCAACCTACACCCATAGTTGAGGCAGAGGCTGGAGTAGACCCCCATTCTATGTTTTTTTTAATGTTGTCCCTGCTGCTGAGCCCCATAGGCCAGATGAAGCAGATGTCATAACCCAGCACCTGCTCGGGCTAACCTTGGACAACCACCAGCTCACTATAGAGAACAAGACATGGAATGTGCCAGGGACTTGCTACATTAAAGTTTTTTTTTTTTTGGGGGGGGGGGGGGGGGGTCACGCTGTTGTGAACAATAAACTTTGATTTACAGTGGATTTGGAAAGACTCACATTGTTGCGGAATGATTATCCTCCACGATTGCCTGAAACATTGATTAATCCATGACATTGTATTTGCATGTTTAGTTTAGTTTCCTTCCACGCTCCCGCCGTGAACACTGAACTTCCTAATGAGAATCCCAGCGGACAATTGGGTCTGATAAGTGGCTCTTTAAGCCAACCGAAACTGTCCATGCCCATGTGGACAAATTGGGTTGGGACAGGGGTTGTCCTTCCTGGTTGTGACCGGATATATGCGGATGTGGAACGACTGGAGCGGAACGCCTTGGATATCACACGGAGCCGACGCCAGATTGACCAAGCCAGCCATTCTGAAGCCTGAAGCGTAGCAGCACTTGTGTATCAAGGCAAACTACACACATCCTGGTCCGATCGGCTGGAGCCAGCTACCCAGGAAGTAACACTTTGTCTATTTTATGTAGTGGAAGATGAACCGATTATAGTGCCGGCTAGGGGTCCTCGCAGGATTTGCTGCTGGGCTCGGTTGGTTAGCTATAGCGGCTAATATTAGTTATGTGGTGATTTAGTGTTATTTGCACATTGCACCGTTTTTACTTGAATATTGCACCGATGCGTGGCTGAAGGGGATCTACGCCTAACTCAACAGCTACTGTCTTAAGTGGCAACCAAACATGAATACCCTGGGACATGCAAAGATTTGTAGGCTTGCAATAGCTTGGGATGTGCTCTGGCCATCTACTCCGCTTCTCTGCCTCCAAAGTGTGCAACAATGTTTTGTTCATTCGCTCTAAACCTGTCATTCCCTTCTGGATTGTATTTGGTCGTACTACTCTTAGAGATGTCATACATTTCACAGACTTGAGGCTTCAGGATGGCTGGCATCAAAGTTGACAAAAAATGTGTGCTCATATAAGAATGGAAATGGGAGGGTCAACAAAAATGTCCCGACTACATGGGACCATACTGCTCCGACTTTTTGCTGTCTGATCACAAGTAGAGACAGCCCATGTATATCAGGTAAACATGTCAATCATGACCAAGATGTTTTGATAAGTATCTAGGGGCATACTGAGGGAAGGGAAGTCTAGGGCAACCACTTCCAGGGGGAGGGACACTGGAATGGAGTTTAAGGGGGGCCCTGGCATCTACTCAGTCTTTCTGCAGGCTACAGACAACGCATGCAGAGTGGAAACCCCATACCTCATCCTCCATCTGTGGCCAGTAGAAGTGTCGCCGAATGCTGGACAAGGTCTCCTCCATTCATGGGTCAGCGGTTACATGGTACTTCCTCCACACCTCTCTGCACCTAGAAGCTCAGCAGACAATCTGGGATAGAATGCTCATGGGTGTTAGAGTCAATTACTTCATGGCACGTCACATCTTCACAGATCTATAGTTTCCTCGGTTGCTGGAACAGACATTTTACTTTTTCACACTTCACTGTGAAGTGTGAATATTAAAGTACGAGTCACTTTGACTCACTGTTGTTCAGTGAGTCCTGATCTGTCCATCAGGCTGCTCACATCAAATCTGGACTCCACATCTTCTAGGGCTGTGCAGGGCTCAACAACACCCACCTGGACTACACCCTCAGAGTCCAGCATCGTGCTCAGATCTCCAGCTCCATGTACATCCACCTCATCAACATGACTGACACTCCGCAGCTTCTGGTAGCAGCCTATAGACAGACATGAAAGGGTTCAGATTTAAAGTATGAACTGTAACTCCCCATTTTTTTTTTTTACGACAGCCAGTGTTACATTTACATTTACATTTAAGTCATTTAGCAGACGCTCTTATCCAGAGCGACTTACAAGTACATACATTCACACCTTTTTTGTACTGGCCCCCCGTGGGAATCGAACCCACAACCCTGGCGTTGCAAGCGCCATGCTCTACCAACTGAGCTACACAGCATTAGGGTCTGGTAAGGCCTTCACGAGCCCACAGTAGTCACTGCCATGCCATGCGGGCCCATCCAGGCACATCCCCATACCACAACTTAGTTTCTGGCTGAAACACGAATTCCCAGTCTGTTGGCAGGCCAGAAGTAACCCAGGAATTAATCCCCTCCACTGGTGAATTTGGTTTGTTGGCAGGTAGCAAAGGGACTCATCCCCCCCACTGGTGCAGATGGACTGTTGTCAGGTGGCAAAGGCTTGTTTCCAGGTCTGTTGGGACTTGGGGTTCTGGCAGGACAAAGACACTGGCCCCTCTTGGCTTCTCTTGGCTCACTTTCCTTGCATTAATAAAGTTCATGCACACAATCAGGGGGTTAGTTGAACACTTGTCTTTGACAATCCCAAATCCACAGTTTGGTATCTTGATACCTTCAATTTTAAAATCCATAATTGCATAACCTTCAAATGGATGGTCTAGGCCATTTGTAGCTTTGATGGTCAGAATTGAGGAAGCCTCTCCCACACCTACTGTATCTTGCTGTTAAGGAAGTGTTTGTTCAATAGTTGCTGTTGCACCAGGGTGACCTAAGAGGCAGTATATAATAACCCAGTGAGTGTAACTCCATCTACACAAACGTCCACTGTTGGACAAAAAAAGTTGAGTTGGCAGTACCAGCTGACCCCACCGCTCGGACCTCCGCAGCAGGGCTGGCTAGTTTAAAGACGGCCCAGATTCTGAGAGCCCCCTACAGAACCCAGCTATGTTTCCAACCTGTTTGAAAAATCCCAAGTATTTAAGGGCCTGCTTTCAGTCAGAGACCTCAATGTATGAGACTCTGCAACAGCAGAACATTTTACCTCAGCCCACTTTTTGCTACCATGTTCCTTTTCCAGTAGCATGGCCTCCTAGCATAAGTCATCAAAACACAGTCCCAGGTTACAGCAGGCATAGGTCTTCAGGTCCCGAGTTGAGGGCACCCTCTTCATTGTCCGTAGCTTACGCCTGCCCATACTATAACCCCACCACCACGGGGCACTGTTCACAACAGAAAACCATTCACGCACATGCTGCTATACATGTGGTCTGTGTTTGAGGCCGGTTGGACGTGCTGCCAAATGTGATCGACCGACTCATTTCGGTCGTATGTAGCAAAATTTGAAATTGTGTTTTTACATTGGATAAAAGTAGAGACTCAGAGCTACAAAATGGTATATAATAGACTACAGTTGAGGAACGGGAAAGTCATTTTGCTTTAATAGTTGATAAACTTGTAACCTTCAGCATCTCTTTAAGGGTTGATCCAAGCGTTCTGTACTAACAGCAGCAGTCAAGCACCCAAGCTAACTTGCTAGCTACTTCCAGACACAAATGAGAGAACAGCTCACTGAACATTACTCGCCCTAAGAGAGCTGGTAAGGCTGTTATGTTATCCAGAGCGTTTGTGACTGCAACTGTGCTGTCAGATTGTCCGCTCATAAATTCAGAGCACTTTCCTACTGATCAGCTCAAATAGACGGAAGTGTGCTATATGGCAGACCAATCCAAACTAATCTCTCGGCATGTCCAGCCCCTCATCTCAGCCAATCATGGCTAGCGGGAAAGTTGCTGCTGCTGGGTTGTTGCCCTCCTACGGCCTCCTCCACGTCTCCTGATGTACTGGCCTGTCTCCTGGTAGCGCCTCCATACTCTGGACACTACGCTGACAGACACAGCAAACCTTCTTGCCACAGCTCGCATTGATGTGCCATCCTGGATGAGCTGCACTACCTGAGCCACTTGTGTGGGTTGTAGACTCCGTCTCGTGCTACCACTAGAGTGAGAGCACCGCCAGCATTCAAAAGTGACCAAAACATCAGCCAGGAAGCATAGGAACTGAGAAGTGGTCTGTGATCACCACCTGCAGAATCACTCCTTTATTGGGGGTGTCTGGCTAATTGGCTATAATTTCCACCTTTTGTCTATTCCATTTGCACAACAGCATGTGCAATTTATTGTCAATCAGTGTTGCTTCCTAAGTGGACAGTTTGATTTCATAGAAGTGTGATTGACTTGGAGTTACATTGTGTTGTTTAAGTGTTCCCTTTATTTTTTTTGAGCAGTGTATATACACATTTTCTAACATTTCTAAAAACCTGTTTTGCTTTGTTATTATGGGGTATTATGTGTAGATTGATGAGGGAAAAAAAACAAGTTAATCCTTTTTGAGAATAAGGATGTAACGTAACAAAATGTGAAGAAAGTCAAGGAATACTTTACAAATGCACTGTATGTTATTTGTTTTGTTAACTTGCTAATGTCAACTTAAGGGATATTTAATTTTTACCCTACAAGCTCCGGACTACTGCTGTTCTTCTGTTCTACCTGATAATGAATTGCACCCACCTGGTGTCACAGGTCTAAATCAGTCCCTGATTAGAGGAGAAGAAATTAAAAAAAGCATTGTGGTCCAGATATGAATTTGAGTTGTCTACTGAATGGGCCAACTAACACATTTTCAAACTTCTTGTTTAGGTAACCCTCGCCAAACCACACGAGTCCCAGTGTTCATACGGGTCCTGGACGTAAACGACAATGCACCTGAATTTGCCATGTATTACGAGACATTTGTCTGTGAAAATGTCAAATCTGGACAGGTACAGTAGATGTGTATGACATCACAATACTACAAATGCTTAAGAAAAGCCTGATGAAACATATGTTTTCTCATACCTTTTTGTTTCACTATCCACAGCTGATTCAGACAATAAGTGCGGTTGACACCGATGAACCCCTTGTTGGACATAAGTTTGTCTTCAGTATGAGCTTCTCCAATCCAAATTTCACCATCATTGACAATGAAGGTAGCTAAATGTTAGCCTTGTGGCTTTTTAATCTGGCCATTATCTGATCTTAGTGGTGTGAGTTGTATTAACAATTGAACTTTTTTTGTAACCTATGGAGCTGCAATGTTACAATCATTACTGGGAACATTTGTTCTAAACATTAGAAACAACCTTTCATGTCTCATATCCCCTTTTCCTTCCCTCTGCGATCCACCCCTTAGATAACACAGCCAGGATCATCACTCGAAGGGGAGGATTTAGCCAGCGTGAGATGAATACATACCTACTGCCCGTGGTGATCTCGGACAATGACTACCCTATCCAGAGCAGCACCAGCACTTTGACTGTGAACGTGTGTGCCTGCGACAGCCGGGGGAACGTGCAATCCTGCAACACAGAGGCTCTGTTGTCTGCCGGGCTGAGCACTGGAGCACTGGTGGCTATCCTGCTCTGTGTCATCATCCTCTTGAGTAAGTATCACAATCAATCACACTGGTAAAGTCAACCGCCGCATAACAAATGACACCCTATTCCCTGTTGTTACGAACCAGCTCGTAGCCCGTAACAAAGAGAGAGAGACAACGCAGAAATTACGAAATTGCAAACATATTTCTTAAACAAAGTAAACTATATCCAAGTAACAATGGTGTGTGTGTAGTCAGTAGTCAATAGTCAATAGTGTAAGTGAGTGGATGTATTCATAGATGTTGATAATGAGGGGTGTTGAGAGGTGTTCGCGCACGCACGAATGCCACCCAAAAATGTCACAACAAAAAACACCCGTGTGTTTGTGTGGGAGAGTCTCCTCAATCTATGGGGAGAAAGGTGTATTTATCCCCGGGACACACCCGAGCACAGGCAGTGTCCCATTTCGCTGACGACCTTCCCGGCTCCACCCACCGACATCCTTTTAGGGAAAACAAGAGCAAAGAGAAAGAATTCGGTAGACAGAGTGGGAGGGTCGTCACACTGTGTTGAGCCCGTAAGGCTTTAGGCAAATGTAGTGCACAATTTAGGGAATATGGTGCCATTTGGGAGACGCCCAAATCAAACTGAGTCAGAGAACTTAAGTATATTCTTAATTCCGAACATACAGTAATGTACAGTAGCACACAGCAATCCAAGTCACTTATTACAAAGCTGAAGCAATTATTCTAGGCTGTGTTGGACTCTACCACAATAAACTACACTGCACGTGTAATGAACTGGTCTGTAGCCACAAATATCCTGGAATATAATGTGATAACACCCTACGGAGTGAGAAGGGACTTCATTTGCACCCGGTAGGCACTGGCTAGCTCCTTCTTTTTCTCTGCTGTGAGTCCTTCGACAGCACTTAAATCCTCTGTGCTACTTCTGTGTTATTCCTTTGTGTTATTCCTTTCATCATTAAACTTCTTCAACTAAAGAAAGTTTAAAGTAGGGCCACTCACTGAGACATTACTTTGCTGGCTGCATGTGTAAATAGTGTGTTTCCTCATGAAAATGGTGCAGCAGGATGAAAGCTTTTATTATTGGTTATATCCACTTGACAAAAAGGTATTTGTGTTTTTCCCTGCTAAAGTAGGTCACATCCTATTTCCTGGCATCCTAAAGCACCACTTCAGCCTCCTTTGTGAGCTAATGCAGTATGTAAAAGCACAAAGTGCAAAACAGAAAGTGTGCATGCATTTTTCCCCGGCAGAAAGCAAAAGATATGTAGTGCTTATGTTCAAGGGGATATCAATAAGTAATGGGCAAAACAATGACTTTGAACCTGGTATTGCACTTGGCCAAGCATAACCCCAGTTCCACCTTAACAGCATCATCCATGAGCCTATTAAGGATGTTGATATATTCAATTATCCAATTAAAAGTCATGAGTGACTTAATAGCAACATAAATACCAATCCACTGGGTTTTGTTTGTGTACTCTGCTTTGCGTTATGGCTAAGAACAGCCCTTAGCCCTGGGTTATTCATGATAATGCACAGGTTCTCATGTTTTATTGCTTAATTAAATGAGTATGTGTGCTATTCCTCCTCCTCACTCAATAATGCAGAGACCCAGCTCATCTGTTGGTGTGTTCACCTGTTCATCTGTGCTCTCTTCCTTTCTCTTTCTGTTCCATGATCTCCGCCCAACTTCAATCTTGCTCGCATCCTTGCCTAGCCACTGATCCCTCGCTAGCAAATTAACTAGTGACATTTCTTCCACTGCATGCTGTGCTTGTTCCTCCTCACAGTCCCCCTTCACTTGTCTGTCTGACACTGGAGAGAGCTCTACTGTAGCTCTGGCTTCTGGCTCACTCAGATTGGAAGTGCTGAAGGTTGAACCCCATGTTCGCCTCTTGAGCGAAATATCATGACATCTGCTCATTATCCGATGGTTTTCTCGCTTGAACCCCTCTGACAGGCTGTCTAATTCACCTCCACTACGCCTCTGACAGACAGGCAGACAGGCAGACAGGCAGGCAGGCAGGCAGGCAGTAGGCGCTGAGCTGGAACAGTTTGCGCTCCTCCTCCACACTGCACCACACCGCTCCATGCCTCCCCACACCACCCAACACTGGGGTATCAGTCAGAAAGGCCTGGTAACTGGGCCTCTAAAGAGCCACTCCTTCAGAGACCTTTGTAATTAACACCTGGGTGGGAGGCAGGTAGAGTACTACAGCACCTGCTGAGGGGTAGGAAAGAGGAGGAGGAGGAAGGGGATGAGGAGGAGGCCCCAATGTGAGGGAATTGATTTTACTCTCGATTTGCTCCTTTTTCATGAAAATAATGAGCAACAACATAAATCCCATGCTCTCATAGTGCCACTGGATGCAAATTCCTCCTTCAGCTGGCAAGTTCGGATTTAAAGTCCTGCTCAGAAATTTAATTAGAATAAGATGCATTTAATTATGTGAGTAAGGGTAGTCTGACCTGAGAATGAGAAAAGGAAAGGGCTCATTCAAGTGCTACAGATTTTCTACAGTGAATTTGATGTTAAGGGGAAAAGCGAAAGAAAAGCTTGTTCTGCTCAATCTTTAATAAAAGGAGATGAGTGTCCAAGGCAGTGCAGCGCATTTATCACTGATAGCAAATGTCTTTCTCTCCGGTGTGTATTCCTGAGTTTACTTAATGACTGACGGAGCACACTCCTCTTCTCTCCCATCTCATACTCAAGTTTTACTCTCTCTATCTGTCTGTCTGTGTGTTTAGTGATCGTGGTGCTGTTCGCTGCCCTGAGGAGGCAGCAGAGGAAGAAGGAGCCTCTGATCATCTCCAAAGAGGATGTGAGAGACAATGTTGTCAGCTACAACGATGAGGGGGGCGGAGAGGAGGACACCCAGGCCTTTGATATCGGCACACTGCGCAATCCAGAGGTGATGGACGCTAACAAGCTGCGCAGGGACATCATCCCAGAGATGCTGTTTCCCTTCGGGAGGACATCACCTATAAAGGATAACGCCGACGTCAGAGACTTCATTCACGGGAGGCTCCATGAGAACGACTCGGACCCCACCGCGCCCCCGTATGACTCCCTTGCCACCTACGCCTACGAGGGGAGCGGCTCGCTAGCCGAGTCCCTCAGCTCCTTGGAGTCTGGAGCTACGGAGGGGGACCAGGAGTACGATTACCTCAGCAACTGGGGACCGGCGTTCAAAAAATTAGCGGACATGTATATAGGGAAGGACACGGAGAGAGAAACCTAGATTACAGATAGGTCTGTACTACCGGAGCTCATCATCAATGACGTGTATTGATAATCTCTCTCACACACAATCCTGCAACCCATCTATTGATTCATGTGGCTGGTCAAGTAGAATTCATGAATTAAACATTAAACTCACTACTGGTGGTGATATTCCTCGCAATTTTACTGTTTTTGGTTATTATCAGTAAAGATGCCTTTGAATTTTAAGAAATGTTGTGAACAATGGTGTGGACAATGTGTTTTGTAACTGAGGAGTGAGATAGTAGTCTTGTATACTATCAATGTTTATTGGAGAAAAAAATATGCTTTTCCTGCAAAGTAAATTTGAAATAGATACATGTATGAACTGCTTTTCCATGATGGACATACTATATCCTATTCGCCATCTTTGTTTGGCAAGCAATGTTCATGTTAATGGTTGGTTAGGTTTATTCTGTGGATCCATTTCGTCATATACTGTAGGTGTATGATGTAATAAGGACGTGTACGTTGTAGGGTAACTGTCACACACTGAATTCATGTTGTTTGAATGCCAAGTCATATTGTTTTATATTTATATTTTTATACTTCTTTTATTAATAAAAAAATTAAGAAACTTCACATTTTCATACATTTTTCGTAGAGTTTCAAGTTTTATTAGTAGTATTCTATGAATCACACAGATAAATCCGTGGCCTCTATAAAATACAAGTTGATACATCATATCAGTGGAATTTGATAATATAGAAGTTCCACAATATTCAGCACAATATTCAGACAAAACACATTGTAAATATAACGTTTTTCACATCTGAGGTATGGGAAACTAGGCATGAGCTACAACCACAACCTCAATTTATTGTTAGCCACTATGGTGCAATGTAAATCAGATGGCAGTAATATATTAGCAGTATGAGTATTGCTAGGGAGGTTCCACTTTACATATACTGTATGATCAATACCTCTCGACTTTCTCTTTGTGGACAAAAAAAATAACACTATTTAATTTCTTTGCCCAATTATGGATAATGTATCTGCATGCATATTTTGAGACGAGTGGAATGAAATCCAATACAGCCAAATATGTGACCCAAAATGGCACCATATTCCCTACATAGTGCACTACTTTTGACCAGAGCCTTATGGGCCTAGGTCAAATGTAGGGTACTAATGTATATAGAAAATATGGTGCCATTTGGGATGCATCCAATGTATAGCTCTCAGAGTTACAAACATAAATCACTCCAGTAACAAACTCAATCATCCCCTTACACAAGCCACAATCCGAAACTTTGAAGCATACCTGTGGGGTTGGTCATGATTAGTTTTACAATAGAATCATTTGTAATCCTATTGAAGTGCCATTGCTTATGGGGTGGCAGGTAGCCTAGTGGTTAGAGTGTTGGGTCAGTAACTGAAAGGTTGCTAGATCAAATCCCTGAGCTGACAAGGTAAAAATCTGTCGTTCTGCCGCTGAACAAGGCAGTTAACCCACTGTTGCTAGGCTGTCATTGTGAACTAGAATTTGTTCTGAACTGACTTGCCTAGTTACATAAAGGTAAAATAAAAACAAAATGGGTAGATAACATTCTCATCTCATGCTAATACTATTCCTCCAGCAAGATGGTATATTGATTTATCACACACATGTTGACTGCTATGAACCTTGTGGGAGTCTGTAGTAATAGTATGAGTTCCAATTTACATATAAAAACTGTCAACTGCATTTATTTTCAGCAAACTTAACATGTGTAAATATGTGTAAGAACATAAGATTCAACAACTGAGACATAAATTGAACAAGTTCCATAGACATGTGACTAACAGACATGGAATAATGTGACCCTGAAGAAAGGGGGGGTCAAAATCAAAAGCAACAGTCAGTATCTGCTGTGGCCACCAGATGAGTTGAGAAAAAACAGCTAGCCTTATAATAGCTTGGTTAGCTTGGTCACGAATGTCAGAAAAGCAATAAAATTAATCGCTTACCTTTGATAATCTTTGGATGTTTCCACTCACGAGACTCCCAGTTACACAACAAATGTTATTTTTGTTCGATAAATATTACTTTTATCACCCAAAAAATTGGGTTGCGCATTATGTTGAGAAAACCAAAGCCGTGTTCCGTTCGACAAATTCCAAAAAGTATCCATAATGGTTGTAGAAACATGTCAAATGTTTTTTTATAATCAATCCTCAGGTTGTTTTTAACGAACATAATCGATAATATTTCACCCGGACCATAACCTATTCATTAAGAGACTTAAGGAAAATGGGGTGCCCCTCTCTCGCACGCAGGAACTTATCAGAGGACACCTGACTACTTTAGAAAAAAACTCGCTAATTTTTCAAAATAAAAGCTTGAAACTATGTCTAAAGCCTGGTCACAGCCTGAGGAAGCCATTGGAAAAGGAATCTGGTTGATACCCCTTTAAATGGAGGTTAGACGGGCCAGGGAACACAGATTTTTTCTTTAAATATCACTTCCGGGTTACATTTTCTCAGGTTTTCGCTTGCAGAATAAGTATTTTTATACTCACAGACAATATGTTGACAGTTTTGGAAACTTGAGTGTTTTCTATCCTAATCTGTAAATTATATGCATATTCTACTATCTAGGCCAGAGAAAATGTCCGTTTACGTTGGGCACGTTATTAAAAAAATAAAAAAAACTGACACCTAGTGCTAAGAAGTTAATTGCCTGCCGTCTGTAAGCTGTTAGTGTCATAACGACCGTTCCACAAGTGCATGTTCATTCATTGTTTATGGTTCAATGAACAAGCGTGGGAAACAGAGTTTTAACCCTTTACAATGAAGATCTGTGAAGTTATTTGAATTTTTACAAATTAACGTTACTTTTTTGCTGAGTTTATAATGTATTTAATTTACTAGTAAACACAGTGAGTAAAAAGCAAGTAAGCAAGTACCTTTGCCTTTTAAATTGAACTGATGACTACTATATCCAGGAATATATTATCTCTGTAGAACAACATTGTCATTTTTGGAGCCAACCAAGATATTTAAAAGCACAATCTAAGGTGTAGGCTCAGGATAAAGAGGACTCCATGACTCTGAGAGACCGGACCATACTAGAGTATGTTCGGGCAGAGACGAGCCAGGGTGACTTCAAAGACTTAACACGGTCACTGGCCATTACCTTAAGATTTGTACTAAGTCACAAATGGAACCCTATTCTATATACTGTATAGTTTACCACATCAGGTCAAAAGTATTGCACTATGGAATAGGGTGACATTTGGGACACAACCCTGGTAATATAGGGCACAATGAATTGTCCATGGCCTGATTTTCAAATAGCGATGGAAATCCACTCTTTGAAAAATGTCATTTTTTTAACACATCGGTGTCTAGTTAGGGATGACACATGTTGTGTTACTTTTAACACAATCACCGTGTTGGCACAACGTGATTTTAATAAATGTTTCAACACATTTCGTGTCAATTCCTGGAATGAATGTGTTAAAATCTGAAAACCGTACAGTATCAACCAGTTAAATTGCAGATCCAAATTGATCATGCATCTACTCTCTTAGAACATATGTTGTGTTTTTTATCTGTGTGTCTAGTGAGGGACGGTATGTTGTGTTGCATTTATGTAAATTTTTCAACACAATCATTACGTTAAAAGTAACACACGTGTCATCCATAACTAGACAAACAGATGTGTTAAAAAATGTGTTGATTTTTACTCAATGTGTTGCATTCCACTTAAATCCACTTTAACTTTCTGTAAATGACTGAGGAAGACATGTAGAAAAAAAGTTGCCTTTTATTTAATGAATACAGTGCTGCTCCACATACAATATCTTACATTAAACAAATTCTGTACATGCAAGATATCATTAACGAAAGACTTCAAATGTGTTAGTGCCAGATAGATATGCAGTCTAGGGAAACCAACTCAGACAATTTTTGTACCTGAGATACAGACTCAATCATCAAGTTTGCAGACGACACTACAGTGGTAGGCTTGATTACCAACAACGACGAGACGGCCTACAGCGAGGAGGTGAGGGCCCTCGGAGTGTGGTGTCAACAAAATAACCTCACACTCAACGTCAACAAAACAAAGGATATGATCGTGGACTTCAGGAAACAGCAGAGGGAGCACCCCCCATACATTGACGGGACAGTAGTGGAGAAGGTGGAAAGTTTATGTTCCTCAGCGTACACATCACAGACAAACTGAAATGGTCCACCCACACAGACAGCGTGGTGAAGAAGGCGCAGCAGCGTCTCTTCAACCTCAGAAGGCTGAAGAAATTTGGCTTGTCACCAAAACACAAACTTTTACAGATGCACAATCGATAGCATGCTGTCGGGCTGTTTCACCGCCTGGTACGGCAACTGCTCCTCCCACAACCGTAAGGCTCTCCAGAGGGTAGTGAGGTATGCACAACGCATCACCGGGGGCAAACTACCTGCCCACCAGGACACCTACACCACCCGATGTCACAGGAAGGCCAAAAAGATCATCAAGGACAACAACCACCCGAGCCACTGCCTGTTCACCCCGCTTTCATCCAGAAGGCGAGGTCAGTACAGGTGCATCAAAGCTGGGACCGAGAGACTGAAAAACAGCTTCTATCTCAAGGCCATCAGACTGTTAAAAAGCCATCACTAACATTGAGTGGCTTCTGCCAACATACTGACTCAAATCTCTAGCCACTTTAATAATAAAAAATGGGATGTAATAAATGTACCACTAGTCACTTTAAACAAATCCACTTTATATAATGTTTACATACCCTGCATTACGCATCTCACATGTATATACTGTACTCTATACCATGTACTGCATCTTGCCTATGCCGTTCGGCCATCGCTCATCCATACATATTTATAATATATATATATTTAAAAGGTAGTTGTGAAATTGTTAGATTACTTGTTAGATATTACTGCATGGTCGGAACTAGAAGCACAAGCATTTTGCTACACTCGCACCAACATCTGCATGTGACCAAAACATTTTGATTTGATGAGGAATAAATGGTTACCATATCCAACAATAGTCCATAGGCAATAAAAACATCTCTACCATAGAACAGTTAAACTAGTACAGCTCTTCCACTCACAGATACGCAAAAATAACTAGCTTAAAGCCACACCCCCACTAAGCCAACCTCCAATAAAATTTCCCAGTGTGCCTTTCCAGTGAATTGTAATTACCACACATGACTGTATTTGTATTTGTTAGATGGTTGTTGAATTCATTCATTTCTAATTCAGTGGCTATCCCCAAGTGAGTTCCTAAGTAAATGCTGCCATTAAAACTAAATGTCATGAACTGTTTCTGACGCCCAAGTAAAACAGCCTTTTTTGTAACTATAATATCACCTGTAACAACATAGAAAGGTATGCATCTGTTTGGCATGTCTCTTGTGATACAAATCACAGCAGCACTGACGGATGTGTTGTCAAAACTGTTTTAGAGTTTTGAACGTCGCAGGCCCTTCTTTTGTGCCATGCTGACTGAAGACCTAGCTAGCCAGTAACTAGATACCCCTTTCATCTGTGACTGGTGTTAAAACATTACACAAATAATTACACAAGTCAGTATTTATTATGATTTTAGTGGCAAAGCAGAATAAAAAAAAGACACATATGAGATAAACTCCCAACGTGTTGATGTTCTCCAGTTCCACAGCCAGAATGATTTTGCAGTGCATGGTGATCGAACCGGTTCGATATATATTCATAACAGGTGTAGGGAGGGTGAAGTCTGATTAAAATAAAATAGTAATTATACAGATGTTTAACAAAACATGCACACAACTGATTTCATATCTTGGTTTTTGTGATAAATGTGAATTTAAAAAACAACTTTTGATAATGGTTTTCATACACATACCTTGTCCATAATGTAGAGGCCTATGGGATATTCAGTGAAGAGGTAAGGGAGGAGGATGGTAAATGTGATCTGGATAACATACCAATAGACATACCTTTGTATGAATCCTCGTCTGTGTACCTGCAGACACAGACACAAAAGTGATCCGTTTAGTAAGCTGCACCCAATACAGCTAGCCTTCAACACATTCCTATAGCATACATATTCTTACTTCTTTGTTATCCATTGAATTGTGTCCAATTTCTGTTTTAGACAGATTTGCAGAAATCTGAAAAAAATAGATGGTATCGTAATTAAACAATATCAATTTGGGGTGGCAGGTAGCCTAGCGGTTAGAGGTAGCCTGGCGGTTAGAGGTAGCCTAGCGGTTAGAGGTAGCCTAGCGGTTAGAGGTAGCCTAGCGGTTAGAGGTAGCCTAGCGGTTAGAGGTAGCCTAGCGGTTAGAGGTAGCCTAGCGGTTAGAGGTAGCCTAGCGGTTAGAGCGTTGGACTAGTAACCGAAAGTTTCCAAGATTGAAACCCCGAGCTGACAAGGTGAAAATCTGTCATTCTGCCCCTGAACAAGGCAGTTAACCCACTGTTCCTAGTCCTTCATTGAAAATAAGAATTTGTTCTTAACTGACTTTCCTAGTTAAATAAAGGTAAAAATGTACATCATTCAATGGAAAAACATTAAAATGATGATATCTTTTCATTTTTCAGTTAAGTGCCTGCACCTGCTGTCCTTTGAAATCCAAGTCCAAATGTTTCAGTTGGGCAGTTAGGCTCCTGCAAGAACCCCACCTCCTATGGGGTTCTTGGAAGAACCCTTTGGGGGCACTTTTCAGTGCCAAGAACCCTAAGGTTCATCAAAGATCTTTGAGGATCTTCAAAGAACCCTTGTTGAACCCCACATTTGTTTTGTATACTCTACATACAGTGAGTAAACAACAGTATATAAACAGAATATGAAGTAACCGATGTTCAATGTCTCTATCAGTCGTTCTCAAACTTTTTCACTCTGGCCTTGCTTACATCACATTGTGCATTTTACTATTACAACTTTCAAGAGTAGGTTGAAATCCCGACTGGGGTCTTTAAAAAAGGGGGGAGCGGGAACCCCACACCCATACTGCTTCCCAACTGTTTGGAAACCACTGCTCTATATATATGGGGAATTAGTCTCAAGGTGCAGGGCAGAGTACCGGGCAGGTAGCTAGTGATGGCTGTTCAACAGTCGGATGGCCTGGTGATAGAAGCTGTTTCTCAGGCTTGTGTTCCCGGCTCTGATGCGCTTGTACTGTCTCTGTCCACTAGATGGTAGCAGAGTGGAGGGAAGGCAGTGTGCCCTCGGTGATGCGTTGGCCTGACCGCACCACCCTCTGGAGACCCTCTGCAGCCCGACAGAATGTTCTCAATGGTGTATCTGTAGAATTTGTGAGGGTCTTAGGGGTGTTGAGCGCTGTTGTGCCTTCTTCACCACGGTGATCCTCAGTGATGTGCACTGAGACCCCGTCGATGTGGATGGGGGCATGCTCCCTCTGTCTCCTGTAGTCCATGATCAGTTGCTTTGTTTTGTTGAATTTAAGGTAGAGGTAATTTACCTGCCACCACTCCGCCAGGGCTCTAACCTCCCTGTAAACTGTCACGTTGTTGTTGGTAATCAGCACATATCCCTGGGGGTCCTCGTGTTGAGTATCAGCGTGGCGGCGGTGTTGTTGCCTACTCTGACCACCTAGGTTCGATCTGTCAGGGGTCGGCCTGTCAGGAAGTCTAGAACCCAGTTGCAGTGAGGAGTTCAGACTAGGCCCTGAGCTTATAGTGACGAGCTTGGAGGGCACTATGGTGTTGAATGCTGAGCTGTAATCAATGTCGATGAATAGCTTAGGTATTCCTCTTCTGTGTTATCTTCCCTGTTTTATTCTCACAGTTTGAATATGCACTACCTTACGCAGTGTAATTAATAGACTACAAGCACGTTGAAATAACTACATTCAAAACTTTCTTTATTTGGGATGTTATTGTACACCGTGTGAAGTTGACGAGAACAAGTGATTGCCAGTTTCCATGCCACATTGCATAATACATCAGGTTCAGAATGGCAGAGAGAAAGAATGTTTCCAGAGATGGGTAAGGACCCCCTAGGCCATATTTATCAATAATTCAGGTAAAGTATTGGCATGTGGACGGGATGTGACAGGTTGTGTCAGTTAAGGCGGACCACCTGAGGCATGGAGGGATCCTAGGGGAGTGGGAATGGCTCTCTCCGTCAGTGGTTACTTAAAAAATTACATCCCATTCCCTATTTAGTGCACTACTTTTGACCAGGGGCCATAGGACTCTAGTCGAAATTAGTGCACTATTTAGAGAATATGATGTCATTTGGGATGCAACTTTGTTCCCCCTGTTAAGAGGTTGAACTCCCACTTGAGTGGCGTTAAGAGGTGCGTCCAGCGATGCGTCCTGGAGGAGGAAAGTAATGATGAATCAAGCGAGTCATCGTGGAAGCCGATGGTCCCGTTAAACGCAAGACTCATCTGTTAATAAGAATACATACATTCTTAAAGACGCTGTCGTGCTAGTCCTTGGGAATGTGGAGTTATGGGCTTTTCTGAGGTTGGTTGGTTTTTAGAAGGACCAGTCAAAGTAAGAGAAGCGTTTGGTTTACAAGGAAGGGGACATTTTTGCAAGCAAGGGGCACAAGCCTTAGCTATTAGTTTGGTGGATATTCTAATCTCTCCTTATTGCATTTTGCATTGACCATGGTTTTCAATATTCTGTGAATAGAACATTTTATTTGTCCATTTGCAGCTCTGAGGTAGTCCTTTATACTTTCCACTGTTCACATTTGGGATATGGCGCACTAGTAAAACATGGGCAAGATATATTGCCTCTTGCCTAACGCCACCCCTCTAAACTCGACAGTGCCTTCTCAGTGCTTTTCATACCCCATGACTCAGCTGAGCCAATTTTCTAACACCCAGGTGTTGCACAGTCAGGATGAAGATACTCAGTGTCCTGATGAAAAATAGCCCCGGCAATTCTACCGTCACCTTCGGATTTTACAGTGCGAGAGAGCTGAAGACTGAATCTGTGCCAGGACAGGACACACCAGGGAGAAGATACTGAGCAACATCAGCTCGAACTCTGCTATACCTATCTATGGAGGACCAAAGGTTTTTACTATACTGTGTAATATATATATATTTTTTTTTTACTATACGTTTTTAATATAAGAAGGTACTTGTAGATTAAACTCTAATAGTGCTTTTTTCCCTAAATCATAAAACCCAGGGAGAGCAATGCAGGCTCATTCCATCTCAAAAAGAACAAGAAAGAGGCTTGACAGACATCTCAGGTAGTTCTGCTAATCTTTTCTGATTTTTAGAAACAGATAAGATTAGCATTCCTGTAACATTATTTTGTTGAAATATCATTTGATATCTGAAAAATTAAGCTAATTGGTTGCACACAAATTGGTCATTTTGTAGCGGTATTTATTAGAGAGGGGTAAAGCAATATTTTGTTCGGGCGCCAGGCAGGTATTAACCAGGCCGAAAGGAAAAGAGTAGAACAGAGAGAGTACCACTACCAGACCCACACACATCAGCAGAAGAGACTGCCTAGAGTGTAGCCTGTTTACCAGATAGCCAGCGGAGAGAAAAGAGAATACACACCCTATAAAACCCACAGCACAGTCCTTCCACAATTCTTAGTAACCCCACCAAGCATACCTCATACAATAAGAATAATGGCAGAGCAATTAAACAGCAACTTCATACAAGAAAGAACCCAGTCATCAACAGAGGATTTGCAATCATTTGTATTCTCTTCCAGTGGAGGAGTGCAGAGGGTATAAATGTGGGGGTGTTCATATACAGAAAGGCCTTAAAAATGTCCACAATCTTCTCGGCCACATGTCCTTAGTACACCCCACCTCAACACAGTTCAAATAATAGTAATAATAATAATAATAATAATACACACTTTAAAGCAATCTCCCTTTTAACTACAATGTCCACCCAAATACTTCTGGCAGGGCAATAATAGTCCAGCTCCAATGAACTTCACTGGGAAGTGCATTAGGAAAATAGAGAGTCTGTTTCAGGGTAAAACACTGGAATGATGGAGGGAAGAGAAAGAGAGAAAGGGAACAAGAGAGATCTTAGCTGTGGTCTTCAGGCGTACAGGTGTACTGTCTGACTGTCCGAACCATGTTGCTACTAAACCATGCGATCCATAACCGTCGCGGTCCCAAACGAAAACAACCAAGCAGTAGAGCGATCACACCGATGATTGAGTTAAATACTTTATAACTACATACGCTGAAAACAAACAAAACTTCTGCAGCATAGCACACACAATGAAACTGTCGCACCACCCAAGAGCTCCTCCTCAAAGAGCTGAAAGAGCTCTCTTTTATTTCCTCCTTCCTTAATGCTCATGCGCTCTTAAAGTGGCAGCGCACGGTGAAGGCTCCGTGCAGTATTTCGCCACAATTTTTATTTAGATGTTTCATATAATATTTCCATTAATACAGTACATAACATCTGATTTGGACCAACATATTTTATAGCAATGAGTTAGACATGAGGAATCTAAAGAAATGGTAGGAAATACCAAAGTAAACTGCCTTAATAGGGCATTGGGGCCACCACAAGCCACAAGAACAGCTTCAATGAGCCTTGGCATAGATTCTACAAGTGTCTGGAACTCTATTAAAGGGATGCGAGACCATTCTTCCACAAGAAATTCCATTATTTGGTGTTTTGTTGATGGTGGTGGAAAATGCTGTCTCAGGTGCCACTCCAGCATCACCCATAAGTGTTAAATCGGGTTGAGAAATAGATACGCACACACCACAACCGTTTAAACCTCCTATGCTGCTTTGCGACCTCTCTTTCAAAGTCACTGAGATCTCTCCCACTAGCCATGGTAGTTTAATTAGTGCCTTCGGAAAGTATTCAGACCCCTTGACTTTTCCCACATTTTGTTACATTACAGCCTTATTATAAAATTCCTAAGCAATCTACACACATTACCTCCTAATGACAACGCGAAAACAGGTTTGTAGAAAATTTTGCAAATGTATTACAAATAAAAAACAATACCTTACATAAGTATTCAGACCCTTCGCTATGAGGCTCGAATTTGAGCTCAGGTACATCATGTTTCCATTGATCATCCTTGAGATGTTTCTACAACTTGATTGGAGTCCACCTGTGGTAAATTCATGATTTGAAAAGGCCCACACCTGTCTATATAAAGTCCCACAGTTGACAGTGCACGTCAGAGCAAAAAACAAGCAGGAATTGTCCGTAGAGCTCCGAGACAGGATGGTGTCGAGGCTCTGAACTGGGGAAGGGTACCAAAACATTTCTGCAGCATTGACGGCCTCCAAGAACACAGAGGTCTCCATTATTCTTAAATGAAAGAAGTTAGGAACCACCAAGACTCTTCCTAGAGCTGGCAGCCCGGCCAAAGTGAGCAATCGGGGGAGAAGGGCCTTGGTCAGGGAGGTGACCAAGAACCCGATGGTCACTGACAGAGCTCTAGAGTTCCTCTGTGGAGATGGGAGAACCTTCCAGAAGGACAACCATCTCTCCAACATTCCACCAATCAGGCCTTTATGGTATAGTGGCCACTCCTCAATAAAATGCACATGATAACCTGCTTGGAGTTTGCCAAAAGGCACCTAAAGACGCTCAGACCATGAGAAACAAGATTCTCTGGTCTGATGAAACCAAGATTGAACTCTTTGGCCTGAATGCCAAGTGTCACGTCTGGAGGAAAGTTGGCACCATCCCTACGGTGAAGGATGGTCGTGGCACGCTGTGGGGACGTTTTTCAGCGGCAGGGACTGGGGAGACTAGTCAGGATCGAGGCAAGATGAACAGAGCAAAGTACAGAGAGATCTTTGATGAAAACCTACTCCAGAGTGCTCAGGACCTCAGACTGGGGCGCAGGTTTACCTTCCAAATGGACAACGAAGCTAAGCACACACCCAAAAAAATGCAGGAGTGGCTTTGGGACAAGTCTCTGAATGTCCTTGAGTGGCCTAGCCAGATCCCAGACTTGAACCCGATCGAACATCCCTGGAGAGACCTGAAAATAGCTGTGCAGCAATGCTCCCACTCTAATCTGACAGAGCTTGAGAGGATCTGCAGGATCTGCAGCAGTCTAAAGCACTGCATCTCAGTGCTAGAAGCATCACTTCGGTCCCTGGTTTGAATCCAGGCTACATCACATCCGGCCGTGATTGGGAGTCCCATAGGGCCGTGCACAGTTTCCCGGGTTTGGCCATGGTAGGCTGTCATTGTAAATAAGAATTTGTTCTTAAAACTGACTTGCCTAGTTAAATAAAGGTACAAATTAAGTATGGAAGAAACTCCCCAAATACAGGTGAGCCAAACTTGTAGCATAGAACCCAAGAAGACTTGATTCTGTAAGGTGCTTCAACTGAGTAAATGGTCTGAATACTTACATGAATGTGATTTCATATATACATACATACATACATACATACATACATACATACACACATACACACATACAGTGGGGCAAAAAAGTATTTAGTCAGCCACCAATTGTGCAAGTTCTCCCACTTAAAAAGATGAGGCCTGTAATTTATCATAGGTACACTTTAACTATGACAGAGAAAATGAGAAAAAAAATCCAGAAAATCACATTGTAGGATTTTTAATGAATTTATTTGCAAATTATGGTGGAAAATAAGTATTTTGTCAATAACAAAAGTTTATCTCAATACTTTGTTATATACCCTTTGTTGGCAATGACAGAGGTCAAACGTTTTCTGTAAGTCTTCACAAGGTTTTCACACACTGTTGCTGGTATTTTGGCCCATTCCTCCATGCAGATCTCCTCTAGAGCAGTGATGTTTTGGGGCTGTTGCTGGGCAACACGGACTTTCAACTCCCTCCAAAGATTTTCTATGGGGTTGAGATCTGGAGACTGGCTAGGCCACTCCAGGACCTTGAAATGCTTCTTAAGAAGCCACTCCTTCGTTGCCCGGGTGGTGTGTTTGGGATCATTGTCATGCTGAAAGACCCAGCCACGTTTCATCTTCAATGCCCTTGCTGATGGAAGGAGGTTTTCACTCAAAATCTCACGATACATGGCCCCATTCATTCTTTCCTTTACACGGATCAGTCGTCATGGTCCCTTTGCAGAAAAACAGCCCCAAAGCATGATGTTTCCACCCCCATGCTTCACAGTAGGTATGATGTTCTTTGGATGCAACTCAGCATTCTTTGTCCTCCAAACACGACGAGTTGAGTTTTTACCAAAAAGTTCTATTTTGGTTTCATCTGACCATATGACATTCTCCCAATCTTCTTCTGGATCATCCAAATGCTCTCTAGCAAACTTCAGACGGGCCTGGACATGTACTGGCTTAAGCAGGGGGACACGTCTGGCACTGCAGGATTTGAGTCCCTGGCGGCGTAGTGTGTTACTGATGGTAGGCTTTGTTACTTTGGTCCCAGCTCTCTGCAGGTCATTCACTAGGTCCCCCCGTGTGGTTCTGGGATTTTCGCTCACCGTTCTTGTGATCATTTTGACCCCATAGGGTGAGATCTTGCGTGGAGCCCCAGATCGAGGGAGATTATCAGTGGTCTTGTATGTCTTCCATTTCCTAATAATTGCTCCCACAGTTAATTTCTTCAAACCAAGCTGCTTACCTATTGCAGATTCAGTCTTCCCAGCCTGGTGCAGGTCTACAATTTTGTTTCTGGTGTCCTTTGACAGCTCTTTGGTCTTAGCCATAGTGGAGTTTGGAGTGTGACTGTTTGAGGTTGTGGACAGTTGTCTTTTATAGCGATAACAAGTTCAAACAGGTGCCATAAACCTCTAACGAGTCACCCTCCCGGATCCGGGATCCTCCTCATCAAAAAAGCTGACTAGCATAGCCTAGCCTAGCACCACAGGGATATCATATAATATAATTTCATGAAATCACAAGTCCAATACAGCAAATGAAAGATAAACATCTTGTGAATCCAGCCATCATTTCCGATTTTTAAAACACAATATATATTTATATTAGCTCACCACAATAGCCAAACCATGTTTTCACCATGTTTTCACCGCCAACATAGCTTTCACAAAACCCACAAATAGAGATAAAATGAATCACTAACCTTTGAACAACTTCATCAGAGGACAGTCTTATAACATCATGTTATACAATACATTTATGTTTTGTTCGAAAATGTGCATATTTAGAGGTACAAATCGTGGTTTTACATTGTGAATACGTAGCCATAATGCACCAAATTGTCCGGAGATATTTTGGACAGTCAAAAATCTAAACAAAATACTCATCATAAACTTTCCAAAAAAATACATGTTGTACAGCAAATGAAAGATACACTGCAACCGCTGTGTTAGATTTAAAAAAAATAACTTTAGTACAACGTAAAGCATGCAATATTTTGAGACAGCGCCCAACAATTCTCCGCCTTGTTGGAGCTAACACAAACCACAGAAATACGAAATAACATCTTAAATATTCTCTTACTTTTGATGATCTTCCATCAGAATGTTGTGCAAGGAGTCCTAGTTCCAGAATAAATCGTTGTTTTGTTTTAGAATGTCCATTTCTTCTTGTGGGGTTCCCTGGTGCGCAGTTGAATACTGCCAATAGAGCGGACCTGTCACTCCAAAAGCTCATTCACCCCATTCAACATTCTACTGCCTGTTGACATCTAGTGGAAGGCGTATGAAGTGCATACAGATCCATAAATTTAAGCCAGTTGAATAGGCAGGCCCTGACACAGAGCCCCATTTTCAGAATTTTCACTTCCTGTTTGGAAGTTTGCTGCCAAATGAGTTCTGTTTTACTCACAGATATAATTCAAATAGTTTTAGAAACTTCAGAGTGTTTTATATCCAATAGTAATAATAATATGCATATTGTATGATCTAGAACAGAGTACGAGGCCGTTTAATTTGGGCAAAATTTTTCCCAAAGTGAAAATAGCGCCCCCTATTAAGAAGAAGTTAATACAGGTAACGGGTGGAGGACAGAGGAGTCTCTTAAAGAATAAGTTACAGGTCTGTGAGAGACAGAAATCTTGCTTGTTTGTAGGTGACCAAAGACTTATTTTCCACCATAATTTGCAAATAAATTCATAAAAATCCTACAATGTGATTTTCTGGATTTTTTTTTCTCATTTTGTCTGTCATAGTTGAAGTGTACCTATGATGAAAATTACAGGCCTCGCTCATCTTTTTAAGCGGGAGAACTTGCACAATTGGTGGCTGACTAAATACTTTTTTGCCCCACTGTACATGCATACATTTACAAACATTTACCAAAAACTTTTTTTGCAGTGTCATTATGGGGTATTGTGTTTAGATTGACGAGGGGAAAAGACTATTAAATAAATGTTAGAATAAGGCATAACGTAACAAAATGTGGGAAAATCTTTATACTTTCCAAAGACCCTGTAATTATTTAATTTCCTTCATTTTGGCAGTTAACTGTACAACTGATTTATGTTTTGGACATTTTTACAAATTGTGACTCGTTTCAGGAAACTAGGCATATGTCGCAAGTCACAACTTCACAGGAGATGCGTTTTTTGGCAGAAATGCCTTCTGGAACATTTGAACTTTCATGTGCCTTAATAACAAACTTGTATGTCATCTGTAAATATGAATAAAGTTGTTAAATTATGTGCCCAGTTGTTTTAGCCACAGAAAGAGGCAGGAACCTTCCCATTAGCCATGATTGGCTGAGAAAATGATTGGGCTGAATATATCGAGAGATGAGTTTTGGATTGGTCTGCCATGTACCATCTCCTGTCTATAAAATGAGCTGCTCGTTATGTGTAGATAATCCTTTCTACTGCAGTTTTTTTCTAAAGATATAACTTTAGCCAAATGTGTTGCTAATGCTCTCAATAACATTGCTGCCTTGAATTTATCAGGCGCTACCGACAAAGGACATTGGGAAAAAGTTGTGATGGACTACTTTCTGGAGGATGATCGTACCATACTGACTCTCTGACTCTGAATCAGACGATGAGGAAATCCCTGATTCAGGTAAAAACATTTTAATTAATGTAGTGTCTTCTGATGACAGTGATGAGGAAGAAACAGCGATCAACAGTTTTGCTGTCACGGAAGGAGTTGACCGGGTTTTGAAATCAGTGAAATGTCTGGTAAAAGCAGAGTATAATAAGGAGATTAATAAAATTCTGGCGTTTGATTGCAAATGTATAAAACACATGTCTCCGGATTACATCTTCAAAATAAGGGCAACCATGGCATCTGTGACAGAGAGGGAGAAAGAGCTGATGAATCTTATGGCATTGTACACGGTCAGTGGGAACCACTGACACAATGGGCCAAGCAAGCTGTTCAAACAAATTGAAAATGACACGAGACGTCTGTCGAACATGTACTAGTAGGTTGCGGCCAGGTTTTGGGCACGCTCTCGCCATAACGTAAACTGCATATCGTAATGAAGTTATTTTTAGAATTCTAACACGGCGATTGCATTAAGAACTAGTGTATCTATCATTTCCTATACAACATGTATTTTTTAGTTATGTTCATGAATAGTTATTTGGTCAGAATAGTTGGTGTCATAAAAATATCCGCACATTCTGGGAAAAAGATGCTACGTTAGCACAATGTATAACCACTGATTTCAGCAAAAAATATGCACATTTTCGAACAAAACATAAGTGTATGTATAACCTGATGTTATAGGACTGTCATCTGATGAAGGTTTATGAAGGTTAGTGAAAATTAATATATTTTGCTGGTTTATTCCCTATCGCTAACGTGCCTATTGCTATCGCTAACGTGCCCTGATGAATGAATGCGGTAGTGTGGTAGGCTATTGTAGTAAGCTAATATAATGCTATATTGTGTTTTCGCTGTAAAACACTTTAAAAAAATCGGAAATATTGGCTGGATTCACAAGATATTTGTCTTTAATTTACTGTACACCATCGATTTTTCAGAAATGTTTTATGATGAGTATTTAGGTATTTGACGTTGGTGTCTGTAATTACTCTGGCTGCTTCGGTTCTATTTCTGACGGTAGCTGTGATGGTAGCTGCAATGTAAAACTGATTTATACCTCAAATATGCAATTTTTTTGAACAAAATATAGATTTATTGTATAACATGTTATAAGAGTGTCATCTGATGAAGTTGTTTCTTGGTTAGTTTGGTTGGTTCTTGGTTAGTTACGTTGGCTTTGTGCATGCTACCTGTGCTGTGAAAAATGTCTGTCCTTTTTTATATTTGGTGGTGAGCTAACATAAATATATGTTGTGTTTTCGCTGTAAAACATTTTAAAAATCGGACATGTTGACTGGATTCACAAGATGTGTATCTTTCATTTGCTGTATTGGACTTGTTAATGTGTGAAAGTTAAATATTTCTAAAAAATATCTTTTGAATTTCGCGCTCTGCCTTTTCAGTGGAATGTGGGAGGAGTTCCGCTAGCGGAACCCCAGTGCCAGACAGGTTAACAACATGATAATTTATATAAACGTTCCACTGAAGCCAAATGCAAGATCAGAGATATTTTGATAGATGTGTGGCAGATGAGACGGGACTCTGAGCCCATTTACACTACCGTTCAAAAGTTTGGGGTCACATAGAAAAGTCCTTGTTTTTGAACGAAAAGCCTTTTTGTCCATTAAAATAACATAAAATTGATCAGAAATACAGTGTAGACATTGTTAATGTCGTAAATGACTATTGTAGCTGGAAACGGCAGATTGAAAAAAAACGGAATATCTACATTATCAGCAACCATCACTCCTGTGTTACAATGGCACGTTGTGTTAGCTAATCCAAGTTTATCATTTTAAAAGGCTAATTGATCATTAGAAAACCCTATTGCACTTATGTCAGCAAAACTGAAAACTGTTGTTCTGATTAAACAAGCAATAAAACTGGCCTTCTTTAGACTAATTGAGTATCTGGACCAACAGCATTTGTGGGTTTGATTACAGGGTCAAAATGGCCAGCAACAAAGAAATTTCTTCTAAAACTCGTCAGTCTGTTCTTGTTCGGATAAATTAAGGCTATTCTATGCGAGGAATTGCTTTTTTCTGTGAAGAACATGTAAAACAACACATTTTATGTTACTTGCTGTACCAGTCAAAAGTTTGAACTCACCTACTCATTCAAGGGATTTTCTTTATTTTTACTATTTTCTACATTGTAGAATAATAGTGAAGACATTAAAACACATGGAATCATATAGTAACAACAAAGTAAACAAAGTAAAACTTTGGAAACAGGTCGAGAAGCATGATGTATCTGAGGTTGTGACAGGAAATGACACGTCAGAACATCAGAGTCAAAGTTCACTCATGGGTAGGCCTACCTCTATATTTCTTGAATAGGCTCCAACACAAAGCCGTCGTTGTTAGTAGCCTAAAGTCAAATTAAAATTAAGACTGTTTAAATTAATTAGGCCTTCTCTAATTATCCTACTTTCAGCACCCATGCCTCTCTGTGGCTGACGGTTCATAGTAATGTAATTTATGTAAATTACTTGAATATGGCTTATTGTGAGGTCAATAACTGATAAATAACTTCATTATGGGAAACAAAATGTTTTGCTTTGATTTCAATTAATTATAGCAGTAGCAAGCTTACCTACCGCCCTCCTTCTCAAACTGAACAGTACATCAGTATAGCTTATGGATCATTTGATTGAGACCACACTAGGCACACTTTATATTGTGTGCCCAGAAAATAATCCAGGTTGAGGGGCAGCATCAGGCACACATCGATATATAATAAGCAACACATTCTCAAACAATGAGAAATATTTTATTTATTTATTTATTTATTTTATTTATTTATTTATTTATTTAACCTTTATTTAACCAGGTAGGCAAATTGAGAACACGTTCTCATTTACAATTGCGACCTGGCCAAGATAAAGCAAAGCAGTTCGACACATACAACAACACATAGTTACACATGGAGTAAAAACAAACATATAGTCAATAATACAGTGAAAGAAATAAAAAAAATAAGTCTATATACAATGTGAGCAAGTGAGGTGAGATAAGGGAGGTGAAGGCAAACAGATATATGTATAAATAAATAAAAATATAAAAAGGCCATGGAGGCGAAGTGAGTACAACACAGCAAGTAAAATAAAAACTAAAAAAAACACTGGAATGGTTGGTTTGCATTGGAAGAAAGTGCAAAGTAGAGACAGAAATAATGGGGTGCAAAGGAGCAAAATAAATTAATAAATAAATACAGTAGGTAAAGAGGTAGTTGTTTGGGCTAAATTGTAGATGGGTTATGTACAGGTGCAGTAATCTATGAGCTGCTCTGACAGCTGGTGCTTAAAGCTAGTGAGGGAGATAGGTGTTTCCAGTTTCAGAGATTTTTGTAGTTCGTTCCAGTCATTGGCAGAATAAATATGACATTTAATCGATTACAAATTACATGACTGTTCCCTGGACTAAATAAAAAAATACTAAACCCTCCCCTTGACTGAAATTGAAAAACCATGGCCCTCCCCCATTTTCCTCCGGGTAACAATTGTGTACATTTCAACCGCTCCCTTACCAACCATTTAACAGATTCTGTTAACATTGTGATAACCCTCCAGATGTGGAGTCCTCATTCAGTGTAATCGAAAGTGGTAATTTCCCACAAATTAACCCTATTACATTATGAATCCCCTGCATTTGACACTGAAGTAACTGTATGAATCATATAGCCCTTGGAGTAATCTATTGCATTTGATGGGGCCTAGTTAGAGTAGTCCACTAATATAGGGAATAAGGTGCCAATTGGGACGTATTTTTGGTTATGTCATGTACAAACATCACTAACATTGAAATCACCTGATTCATTCAGGTATGTGCGAGTGGAAAGAAGGACATGACGAGAACGTTACAATAAATAAAATACACTACTCTCCAATACAGAGGGACTATATCAAATCGTGGGCACACTGAGTGGTTTGTTATAATTACAGGCATAGGAAACTTCTGAATAGGCGTCTTAGTTACCAAACAAATTGGTGCCCATCTGGGCAATTTTCTCAGGGGGAAGATTGTAATTGCTGTTTTTGTAACGTGTGCTGCTCTCCATGCCGGAGTTATATGCATTCGTCGCATTTCAGATGATTACGGAGACAATTACATGCCAATCATGCCATTCCCAGCTAATGCTGGTTGCACATTATTTTGACAGGGAGGATGTCATGCTGAAGGTGTATTAAAAAAAAGAGGGGGAACAAGAAAATAAAGAGAATATAATATGAATGGGGGAGAGATGCAAATGGATGAATAATGAAATTGCCGATTAAATAGCCAAAAGATTGCTCGGCACAAATTACCATGCAACCTTCATATCCAGTCCCACAGCTGCAAATATCACTAGCTGGTCCAATAGCAAGAGCCAGTCATTGGCAAGTATATGACAATTAGTTTGTTGCAGATAAATCAACAACCTTAATTGTATATTACTGTATGTGTTTAGGTGAACACATATAGCCTATGCATAACAGCCTGATTTTTTCTTTGTTATGGTAAGGTAACACAGTTATACTGTACTAATCTCAGTAATGCTAGGTATTTCTATCAGATGATAGGCCTAACCACAGTTTACAGTGTGGCAATAATGGCTATAAGAACAGACCTATAAGAAAGGAAGCATTGCTCAGTATGTGGCACCATCTTCTGGAAAGGACATGCTATTGCTTATTAGGGATAGCCCTCTTTTTTTCAATTTTCACCTAAATGACATACCCAAATCTAACTGCCTGTAGAGCAGGCCCTGAAGCAAAGATATGCATATTCTTGGTACCATATGAAAGGAAACACTGAAGTTTGTGGAAATGTGAATTGAATGTAGGAGAATATAACACAATAGATCTGGTACAAGAAAATACAAAGAAATCCCCTCCCTTTTTTTCTACCACCATCTTTGAAATGCAAGAGAAAGGTCTCTGTTCTAGCCATCATTCTGGTTGTAATTCCGATGTTGTCCACAAGATGGCAGCAGTGAATGTGCAGCATTTCAGATAACTTGAACTATGAGTGAGCTACAAGACTTAGTGTGAAGTCCCCAGGTACATTTGGGCAAATCGTGAAGGAGACATTCGCATTCATATTACATTTTTCTGCAAGAATATCGTGAAATCTGTATACTTGGACTTTGATTTTCTTTCCAAGTATTAGTAGCCATATTATAAGTTCAACATTTGCAAAACAACCACTTTTCATAACTCTGAATATGTTTATTTCTGTCCAAAATGAAAAGGCATGCTGTTGTACAAGTTTATTAGCTACATTTTACGACATATACATGGTTTATGGATACGCCCGTAGGGTGAGATTTTCACAGATTCCTTTCTTTGCAATTTGAAAGAGTGGAAATACAAAATCGATCATGCATGCTATATGGACCTTTTTAAGATATGAAAAATGACTTGATCTTACAAATGACACTTCATGTTATCTCTGGGACCCTTTGGATGATAAATCAGAGGAAGATTTCAGAATGTAAGTACACATTTCACCTTCAGAGGTGACTTTATCAAACCTATCGCGGTGAAAAAGTGTTTTGTTGTTAGGCGCTCTCCTCAAACAATAGCATGGCTTTTTTCTCTCAGTAATAGCTACTGTAAATTGGACAGTGCAGTTATATTAACAAGAATTTAAGCTTTCAGCCAGTATAAGACACTTTTATGTACCAACATTTGTTGTTTCTCTAAAATCTGCGATCTTTTTATTTTATTTTTATTTTCCAATAAAAATAAAATAAAAAATACAGCAATACAAACAATGACATTCATTGTACTGTTGAATGGGATGGCCAATTTAGAGGACAAAACAAAATAAAACAAAATCCTATTAGGTGGTACATGTATAAGAAGACAGCATATAGTCGTTACAAGCAGTGTAGTTAAGCCAAAAATAAATATTGAGTGGAGTACAGCACAGAGTAGCAGCAGATCGTCAGCCCAGTTATGAAGCGGGACTAGACCATTTATCCAGTATCGGCTGTCATATTTTGTAAAACACTGGACTTCTATTGGAGGTGTTGTATCGAATATTTTCCATATGTATTACATTCCCTAAATCCCGTAACCACATTTCAAAGGTAGGTACAGTCTCCAATTTCCAAAATTGCAATATGAGCCTTTTGGCTAATAGAGTACGAAAATAGACAGCTTTCCCTTCCTGGTTATTCCCATCAACTGTACCAAACAGAGCGATCAATGGGTCTGGTGCTAGAACTCTATCAAAGGCTTTAGATAAGTAGCCCAGTAAGCATGTAACTTAGGGCATGTCCAGAATAAGTGGGTCAACGTCCCCTCATCCTGCTTGCACCTCTCACACAGTGGTGAGATATATTTTATGCAGTTTTACTTTTGAGTAGTGTAACCTGTGTATCACCTTAACCTGTCTAGGATCAGCGTGGCGCTAGCGGCACTCCCCCCCCCCCCCCACTGAAAAACCAGTGCCGCGAAATTCAAAAAAAATATTTTTTTAAAATATTTAACTTTCACACATTAAAGTCCAATACAGCTAATGAAAGACACAGATCTTATGAATCCAGTCAACATTTCCGATTTTTAAAATGTTTTACAGGGAAGACACAATATGTAAAGATGTACATCTATTACCTAAAAACACATTAGCATAATCCACCATCTTTTATTTGTCCACCAACACCAGTAGCCATCACCAATTCGGCTAAACTAAGATATTTATAGCCCCTAACCAACAAAAAAACTCATTAGATGACAGTCTGATAACATATTTATGGTATGGGATAGGTTTTGTTAGAAAAAAGTGCATATTTCAGGTATATGGCATAGTTTACAATTGCACCCACCATCACAAATGGACTAGAATAATTACAATGAGCAACGTGTTTACCTAACTACTAATCATCAAACATTTCGTAAAAATACACAGCATACACGAATCGAAAGACACAGATCCTGTGAATACAGACAATATTTCAGATTTTCTAAGTGTCTTACAGCGAAAACACAATAAATCGTTATATTAGCTTAGCACATAGCAATTAGCAGCCCAGCATTGATTCTAGCCAAAGTGAGCGATAAAAGTCAACATCGCCAAAAGATATTAATTTTTTCACTAACCTTCTCAGAATTCTTCCGATGACACTCCTGTAACATCACATTACAACATGCATATACAGTTTGATCGAAAATGTTTATATTTAGCCACCAAAATCATGGTTAGACAATGTGAAATGTAGACAAGCTGGTAAAGAAAACGTCCTTGCGCCACTTAGACAGTGATCTACTCTTATACATAAATACTCATAAACGTGACTAAAAAATATAGGGTGGACAGGGATTGATAGACAATTTAATTCTTAATACAATTGCGTTATTACATTTTTTAATTTATCCTTACTTTTCAATACAGTTTGCGCCAAGCGAAGCTACGTCAAAAAACATGGCGTCCTAAGCCACTAAAATGTTTCGACAGAAACACGATTTATCATAATAAAAATGTCCTACCTTGAGCTGTTCTTCCATCAGTATCTTGGGCAAAGGATCCTTTCTTGGGAGAAATCGTCTTTTGGTGGAAAGCTGTCCTCTTGCCATGTGGAAATGTCAACTACGTTCGGGATGAACTGAAAAGCGTGCCCAACTTTTCACATCGTTGCAAAAATAAATGTCCCAAAATCGCACTAAACGGATATAAATTGCTATAAAACGCTTTAAATTAACTACTTTGTGATGTTTGTAACTCCTATAACGAGTGAAAAGATGACCGGAGAAATATAACAGGCTAAACTAACGCTTGGAACAGGAGAGGGTCGGTGTCTTCCACGCGCGTTACGCAGCAAGAAAAGACTTGCTAGCTAAAGGTTTTTTTCATTTGTAGGGCCTGTGAACGAGCAATCGAGCCCGTTGGAATCGTCATCACGTAAAGGCATCCAGGGGAAGACGTAAGAAGTGTCCGTATAGTCATAGCAACGACAGTGCCCGTTTAAATGACTTCAGAAAAGTGGCCAACGTTTCTCAAATCTGACTCCATGTCAGGGAAATTGCTGTAGAATGGGCTCTGTTCCACTTAGAGACAAAATTTCAACTCCTATAGAAACTATAGACTGTTTTCTATCCAATAATAATAATAATATGCATATTGTACGATCAAGGATTTTGTGGGAAGCCGTTTAAAAAATTAGCCACATTAGCATAAATAGTCTAAACAGCGCCCCCATCCCCAACAGGTTAACATACATCTTGAATAACGTTCCAACCGGAGAATTTCATCGACTTCAGTTGACCGAAGGAACGGAGCTCACTCTCACGTGAACGCGCCAGTTCAATGCGTGGGCACCTCATGGCAGTGATTACTCATTCCTGTCTCCTTCGAATCCCCTTCAAATTAAAGTCAGACTAAGTTCTATTGACTGTTGACATCTAGTGGAAGCCGTAGGAAGTGAAAACCCATCCATATCGCTCTGTATTTTCATAGAGCGCTTGGTTGAAAATATGGCACCCCCAGAATATATCCAAACAGGAAGTGGAACTTCTCAGGTTTTTGCCAGCCATATGAGTTCTGTTAATCTCACAGACATAATTCAAACAGTTTTAGAAACTTTAGAGTGTTTTCTATCCAATACTAATAATAATATGCATATATTAGCAACTGAGACTGAGGAGCTGGCCGTTTACAATGGGCACCATTTCATCCAAGCTACTCAATACTGCCCCTGCAGCCATAAGAAGTTAAACCAGGTGATGTCATCGCATATGTAGGAGGTGGAACAACATGGTTGGTTAACCTTTCTACGACACACGTTCCGCTAACGGAACCCCCCCACAACATTTTTTAGAAATATGTAACTTTCACACATTAACAAGTCCAATACAGCAAATGAAAGATAAACATCTTGTAAATCTACCCATCGTGTCCGATTTAAAAAATGCTTTACAGCGAAAACACAACATATGATTACGTTAGATCACCGCCAAGGCCAAAAAACACACAGCCATTTTCCCAGCCAGAGATAGCAGTCGCAAAAAGCAGAAAGAGATAAAATTAATCACTAACCTTTGATGATCTTCATCAGATGACACTCATAGGACATCATGTTACACAATACATGTATTTTTTGTTCGATAATGTGCATATTTATATCCAAAAATCTTAGTTTCCATTGGCGCCATGTTCAGAAATGCCTCCAATATCCGGAGAAATTGCAGAGAGCCACATCTAATAACATAAATACTCATCATACACTTTGATGAAAGATACATGTTTTACATATAATTAAAGATACTCTAGTTCTTAATGCAACCGCTGTGTCAGATTTTAAAAAAACTTTAACCTCTAACGAGCCTCTACCCCGGATCCGGGAGCACCCCCCCCCCCCCCCACACTGATTAGCATCGCTAGCATAGCGTCACAATTAAATAGTAGCATCTAAATATCATTAAATCACAAGTCCAAGACACCTAATGAAAGATACAGATCTTGTGAATAAAGCCACCATTTCAGATTTTTAAAATGTTTTACAGGGAAGACACAATATGTAAATCTATTAGCTAAACAGGTTAGCAAAAATCACCCTTTTTCTTTGTCCACCATTTTCTCTCAACACCAGTAGCTATCACCAATTCGGCTAAACTAAGATATTGATAGCCACTAACCAAGAAAAAACCTCATCAGATGACAGTCTGATAACATATTTATGGTATAGGATAGGTTTTGTTAGAAAAATGTGCATATTTCAGGTATAAATCATAGTTTGCCATTGCAGCCAGCATTACAAATCTCACCAAAGCTCCTAGAATTACTACAGACAGCAACGTCTATTACCAATTTACTCATCATAAAACATTTCTTAAAAATACACAGCACATAGCAATGGAAAGACACAGATCTTGTGAATTCAGACAACATTTCAGATTTTCTAAGTGTTTTACGGCGGAAACACAATAAATCGTTATATTAGCATACCACATACGCAAACGTTACCCGAGCACTGATTCTAGCCAAAGAGAGCGATATCGTATCATCGCCAAAATATATTAATTTTTTCACTAACCTTCTCAGAATTCTTTAGATGACACTCCTGTAACATCATATTACAACATACATATACAGTTTGTTCGAAAATGTGCATATTTAGCCATAAAAAAACGTGGTTATACAATGAAAATAGTAGCAAAACAAGCCTGGAAATGTCGGTCGCCATCTTTGAGTGATCTAGTTTAATCAATAGCTAATCAGATACTTGACTAAAAAATACAGGGTTGACAGGAATCGAAAGACAAATTAGTTCTTAATGCAATCGCTGATTTACATTTTTTTAATTATCCTTACTTTTCAATACAGGTTGCGCCAAGCGAAGCTATACAAAACAAAATGGCGGCGTAAGCGTTTAACATTTTTCAACAGAAACACGATCTATCATCCTAAATTGTTCTTACTTTGAGCTGTTCTTCCATCAGAATCTTGGGCAAAGAATCCTTTCTTGGGTCTAATCTTCTTTTGGTCGAAAGATGTCCACTTGTCCGTCGAAATGCCCACTAACGTACGACCGGGACCCCGAAATGTGCCCAGCACTTCAAAGTGCACAACAAAGCAATGCCTCAAAATCGCACTAAAAGGATATAAATTGCTATACAACGGTTCAAATTAACTACCTTATGATGCTGTTAACACCTATAACGGGTAAAAACATGACCGGAGAAATATTACTGGCTAAACTAACGCTTGGAAGGAGGCGAGTCCGATGTCCTTCGCGCGCAAGGCGCAGTCAGCAAAGGGAAGCTCCTTCCGCTATTTGGTGTCTTATAGAGAAACTGATTGCGCAATCGACACCATTCAAAGCGTCATCACGCACTGACATCCAGGGGAAGACGTAAGCAGTGTCTGTTTCTCCATAGCATTTACAGTGAGCTTTAAACTGACTCCAGATCAGTGGCCAAAATGTTTGAAATCTGACTCCCTATCATGAAAAGTGCTGTAGATTGAGTTGTTTCACTCAGAGACAAAATTCCAACGGCTATAGAAACTAGAGAGTGTTTTCTATCCAATAATAGTAATAATATGCATCTTGTACGAGCAAGAATTGAGTAGGAAGCCGTTTAATCTGTAATGCAAATTATGCTAATGAGAAAACAGCACCCCCTATAGTCGCAAGAAGTTAAGGAAAAAGCACACCATGCAATAATCTGAGATGGCGCTCAGATATAAATAACATTTCTCCGCCATGTTGGAGTCAACAGAAATCCGAAATTACATCATAAATATTCCCTTACCTTTGATGATCTTCATCAGAATGCACTCCCAGGAATCCTAGTTCCACAATAATTTGTTGTTTTGTTCGATAATGTCAATTATTTATGTCCAAGTCGCTATTTTTGCTAACGCTTTAATTTCAGGAATTGACATGTGTTGGAAAATGTACACAAAGCATGTTGTGCCAACACAGTGATTGTGTAAAAAGCAACACGTGTCACCCCTAACTAAACACACAGATGTGTTTGAGCATTTTTAATTATGCTAATCATTTACAAAATTGTTGATATGGAGCTGTCAACCTGGGTACAAGACCAAAGGAAACAACTTAAGGTCATTAAGACCTGACCAATAATGTCATATACTCATTATTTAGGCTTTGGACTTGGGTTCTGGAAATATGTTAATAGAACATGCAGTGAGGCTGGTCAATATTTACTCAACCATATTGATTGTCTGAGGATTTTTGTGAAGGGGTCCTAGAGAAGAATGGTACATTTTAGATTGAGCCAGTGAGTACAAGGTCATCCAATCAGCATACATCCTGCAGAGTGGACCTTAGAGGCTCTGAATGACTGCATTTAAAGACATCAATGTCAACAAAGATGGCAAGGAACACACATTCAAATACAAACACTCTTTGGTAGAAAATAGCAGCATAGTACTGTATCAACTTTAGAGGACAGCAAAGTTAATATTAATGATAAAATAACCTGTTCAAGCAGGTTTGCAGTTAGTTTACCATACCCAAACAGCTAAAAACTTTAGGTTGGACTCCGTGGGCGAAAATGTGACTTGCTTTACTAATCAAATTTGGATGAATGGTATCATTAATATTATGAATAAATTAAAGCATTTGATTTCATTAATCGAGTGTCAACAGTTCACCCATCCAAAAGCTAACATGAACTGCTTACTTTGACATACGTGCACATTCCTACTACTATAGCCTGGAATTACATTCCTGAATCAGACTTGACCTTTCCTTCAACCCATAAAAGAGAGCCCTTTCCAAACAAAAGACCAGAGAACACGTATGTCAGAGTACGAGTGCTCACAGCCTGAGGGAAAATGTCAACATCTATCCTGCCTCATCAAAACTAATACTGCCAGTGGTACACACAAGACTAACGTGTATGGTGTGTGTGCATAGGTGCAGACAGTGTTATTAAGATCACAAATTCAAACGGGGATGAAAAAACTACCCCCCACACATTCAATTCTGAGGTGCCTTTTTATGATGCCAGTGTCATAGATTAGACTACACAATGACAAAGGGATACAACCCTCTACAGCTAATGCCTGCAACTACACCTTCTGGCCGTTACCAACATATTGTGTTCCAGAGGTTGGCTCTGATTCCATCTCTGACAGTAGTTAAGCTTCATTCTCATTAGCGTATCCAAATAGGGCCATTATGTGTTCAATTAACCAGACCAGACAGAGAACAAACCACACAATGTCACTGTGCACAGAGCTGGCAGAGCTGAGAGCCATCAATTATATAGACACTGAAAGCAGTGGACAATAAGCTGTCATATGCCCCTCGGTATGCACCTGTCAAGGCCGTCCCCGCAATTGACTTGAGCCAGTGATTCCCTCCACCCCCCACCATTTTGAATCGAGCCAATAACCCTAACCACCCCAACTCAAATCAAAGAGGCTATCAACCTGTGCACAAAAGAACCTGCCACCCTTCTGTGTAAGCTATTTTATTGTGCGGCTGTCCATGACCTATCATGAAGCTCACCTCATACCGACCAAACTGTTTGAGCCAAAATGAAGGAACAGATTGACTGGGGCACACAAAGAACTGCAGTGTTCTTCAGGCAACTAGCCAGCGAGAGCGAGAGGCAAATGAGAGTAAGGGAAATAAGGGGTATGCATGGGGATAAAAAGGATTCTTTGGTGGGAGAGCCAAACCGAGAGGAAAGAAAGACCGGAGGAGAGGAGAGGGGAGGAGAGAGTGGGGGGAGAGAGAGAGAAGGGGAGAATAGAGAGAAAGAGAATAAGAGAACGAGAGAGCGAGAGAGAGAAGATGGAGGGAGAGAGAGGTTAAATAATGAGAGAGAGGGAGAGAGACAGAAGGGGGAGAGAGAAAGAGAGTTTGGTGTCTGCTGTGGGGAAGCCAAATGTCTGTGGGCCAGCAGCCAAGAGGAGAGGCCAGTCATGTGGACAGAGAGCCAAGACAATGTTGCCATCCTGCCAGGCTTCACTGCCAGATAAAGAGCTCTGCTGCTCTCCAATAGTTCTGAGGCCTCCATGTGTGTGTGTCCAAAATTGTATTCAGTAACGTAATCTGATTAATTTGAACTTTCCCTTTAAGAAGCATTAGAAGACAGAAATGTATCTTACCAATTGAATGACATCTATTGCCAAATACATCTACATTAGAGTTTACATAGTAACTGGCCATAAATGGATGTTGCATTTTAATTTAGGGGTTGGTTATGTAGGCTTCTTTCTACTTTTAACCCATTGCTTTCTAATTACATATACTTATATGATTAGGCTATATCTTTACATTAAAAACCAAAGTCTGTCAGATTTCCAGTCATTCCAATACATTTAATAACCCTTGATCTTCAAGAATAGTACTTGAAAATATGGAAATATAATTTAGCCAAGTTGTTTTTACTCGTGCATAACGCAAAAACAAAGGAGTTATTAGCCTATTATGTTGTTGATGATTTTGTCATGGAGGACTGATTGGGGTCATTCCTTAGAGTTGAAAAATAAATGCTGCTTTCAGAATGGCATGCTTTGAGTGTTATTTGCCTTTTCCTGCATTTGCTATAAGCCAATTTTTTTGTTTTTGATGCCAACACTTTGATATCTCGAAAATGTACGTCTGTTTAAGTCTATCAAAAGTGTGCGCGTTTGAGCACCTATGGAACAATTTTTTTAAACAGCACAAATTAGATTTAGCAATAAAAGCCCAACTCATTGTCTTCTGAATTATTATTTTTTTTTTTACCGTTTGGAGTACAACACCACGGAGGAGTTTAGAAGACAAGAACTCCCTCAAACATTTATTCCATAGGCTGGAATCTGCACCATGCAGCTGTTGCAAGAGCGCATTTTTCACTGGCTGTCCATTGTTTGCAAAAAACAATGGTTGTTAGGGAGTTTAAACTTCTTCAAATTTACCATTATTGGGTTAAAATACAGGTTTATTCAAGTTGGATAATCTTTGGATGTTTACAGCATTTGCACCATTGGAAGACATATCTTACACAGAACTCAAACAGGCTGAGCGCGTGCGCCATCAGGCATGAATTTCTTTTGTCCCCCCCACACCAAACGCGATCACGACACACAGGTTAAAATATCAAAACAAACTCTGAACCAATTACAATAATTTGGGGACAGGTCGAAAAGCATTAAACAGTTATGGTAATTTAGCTTGCACTTGCAAGCTAATTTGTTCTATTTAGCTAGCTTGCTGTTGCTAGCTAATTTGTCCTGGGATATAACGCAAGTTCACCCCATTCCGTACAAATGTGCGCAACCGCGACATTCAAACGAGGCTGCAAAGAAAACTAATGGGACTAGCGTTGATCGACATGGTAATGGCTCTATAGTATATGAGAAAAGTTGAAAGAACTGACCCTCCGTTACATCGTGACGTGTCATGCCATAACGTACAGCATGCATAAAGCAACTATTTCTGTCTTACAATCTCTCTCCGCCATGTGTAGCACTTCTCTCATCGTTTAAAAATAAGAAATGGACAATGCCGGGGGTAAGGTGGATACCTAGTCATTTTTTGCGTCATCACTGCAAGCGATCATGACTCTCAAAAGCCGCTGTTTACTTCTGAAGATCATTTTAGCACCGCCCTAAAAACCCGATTCAAATTCAACAAACCTTCAAATAGGTATGTAATGACACATTATATAAACTCTTTATAGTGTTTTATTTACATTTTAGAGGCGATAAGGTTATAAGTTGGACAGATCGAGTGGAAAAAAAGTGGTTTCCCCACACTACATCTGTTACGCCCTGACCTTAGTTATCTATGTTTTCTTTATTATTTTGGTTAGGTCAGGGTGTGACGAGGGTGGGTATGCTTGTTTTTCCTTGTCTAGGGGTTTTGTAAGTCTAGGTAATTGTAGGTCTATGGTGGCCTGAATTGTTTCCCAATCAGAGGCAGCTGTTTATCTTTGTCTCTGATTGGGGATCGTATTTAGGTTGCCATTTTCCCTTTTGGTTTCGTGGGTTCTTGTCTATGTGTCATTGCCTGTCAGCACTCTTTGTATAGCTTCACGGTTCGTTTTTTTAGTTTTGTTCAGTGTTCATTCTTAAAATAAAGAAAAATGTACGCATACCACGCTGCGCCTTGGTCTCCTCCCTACGACGGACATGACAGAAGAACACAAGCAGCGTGAAAAGGAGGAGCAGAGTTTGATGGAGAAATGGACCTGGGAAGAGATACTGGTTGGAGCAGGACCCTGGACGCAGGCTGGGGAGTATCGCCTTCCGAAGGAGGAAATTGAGGGAGCTAATGCGGAACGGCGATACTATGAGGAGAAATACAAACAAGGCAAGCACGAGAGGCAGCCCCAATACATTTTTTTTTGGGGGGGGGGGGGGGGGGGGGGCACACGAGGAGATTGGCTGAGTCAGGTTGGAAACATGAGCCAACTCCTCGTGCTTACCGTGGGGAGCGTGTGACTGGTCAGGCACAGTGTTATGCAGAGATGCGCACGGTGTCTCCAGTTCGCATTCTTAGCCTGGTGTACTCTATTCCAGCTCCTCGCAGTTGCCGGGCTGGAATGGGCATCCAGCCAGGACGGATGGTGCCGGCTCAGCGCTCCTGGTCTCCAGTATACCTCCTTGGACCAGGATATCCTGCGCCGGCTCTGCGTAGTGTGTCTAAGGTGCGTCTGCATAGCCCAGTCCGTCCTGTGCTAGCACCCCGCATTTGCCGGGCTCAAGTGAGCATCCAGCCAGGACGCATTGTGCCAGCTCTACGCTGCAGATCTCCATTACGTCCTGTTCCTCCTCCCCGCACTCGCCCTGAGGTGCGTGTCCCCAGCCCGGTACCACCAGTTCCGGCACCACGCGTCAGGCCTCCAGTGCGCTTCCACAGTCAGTACGGCCTGTGCCTCTTCCCCGCACTCGCCCTGAGGTGCGTGTCCCCAGCCCGGTACCACCAGTTCCGGCACCACGCGTCAGGCCTCCAGTGCGCTTCCACAGTCAGTACGGCCTGTGCCTCTTCCCCGCACTCGCCCTGAGGTGCGTATCCTCAACCCGGTACCACCAGTTCCGGCAACCCGCATCAGGCTTCAGTACCCAGTCCAGAGCTTCCAGCGACAGTACCCAGATCCTATGTTTTCTTTTATTTTGGTTAGGTCAGGGTGTGACGAGGGTGGGTATGCTTGTTTGGCTTGTCTAGGGTTTTTGTAGATCTAGGGGTTTGGAAGTCTAGGTAATTGTAGGTCTATGGTGGCCTGAATTGGTTCCCAATCGTTGTCTCTGATTGGGGATCCTATTTAGGGTGTCATTTTCCCTTTTGGTTTTGTGGGTTCTTGTCTATGTGTAGGTGCCTATTAGCACTCTTTGTATAGCTTCATGGTTTGTTTTGTTAGTTTTGTTCAGTGTTCATTTTTAAAAGAAAGAGAAATTACTCATACCACGCTGCGCCTTGGTCTCCTCCTTACGATGGCCGTGACAACATCTCTCCTCACTTTCTCGCATTAGTGTTGCTTTTTGGGCGCTAAAATAAGGTCAATTATACGGAACAAGGCGATGTAAAAAAGTGAGTGAAAGTTAAACATGAGTTGTTATTTTACCTGAAATACACAAGGTCCTCTACTCCGACAATTAATCTACACATAAAACGGTCAACCCTGAATCGTTTCTAGTCATCTCTCCACCTTCCAGACTTTTTATTCTCTGGACATTATACTGGGATTGGCAACTTTCATAAATTAGGTGCATTACCGCCACCAACCTCGTTTGTCTTTGTCACCCACGTGGGTATAACCAATGAGGAGATGGCACGTGGGTACCGTAATTGCTGGACTATTAAGCGCACCTGAATATAAGCCGGACCCACTGAATTTAAAAAAAATATGTATTTTGTACATAAATAAGCCGCACATGTCTATAAGCCGCAGGTGCCTACCGGTACATTGAAACAAATGAACTTTACACAGCCTTTAAAGGAAACACGGCTTGTAACAAAAATAAATAGGCTTTTTAAACGACACACGGCTTGTAACAAAAATAAATAGTCCTTTAAACGAAACACGGCTTGTAACAAAAATAAATAGGCTTTAATGAAACACGGCTTGTAACAAATGTAAAAACATAGCAGTAAACAGTAGCCTACCAAGAAAGTCATTGGTCACTATCTTCCTCCTGTGCACTGAAACCACTGAAGCCATCTCCTTTGGTGTCGGAGTTGAATAGCCACCTTCCAGACTTTTTATTCTCTGGACATTATACTGGGATTGGCAACTTTCATAAATTAGGTGCATTACCTAATTTTGCTTCATCCGATGTTGGATCGTTTTCATTGTCGCTCTCGTCACTTTCATCCGGAGGCAAATTCCCCGCTGAGCTCATGCTGCCCTCTTCAATACGCAGCAGTCCAGCCTTTTGAAACCCGTTGATAGTGTATTTTTTTTTTTTTTTTTTTGACAATGCTCCACGCTGTCAGGACCCACTGGCAGACTTGACCATAAGTTGCTCTTCGCATGCGGCCCGTTTTAGTGAAGGATTTCTCCCCACTTGTCATCCAAGCCTCATTTTCTAGTTCGGGCCATCTACTTTTCTTTCCTCTGAAAGCTTTTGTTGTCTTTTTGCACTGAGTCAGTTTCTCACGCTGCTGTTTCCAACGTCTTATCATCGACTCATTAAGGCCAAGTTCCCGTGCAGCAGCTCTATTTCCTTTTCCAACAGCCAGATTGATCGCCTTCAAATTGAAAGCTGCATCATATGCATTTCTGTAACGGTCGGCGTAATGCTCCTCCTCGGACGAGGAGAGGCGAGAAGGATCAGACCAATATGCGGAGTGGTTTGTGTCCATGATTATTTATTAACCAAATAAACGGAACACTAACGAAACAAAATGACAAAAGAGAAACGACCCGACAAACAGTCCCGTGTGGCACGAATACAGACACAAGATACAACACGAGATACAAAAAGTATGATTCTCAATCAGGGACAACGATTTACAGCTGCCTCTGATTGAGAATCATACCCGGCCGAACACAAACAACCCGACATAGAAAAATAACACATGGACAACCCACCCCAACTCACATCCTGACCAACCAAATAAATACAAGAAAAAGGAAAAACAGGTGAGGAACGTGACAATTTCTCCGTGTCTTTGCCATGATGAGGGTGACAAAATGACTACCGTAATCAGAATTATGGGAAGTTTGAGCGCGCTCGATTTACGTCACATTATGTGACGGTGCTCAGTTTTTGGGGCATGGATTTTGTGAAAGCGGGAAAAATCCATAAATTAGCCGCGTCATTGTATAAGCCGCAAGGTTCAAAGCGTGGGAAAAAGTAGCGGCTTATAGTCCGGAAATTACGGTACTTGCTTCTATAAACCAATGAGGAGATGGGAGAGGCAGGACTTGCAGCGCAATCTGCGTCACAAATAGAACTGACTTCTATTTTAGCAATTGACAACGCAGATGGTCGTGAGCAGTGTGGGTGCAATAATGTGTAAAATAGATTAACATTTATTTTGCAAACGCTCGCACACGCGACGCGATCGGTGTCGTCAGGGTATTAGTTACACTGTAGCCTACTCCAGCTCTTTTCCCATGATCCATCATACATATATGGTGTGTCATCATAGTGGTCTCTGGTCAGACTCGCTCAGACAGAACAATTTTAAACGTACACCTTTTTTATATTGATTTGAATGTCATTGAGAAAATTAAAAATGTGTCAAATAATTTTTGCACAAACATCCTTGCTAAATTTAAAAGTAATCCTAGAAGAAATCTAGTTTTTAAAAAGTATCTGTAATCAGATTTTAAATATTTTTGTTGGTAACATAACTGATTACATTTGTTTTTTGAAATCGATTTCTCCCAAACTTGAGTGTGTAGGCCTCGAGTCCTGCATCAGGTCGCATTACCATGGGAACGTGCTGGCGACTAGCAAAAAACTATTTTCTGGGTCAATTTTGCTTCTATATTCGGGGGTTGGTTTCAGGCCAAAACAAACATGTGGTGGGTTTATATCTGAGATTCTTCAAAGTAGCCACGTTTTACTGTGGATATAGATTCTTTTGTACCGGTTTCCTCCAGCATCTTCACAAGGTCCTTTGCTATTGTTTTGCACTTTTTGCACCAAAGTATGTTCATCTCTAGGAGACAGAACGCGTCTCCTTCCTGAGCGATATGACGGCTGCGTGGTCCCATGGTGTATCTACTTGCGTAATATTGTTTGGACAGATGAAAATGGTATCTTCAGGCATTTGGAAATTTCTCCCAAGGATGAACCAGACTTATGGAGGTCTACATTTTTTTTCTGAGGTCTTGACTGATTTCTTTTAATGTAAGCATGATGTCAAACAAAGAGGCATTGAGTTTGAAGGTATGCTTTTAAATACATCCACAGCTCCATCTCCAATTGACTCAAATTATGTCAGTTAGCCTATCAGAAGCTTCTAAAGCCATGACATCGTTTTCTGGAATTTTCCAAGCTGTTTAAAGGCACATTCAACTGATTTTATGTAAACTTCTGACCCACTGGAATTGTGATACAGTGAAATAATCTGTCTGTAAACAATTGTTGGAAAAATTACTTGTGTCATGCACAAAGTAGATGTCCTAAACAACTTGACAAAACTATAGTTTGTTAACAAGTCATTTGTGGAGTGGTTTTAATGAGTTAAAAAAAATGTAAAAATACCGCCCCAAAGTCTTAAGAAGTTAACTGGTAAAAGCAATTAAAATCACTGTTCTGGACTAATATTTATACATAGATCAGCTACATATCTAGCTACACATCCATAGGCATGCATGTCTTTTTAGTCCTCCACTACACAATAAGCAAGAAAAGTTAAGTAGCTGCATTACTTCAGCTGCATTGCCAGACAAATATCAGCAAGCCAAGCTTACACAATTGTACATTCATTTGGCAGTAAATGCTTTAGCTAGCTAGATTATTTACATCCATTGTTTCACTAGACGACAGCTTTGTTTGCTCATTTTCTCAGGACTCCCTAAAACATTAAATACAAATTACAATTGTATACTAATGTCAAAATGCCCAGAAAGCAAGCTAGCTAGCTAGCTAGCTAGCATAATCATTTGTCTCTACATTAACTAATATATGCATAAAGTTGGGAAATGCAGAACTTTTCCAATGCCTCCCACTCCACGTTCGTGCCGCCCAACAGTCCCGTTCACTCAACGCTTTCCTTCCATTGAAAATTAATGGTAAGCGGTGTTTCACCGTGTGGTGCCGCCCCTAGTGTAGAATTGTACATTGACTTGAGAATTATAAGGTTAGATGATTCAGGTAAATTATACCAAAAACTGTTACCACGTAAACAATGAAGTGTGCAATCAACATAGAAAAGAATGATAGCATGTCAAAATATTTCTGTATTTCTGCAATAAAGACATGTACTGAATGGGATATAAGAAACAAAAGCTACGTGTCGTCATTTACATATTGTCATGTATATAGTGAAAGTGAGCATTGATGTGCATAAAATGAAAAGAATATTTGATAGGCAGGGTTAGTTTTTTACTTAGCAGGTTAGGATGATTAACGTAGCAGGTTAGGATAATTAACGTAGTGGGATAGGATATTTAACCAAGCAGGAAAATATTATTAACGTAGCAGGTTACGTGAATTAACGTTGCAGGTTATGAAAAAGGCTTAGCTATAATGCTACAGTGGTCGTCACTGGCTTCTATACCCACAAAGTCATAAACTCTGCCCATTTCTAAAATGTTTAACCCTAAACCTAATATTAAACACATTCCTAACCTTACATTTTTGTAGCTACTTTTGACATTGTGGCTGTGGAATCTGACTTTGTGGGTGTATAAGATAGTGATGACCTAAGCGGTTCTTCCCTGGAGTTTCCCTGGACGCGGGTCGCAGTCGGACCCTTCTCCCTGAATTTGCTAAAATATACACAAACTCAGCAAAAAAAGACATCCTCTCACTGTCAACTGCGTTTATTTTCAGCACCTGAGACAAAAACTGAACAAGTTCCACAGACATGTGACTAACATAAATGGAATAATGTGTCCCTGAACAAAGGGGAGGTCAAAATGACAGTCAGTATCTGGTGTGGCCACCAAATGCATTAAGTACTACAGTGCATCTCCTCCTTATGGACTGCACCAGATTTGCCAGTTCTTGCTGTGAGATGTTACCCCACTCTTCCACCAAGGCATCTGGAAGTTCCCAGACATTTCTGGGGGGAATGGCCCTATCCCTCACCCTCCAATTGAACAGGTCCCATACGGGCTCAATGGGATTGAGATCCGGGCTCTTCGCTGGCCATGGCAAAACTCTGACATTCCTGTCTTGCAGGAAATCACGCACAGAACGAGCAGTATGGCTTGTGGCATTATCATGCTGGAGGGTCATGTCAGGAAGCCTGCAGGAAGGGTACCACATGAGAGAGGAGGATGTCTTCCTTGTAACGCACAGCGTTGAGATTGCCTGCAATGACAACAAGCTCAGTCCGATGATGCTGTGACACTCCGCCACAGACCATGACGGACCCTACACATCCAAATCGATTCCGCTCTAGAGTACAGGCCTCGGTGTAACGCTCATTCCTTCGACGATAAACTCAAATCCGACCATCACCCCTGGTGAGACAAAACCGCGACTCGTCAGTGAAGAGGACTTTTTGCCAGTCTTGTCTAGTCCAGCGACGGTGGGTTTGTGCTCATAGGCAACGTTGTTGCCGGTGATGTCTGGTAAGGACTGAGTAAGCACTCAGCACTGAGTAACCTGGAAAGAGGTGGCCATTTCAAACGGCCTCCTACTCAATTCTTGCTCGTACAATATGCATATTATCATTTCTATTGGATAGAAAACACTCTAGTTTCTTAAACCGTTTGAATTATTTCTCTAAGTGAACCAGAACTCTTTCTGCAGCCCATTTCCTATCCGGAAGTGAGATTTCCAAATGCGAGGTCTTTTTTCAAGAGCGTGTCTATAAAAGAGCATGTCACTTGGGACCATAGAAACACGTCATACGCCTTCCCTTGGGTGTCATGCGGAAGTGAGAGCAGAAATGACTTGAATATCTCGTTCAGGGATTGAATACATCATCTTGGAGTGAGAGGTCCGCCATTATTTTTTGTTTCGAAGGCGCGAAGTTGGAGCTGGAATTGCCTCCTGGAAAACCGTCGTTATAGGTGAATATGATCTCCGGCTTCGATTTTACTTGATACATGTCACAATATCATCCTAAAGTATGTTTTTTCAATATAGTTTAATTATATTATTGAAATTTATTCGGGACTTTAGACGTGATGCGTTGGAAGAATTTTTTCAAGAAGGAGAGGTTAGCGCCGCACGGCCAGTGTGCTTGCTAATTCAAGAGGGAAATAGTTCGTTTTGGATCCAAACAAAGACCGTTCTGGACAATGGACCCCTTTACAACATTCTGATGGAAGATCAACAAAGATAAGGACCCAATTTGGGATGCTATTTCATATATCTGTCGAGCTGTGCTATCGCTACCGATTACTTGGAATCAATGCTGTTGTGTGTTAGCCATTGCAGTAAGCTAATATAACGATATATTGTGTTTTCGCTGTAAAACACTTAAAGAAATCGGAAATATTGTCTGTATTCACAAGATCTTTGTCTTTCATTTTGCTATACACCATATATTTTTCTGAAATGTTTTATGATGAGTAAATAGGTAGCTGACGTTGGTGTCTGTATTTACTCTGGCTACTCCCGTGCTATTTCTGACTGTAGCAATGATGGTAGCATCAATGTAAAACTGATTTATAGCTCAAATATGCACATTTTTCGAACAAAATATAGATTTATTGTGTAACATGTTATAGGACTGTCATCTGAGGAAGTTGTTTCTAGGTTTGTTTGGTTGGATCTTGGTTAGTTAGGTTGGCTTTGTGCATGCTACCTGTGCTGTGAAAAATGTCTGTCCTCTTTTGTATTTGGTGGTGAACTAACATAAATATACGTGGTGTTTTTGCTGTAAAACATTTAAAAAATCGGACATGTTGGCTGGATTAACAAGATGTTTATCTTTCAAATGCTGTATTGGACTTGTTAATGTGTGAAAGTTAAATATTTAAAAAAAATAGATTTTGAATTTTGCGCCCTGCAATTGAGCTGGATGTTGTTATAAGTGTACCGACGTCGGGACAGGCCGCCTAACAGGTTAACACACAAGTGTGGTGTTAAATGCTGAGCTGTAGTCGATGAACAGCATTCTTACATAGGTATTCCTCTTGTCCAAATGGGTTAGGGCATTGTCCTCAAAGCGAGCAAAGAAGTCGTTTAGTTTGTCTGGGAGCAAGACATTGTGGTCTGCGACGGGGCTTGTATTCCTTTTGTAGTCTGTGATTGACTGTAGACCCTGCCACATACCTCTCGTGTCTGAGCCGCTGAATTGCGACTCTACTTTGTCTCTATACTGATGCTTAGCTTGTTTGATTGACTGTTTGCATTTGGTCATGTTTCCGGTCAACTTGCCCTGATTTAAAAGCAGTGGTTTGTGATTTCAGTTTTGTGTGATTTCTGCCATCAATCCACGGTTTCTGGTTGGGGAATGTTTTAATAGACGCTGTGGGTACTATATCACTGATACACTTGCTAATAAACTCGCTCCCTGAATCAGCGTATTCATCAATGTTATTGTCCGACGCTATGCGGAACATATCCCAGTCCACGTGATCGAAGCAATCTTGAAGAGTGGAACACACGGATAAAGAGATTGTGTGTTCCACTCTTCAAGATTGCTTCGATCACGTGGATCGTTAACATTTATCGATCCTGTGCAGGTGTTGTTAACTTCTCTAGGGTAGGTGAGACGCTAACGTCCCACCAGAACAACATCCGGTGAAACTGCAGAGAGCTAACATTTTAAAATAGACCATTCGTTGTATTAAACATTCTCGTAAATACATGTATCTTACATCATTTAAAAGATGAACGTCTTATTAATCCAGCCGCTGTGTCAGATATCAAAAAGGTTTATTACAAAAGCAAACATGCGATTTGTGGTAATTACACACACTAAACAAACGTTTATCCAGTCATGTTTAGTTTCATTGCAATCCTCTGGTTGTTACTAACACAACCATACATGATGGCTCTTTTCCCGGGACGTATTGACCGAAACAAACCGATTTGAAGACACCAATCAATGACCTACTTGCGCACCAATGGTAGGACCGGTCTATCGTTGATTGACTGCATTTTGACCCAATGACCACTGATCATCTTGAAATCTAGCTTGGAAGATAGCCAATGAGTTGAGGTAAACGGCAATATGTAATGATTATACATTTGAAGAACAGCCTTTGTCGTAAACTCTGGCGTAAAAGAGGTTCATTCGCCATTGCAAATCCTACTTGACGGAGCCACGAGTGTTACGCATAGCAGTACATATTCAATAGCATTTTCAACAAGTTTATATATTTAAATTATGGCGAATAAATCAGGAAAAGCTAAAACAAAGTCTAGGTATACAGATTTAACCTTTTACGGGGGCAGCCCGACACCGGTACACTTATGACAACATCCAGCTCAAAGTGCAGGGCGCGAAATTCAAAATCTATTTTTTTTTAATATTTAACTTTCACACATTAACAAGTCCAAGACACCAGATGAAAGGTGCACATCTTGTGAATCAAGCCAACATGTCCGATTTTTAAAACGTTTTACAGGGAAGACAAAATATGTAAATCTATTAGCTAACCACGTTCGAAAAAGTTGTGTCTTTTGCTAACTCCATCAGGTGCTATCACAAATTCGACCAAATAAAGATATAAATAGCCACTAACCAAGAAACAAATTCATCAGATGACAGTCTGATAACATATTTATTGTTTAGCATATGTTTTGTTCGAAAAATTTGCATATTTCATGTATAAACCATAGTTTACATTTCAGCTACAATCCGAAATTGCACCGAAAGCAGCCATAATATTTACAGACACCAACGTCAAATAGCTAATTACTCATCATAAAACATTTCTGAAAAATACATAGTCTGCAGCAATTGAAAGACAGGCATCTTGTGATTCCAAACAATATTTCCGATTTATTAAATGTTTTACAGCGCAAACAAAATGTATCGCTATATTAGCGTAGCTACAATAGACAGAAATAATTGGGCGCCCACGGCCAGTTCACATGCACGACAGATATATGAAATAACATCATAAAATGGGTCTTACTTTTGCTGATCTTTCATCAGAATGTTGAAGAACGTGTCCTCTGTCCAGATGAGTCGTTGTTTCGATTCAGAATGGCAAATGTCCCTCTTCAATTAGCATTGGCACTAGCCGAGTGGCATACATTTCTCCAACGTAAACACAGTCAGAGGACGGAACACGGCAAAACTCCCGAATAAAATTTCAATAATCGGATTAAACTATGTTGAAAAAACATACATTACAATGATATGGTCACATGTATCAAAAAAAATTCGAGCCGGAGACGTTAGCCGTTCGTTACCAAGGCAAAACAGAAGTCAATCCCACTTCCTTCAGAGTACCGGAAGTGGACGGTCACGTCAAAGAAATAGGTTTTTTTCCATCACAGACCAAGAGGAGCAAAAAATAATTATTCTCTGACATCCTCTTTACACCAATAGGAAGGCGTATAGAGTGTCAGCAGACTCCTAAGTGTTAAGACCATGTATAGGCATCAAGTTGAAAAGAGCATCGATTTCTGACATTTCACTTCCTGGTCAGGAAAAGTGCTGCAGAAGGACTTCTGTTTCACTCAGAGAAATAATTCCAACTCTTTTAGAAACTAGAAAGTGTTTTCTATCCAAAAATAATAATAATATTCATATTGTACGAGCAAGATTTGAGTAGGAGGCCGTTTGAAATGGGCACGATTTCACTGGCTACTCAACACTTTGCCTTGCAGCCATAAGAAGTTAACCTCTACCGAGCACCTACCCCGGGTCCGGGAGCACCCCCCACCCCCCCCACACTGATTAGCATCGCTAGCATAGCGTCACAATTAAATAGTAGCATCTAAATATCATTAAATCACAAGTCCAAGACACCTAATGAAAGATACAGATCCTGTGAATAAAGCCACCATTTCAGATTTTTATAATGTTTTACAGGGAAGACACAATATGTAAATCTATTAGCTAAACACGTTAGCAAAAGACACAATTTTTTTACTCCAACAGTTTTTTCCTGCGTCAGTAGCTATCACTAATTCGACTAAATAAAAATATATATAGCCACTAACCAAGAAACAAGTTCATAAGATGACAGTCTGATAACATATTTATGGTATAGCATAGTTTTTTTTAGGTATAAATCACAGTTCTACATTGCAGCTGCAATCTGAAATAGTGCCGACGCAGCCAGAACAATTACAGAGACCAACGTCATATAACTAATTACTTGTCTTAAAACATTTCAGAAAAAATACACAGCGTACAGATATTGAAAGCCCAACATCTGGTGAATCCAAACAATATTTCTGATTTATTAAATGTTTTATAGCGAAAACAAAATGTAGCGCTAAATTAGCATAGCCACGCCAGCCAGAACCAGCTGGGCGCCGCCGACCCGTTCACATGCACGACAGATATATGAAATAACATCGTAAATTGGGTCTTACTATTGCTGATCTTTCATCAGAATGTTGATCAAGGTGTCCTTAGTCCTGATGAGTCGTTCAATCCATTCATAATGGCAACTTTCCCTCTTCATTTAGCATATGTACTGGTCGACTGGCCAAAGAAAAAAAGTCACAGAACGGAACACGGCAAAACTCCTGAAAAAAATTCAAATAATCTGATTAAACTATATTGAAAAAACATACATTAAGATGATATGGTCACATGTATCAAACAAACTTCGAGACGGACATAGTTTTCATCCGTAACGGCAGCAAAACAGAAGACAATCACAACCAACAAATCGCGCGATTCAGAGAACCGGAAGTTGTCGGTCACGCCAAAGAAATAGGTCTTATTTCACGTCAGTACAAGATAAACAAAAAATTTCTCCTCTGACGTCCTCTTGACACCCAGAGGAAGACGAATGAAGTGTGTTTCGGGTCATAGGTGGCGTGACCATATATAGGCAGAGCGTTGAAGCGAGCATACACATCTTGCATTCTTCTTCTTCAGGGAAAGTGCTGTCAAATGACTTCTGTTTCACTTAGAGACTAAATTGAAACGGTTTTAGAAACTATAGATTGTTTTCTATCCAATGGTATTAATTATATGCATATAGTAAGAGCAATAATTGAATAAGAGGCAGTTTAATCTGTAGAGGAAATTATGCTAATGCGAAAACAGCACCCCCTGTATTCTCAAGAAGTTAACCTAAATTATCGATTTGATTAACTTCTCTGGGATATGTGGGACGCTAACGTCTGATTTCAAAAAAGGATTTAGTGAAAGCACACCAAACGATTATGTTAGGTCAGTACATAGCCACAGAAAAACACAGCCATTTTTACAGCCAAAGAGAGGAGTAACAAAAAGCAGAAATAGAGATAAAATTAATCACTAACCTTTGATGACCTTCATCAGATGACACAATACATGTATGTTTTGTTCGGTAAAGTTCATATTTATATCCAAAAATCTGAGTTTAGGCGGGACGCTACTGTCTCACTTGGCCAAAAGCCAGTAAAAATGCAGAGTGCCAAATTCAAATAAATTACTATAAAAATCAAACTTTCATGAAATCACACATGAAAGACAACAAATGAAAGCTACAGTGGTTGTGAATCCAGCCAACATGTTAGAATTCAAATAGGCTTTTCGGCGAAAGCAAACGATGCTATTATCTGAGTTAGAACCATAGTAAACAAAGAGAGAAGCATATTTCAACCCTGCAGGCGCGACACAAAACGCAGAAATAAAAATATAATTCATGCCTTACCTTTGATGAGCTTCTGTTGGTGGCACTCCAATATGTCCCATAAACGTCACAAATGGTCCTTTTGTTCGATTAATTCCGTCGATATATATCCAAAATGTCCATTTATTTCGCACGTTTGATCCAGAAAAACACTGGTTCCAACTCGTAAAGCGTGACTACAAAATATGTCAAAAGTTACCAGTAAACTTTGCCAAAAAATTTCAAACCACTTTTGCAATACAACTTTAGGTATTTTTTTACGTGAAAAATCGATAGAATTGAAGACGGGATGATCTGTGTTCAATACACGATTAAAACAATCTGTAGCTAGCTTTCTGGTCATGCGCCTCTAAAAAACAGTACACAACAAGTGACCAGAATGGCCGGACATTCAGAATGGCCGGACATCTTCATTACACAAAGGAAAAACCCTCAAACAATTTCTAAAGACTGTTGACATCCAGTGGAAGCGGTAGGAACTGCAAGAAGGTCAATTAGAAATCTGTATTCCCAATGAAAATCCATTGAAAAGAGAGTGACCTCAAACAAAAAAAATCTGAATGGTTTGTCCTCGGGGTTTCGCCTGCTAAATAAGTAATGTTATACTCACAGACATGATTCAAACCGTTTTAGAAACTTCGGAGTGTTTTCTATCCAAATCTACTAACAATATGCATATCTTATCTTCTGGGGATGAGTAGCTGGCAGTTGAATTTGGGTATGCTTTTCATTCAAACGTGACAATGCTGCCCCCTATCCTAGTTAATCCACTCGTTCAACATGCAGAAAAAGGAATCCAAAAAGCTACCGCAAAACTTTGTTAAAACAAGTCAAAATACGTTTCAATCTAATCCCCCAGGTACCCTAAAATGTAAATAAACTATAATAGTTCATACGGAAAGAAGTATGTTTAATAGAAACGCAAAATAAGCAGGTGCCTCTTCGTCACGTGTGCACAGACTGATTTCCACCTCTGACTCCCAGTACTAAAACTCAAAATTATTCCTCGTTTGGGAAGAAACAAGCCTGAAACCTTGAACAAAGACTGTTGACAACTAGTGGAAGCCATAGGTATTGCAATGTGGGAGCTGGATATGACCCTATACGTTCCATTGGAAAAGCATGGGCTCTCAAAAAATAAATAATTCTGGCTGGTTTTTCTTTGGATTTTCTCCTACCATATCAATTGTGTTATAATCTCATACATTATTTTTACATTTCTACAATTATGTGCATATCCTGGCTTCTGGGCCTGAGTAACAGGCAGTTTACTTTGTGCACGTCAGTCAGGTCGGACAATGATGGCCGGACATTCTCCTTTAGGATTTTTTGGTAGAGAGCAGAATTCATGGTTCCATCAATCACAGCAAGTCATCCAGGTCCTGAAGCAGTAAAGCAGCCCCAGACCATCACACTACCTCCACCATATTTGACTGTTGTTGGTATGATGTGCTTTTTCTGAAATGCTGTGTTACTTTTACGACAGATGTAACGGGACGCACACCTTCCAAAAAGTTAAACTTTTGTCTTGTCAGTCCATAGAATATTTTCCCAAAAGTCTTGGGTATCATCAAGATGTTTTTTGACAAAAGTAAGACGAGCATTTGTTCTTTTTGGTCAGCAGTGGTTTTCGCCTTGGAACTCTGCCATGGATGCCATTTTTGCCACGTCTCTTTTTTATGGTTGAGTCATGAACACTGACCTTAACTGAGGCAAGTGAGGCCTGCAGTTCTTTAGATGTTGTGGGTTCTTTTGTGACCTCTTGGACGAGTCGTCGCTGCACTCTTGGGGTCATTTTGGTAGGCCGGCCACTCCTGGGAAGGTTCACCACTATTCCAAATTTTCTCAATTTGTGGATAATGGCTCACCCCGTAGTTCGCTGGAGTCCCAAAGTTTTAGAAATGGCTTTGTAACCCTTTTCAGACTGATAGATGTCAATTACTTTGTTTCTCATCTGTTCCTGAATTTCTTTGGATCGCGGCATGATGTCTTGCTTTTTGAGATCTTTTGACCTACTTTACTTTGTCAGACAGGTTCTATTTAAGTGATTTCTTGATTCAACAGGTCTGGCAATAATCAGGCCTGGGTGTGGCTAGTGAAATTGAAATCAGCTTTCCCAAAAATATGATTAACCACAGTAAATTCATGATTTAACAAGGGAGGGCAAATACTTTGTCATATAGGGCCATGAACGTTCGGATAGGTTTTTTCCCTTAATAAATACAATGATCACTTAAAAACTGCATTTTGTGTAATATAAACATTTGTTTGATGATCTGAAACATTTAAGTGTGATAAATGGGCAAAAAAATAAGAAATCAGGAAGAGGCAAATACTTTTTCACAGGACTGTATATGCATATCCTGGCTTCTGGGCCTGAGTAACAGGCAGTTTACTTGGGGCACGTCAGTCAGACAGGAAGTTTTTTTGAGTTTTTTATTTTGAAAATGTGAGTAATAATTATATGATGAATATGCTAACAGGTGTGGTTACAGATAGGTTACTCCTATTCTTGCTGAAAAGAGTTGTACACAAGAGTCGTGCACATGTTAGATAATTTTCACCTTCATATTGGCAGAAAGTGTGCATTGGCAGTTTAGGATGCACATGCCGGGTCTTCACCTCTGTAAACTGAATCCCTATTTTGAATAGGAGAAGAGAATTGGGACATTGTACACTGCTGCCCCATGTAACCATACCATAATTGCATGCAGATTCCCCCCAAGTCCAAGTCCAACTAGCCTGTAACTAAAAAACTGGCCTTTCACTAAAACCAGTAGGGTAAGAGAGATCCCCTCTCTTACCCTACGGGTTTTAGTGAAATGCCAGAAAGGAGAAAATGAAACCAAGGTAGGATAGGAAGAAATTAAATGGATCTAGGAAAGTGTTAAAGGAAGCTAAGAAACGATGAAAGGAAAGGGAGTTAGGATAGAATGAGGATACAAGGGATCAAGAAGAGTCTTTGAGGAAATTCCTACTTAGGCTAATGCAACTCCGACTGAGACTGACTCAACTGCTGACTCAACTCCTTGTGGGAATATGGAGAGGTGGGGATTAAAGAATAGACAGAGGTCGGACGGCCTGCCTGCATCAATATCCTGTCTGTTGAGGTGGGAGAGAGAGAAGAGCGAGACAGGGAGTGGGGGATTAGAGAATACAGCATAGAGATAGAGACATACATGTCTGTCTGTCTAAGTCTCATCTCATATTTTCCCATTGATTGGAGTGTATTGACTTAAGCATCAATTGTTTGACATCTTTTTCTATTGACTGGAAATGTATTGACACAAGGGGTCAAACCTCTGTTCTGGGCTAAAATGATCCTAGGGCTAGGTCTAGGATTTTCAACTGTGATTGTTTATGTTATTTATTCTGCTTTCATAATATTACAATGATTATTAAAAGCAACCTTTAGTGAAAGCCAACAAGGGAAATTATGCTGATAAACTCATTTGCTTTTGCATGCATCCCAGCAGTTCACCATGATAAACACTGGATGGCAGTCAATGACAGGTCAAAAAAGAAATACACCAGATTTGTCCATTGACAACTGTAACATAACTTGATGAACAAGGCATACCCTTCTTTACTCACTGTTTATTTCTTTCCCAAGTTTACCATTTCATATCCTCTATGTGTTTTTCCATTGGTACATTTATACTGAAGTTTATACATATTGCATTTTCCTCATATAAGGCATTGGCTTACCGGTTTCACACCAAGAGGAATATTTGTAATGTATTGATTTACGATCCCCATTAGCTGCTGCTACTCTTCCTGGCGTCCAGCAAAAAAACAGTTATACAATTTATACAACATTACAATACATTCACGACAGATTTCACAACACATTAAGTGTGTGCCCTCAGGCCTCTACTCTACTACCACCTACTGTATCTACAACACAAATTCCATGTGTACGTGTTCATAGTGCGTATGTTATCGTGTGTTTGTGCCTATGTTTGTGTTGCTTCACTGTTTCCGCTGTTCCATAACGTGTATTTTTATCTGTTTTTTAAACCAAATTGTATTGCTTGCATGAGTTACTTGATGTGGAATAGAGTTCATTGTAGTCATGGCTCTATGTAGTACTGTGCGCCTCCCATAGTCTGTTCTGGACTTGGAGACTGTGAAGAGACCTCTGGTGGTATGTCTTGTGGGGTACGCATGGGTGTCTTAGTTGTGTGCCAGTAATTCAAACAGACAGCCTGCATTCAACATGTCAATACCTCTCACAAATACAAGTAGTGTTGAAGTCAATCTCTCCTCCACTTTGAACCAGGAGATATTGACATGCATATTGTTAATGTTAGCTCTCGGTGTACATCTAAGGGCCAGCCGTGCTGCCCTGTTCTGAGCCAATTGCAATTTTCCTAAGTCCCTCTTTGTGGCACCTGACGACACGACTGAACAGTAGTCCAGGTGCGATTAAACTAAGGCCTGTAGGACTTGCCTTAATGATAGTGCTGTTTAGATGGCAGAGCAGCGCTTTATTATAGACAGACTTCTCCCCATCTCAGCTACTGTTGTATCAATATGTTTTGAACATGACAGTTTACAATCCAGGGTTACTCCAAACAGTTTAGTCACCTCAACTTAATTTCCATATTATTCATTTCAAGATTTAGGTGAGGTTTAGTGAATGATTTGTCCCAAATACAATGCTTTTAGTAAAAAAAATATATATTTATGACTAATTTATTCCTTGCCACTCATTCTGAAAATATCTGCAGCTTTTTGTTTAGTGTTATAGTCAATTCATTTGCTGTAGTAGCTTACGTGTATAGTGTTGAGTCACCGCATACACAGACACACTGGTTTGAAAGATTGAAAAAAAGAAGGTGCCTAGACAACTGCCCTGGGGAAATTCTGTTTCTACCCGGATTATGTTGGATATGATTCCTTTAAAAAACACCCTCTGTGATCTGTTAAGACAGGTAACTCTTTATCCACAATATAGCAGTGGGTGTAAAACCATAACAGATAAGATTTTCCAGCAGCAGACTATAGATGATCGATATTGTCAAAAGCCACACTGAAGTCTAACCAAACAGCCCCCACAATTGTTTTATCATTAATTTCTCTCAGCCAATCGTCAGTCATTTGTGTAAGTGCTGTGCTTGTTGAATATCCTTCCCTATAAGCGTGCCGAAAGTTTGTTGTCAATTTGTTTACTGTAAAATAGCATTGTATCTGGTCATACACCTTTTTTCCAAAAAGTTTACTAATGGTTGGTAACATGCTGATTGATTGGCAACTTAAGTCACTAAAGGGAGCTTTACTATTCTTAGGTAGGGGAATGACTTTTACTTCCCTCCAGGCCTGAGGGCACACACTTTCTAGTATGCTTAAATATAAGATATGGCAAATAGGAGTGGCAATATCGTCCGCTATTATCCTCAGTAATTTTCCATCCCAGTTGTCAGACCCCGGTGGCTTGTCATTGTTGATAGACAACAATATTATTTATTTTTTCACCTCTTCCACACTCACTTTACAGAATATGGCATGTGGGAATGTCAAAAAAAAGTAAAACTTAGAATTTGATCAATACTGCTGTATTGCTGTAGTCCTTTGTTGGATAAAATAATAACGTCCTAAAGCCAGGGGTAATAGAGCACCACAACAACTGTATGTTAGCCCTACAAAATAAAAACAACTTCATATTATCTCTTAAAGAGGACCAGATAAAGACATATTTCATGGGAGGTATGCTACAAACTCCACATGATGTTACAGAACACTTTATCAGAGTCAAATCTTACTGCACAAACATTTTACACCATAGTACACAGGATACTACACAACATAGGCCATAGAATGCTATATTTATTTTTGAAAACCTTTTCCCATGCCTGAAACTGCTTGCATGTATTCACATAAATGATTATAGATCAAATTGATCTAAACGTTATGCTTAACCTACACTCTTAAGAATAAAGGTGCAAGTTGGAAGATAATAAGTCTCTTGAGAGCGATGCCATAGGGGAACCATTTAAGGTCTATGAAGAACCATAAATGGGATGGTTCTTTGAAGAACATCACAAAAATCAAAAACCAGAGCTGGTTCAGCGTTCCGGGACCGGAATTTAATAGCCCTGCTGTAGCGTTTTAAGCCTTTTTGCATATTTCCCCTGGTGCCTTTCAAGTGAATTTTAGAGTTACCAGGACCAACCATAACTGTTTTTGTTTGTGACAGAGACATGGTTCAGTCCTGTGACCTTCACCATGTGACATCTTAAGTACATGCACACACCCGTAGCACGTGCTCCAGCAGGGATATCTCACTGGTCATCCTCAAAGCCAACACCTAATTTGGCCGCCTTTCCTTCCAGTTCTCTGCTGCCAATGACTGGAACGAATTGGAAAAATCGCAGAAGTTGGAGACTTATATCTCACTAACTTTAAGCATCAGCTATCTGAGCAACTTACTGATCGCTGCAGCTGTACACAGCCCACTTGTAAATAGCCCATCCAACTAACTACCTCATCCCCATATTGTTTTTATTTACTTTTTTGCACACCAGTATTTCTACTTGCACATCATCTGCACATCTATCACTCCAGTGTTAATTTGCTAAATTTTTATTTGTTTTCTACTATGGCCTATTTATTGCCTTACCTTCTTACAACATTTCCACATACTGTATATAGATTTTTCTATTGTGTTATTGACTGTACTTTTGTTTATCCCGCGTGTAACTCTGTGTTGTTGTTTTTTGTCGCACTGCTTTGCTTTATCTTGGCCAGGTCGCAGTTGTAAATGAGAACTTGTTCTAAACTGGCCTACCTGGTTAAATAAAGATGGAAAAAAAAAAAAAACATACGTTGTCATTACAATACAATGCTTTAACACAATACATATTTCTTAAGGCCTTCTTTTGAGGGCCTAGTTTTAGCCTAATACAGTGGCCTGAAACTCATAATTTTTGGGACACATCAGGTGCAAGTCACATTATGCTGGCGTGCAAACTGATGTGCAATTCCTATTGGAATCCAGCCAGAGTGGGGATATCCAACAATTTGAAGTTTTGTCGCAACCTGCATTAGCCACAAACTGGATTCCAGATGACTACCATGGCTGGGAAGACTAAGATATGAGAATAGCTTAAACATCTATCTTGGGAAAAAACATTTCAGTAATGGGTGCATGTAACAGATTACTATAGTAAAAAAAACATATACTGTAATAGCTGTCGCTTTCCTCATCCTCAGACGAGGTGAGGAGAGAAGGATCTTCAGACCAATATGCGGAGTCAGGGAAATATGCCATCTTGTTTTATTAATAACGAAAACTGATGACACGAAAACAAACACTTTAACAAACTACAAAATAAGAAAACGACGTACACGCAACCTGAACATAAACTTACATGGACAAACGTAAACTCACGAACAGGAACGGACATCAAAACGAACGAACAGCCAAACAGCTCCAAAAGTGAATACATCGAACATAACGAAGACATCACAGGAGACAATCACCCACAAACAAACAGTGAGAATGCCCTACCTAAATATGACTCTTGATTAGAGGAAAATGCAAACCACCTGCCTCTAATCAAGAGCCATACCAGGCAAACCGAAACCAACATAGAAACAGATAACATAGACTGCCCACCCAAAACACATGCCCTGACCATAAACACATAAAAACTAACATAAATAGGTCAGGACTGTTACAGTACCCCCCCCCCAAGGTGCGAACGCCGGGCGCACCAGCACAAAGTCCAGGGGAGGGTCCGGGTGGGCAGTTGACCACGGTGGTGGTTCCGGTTCAGGACGCTGTCCCCATACCACCATAGTCACTCCCCTCTTCTTTCTACCCCTTCTAATGCCCACCCTAACACTACCTTCCCCTAAATAAACAGCTAGCACCAGGACAAGGGGCAGCACCGGGACAAGGGGTAGCACCGGGACAAGGGGCAGCACCGGGACAAGGGGCAGCACCAGGATAAGGACCATCACTGGAATAAGGACCATCACTGGGACAAGGGGCAGCACTGGGACAAGGGGCAGCACCGGGACAAGGGGCAGCACCGGGACAAGGGGCAACACCGGGACAAGGGGCAGATCCCGGCTGAAGGACTCTGGCAGGTCCTGTTTGGACGGCTCTGGCAGGTCCATGCAGGCAGACGGCTCTCGACGCTCATGGCAGACTGACGGCTCTCTACACTCATGGCAGGCTGACGGCTCTCGACGCTCATGGCAGGCTGACGGCTCTCGACGCTCATGGCAGGCTGACGGCTCTCGACGCTCATGGCAGGCTGACGGCTCTCGACGCTCATGGCAGGCTGACGGCTCTCGACGCTCATGGCGCTCTGACGGCTCTGGCTGCTCATGGCGCTCTGACGGCTCTGGCTGCTCATGGCGCTCTGACGGCTCTGGCTGCTCATGGCGCTCTGACGGCTCTGGCTGCTCATGGCGCTCTGACGGCTCTGGCTGCTCATGGCTCGCTGGCGGCTCTGGCAGATCCTGTCTGGTTGGCGGCTCTGGCAGATCCTGTCTGGTTGGCGGCTCTGGCAGATCCTGTCTGGTTGGCGGCTCTGGCAGATCCTGTCTGGTTGGCGGCTCTGGCAGATCCTGTCTGGTTGGCGGCTCTGGCAGATCCTGTCTGGTTGGCGGCTCTGGCAGATCCTGTCTGGCTGACGGCTCTAGCGGCTCCTGTCTGGCTGATGGCTCTAGCGGCTCCTGTCTGGCTGACGGCTCTGTAGGCACATGGCAGACGGGCGGCTTTGCAGGCTCATAGCAGACGGGCGGCTTTGCAGGCTCCTGGCAGACGGATGGCTCAGACGGCGCTGGGGAGACGGATGGCTCAGATGGCGCTGGGGAGACGGATGGCTCAGATGGCGCTGGGGAGACGGATGGCTCAGATGGCGCTGGGGAGACGGATGGCTCAGATGGCGCTGGGGAGACGGATGGCTCTGGCCGGATATGGCGCACTGTAGACCTGGTGCGTGGTGCCAGAACTGGAGGCACCGTGCTAATGACAAGCACCTTCCTACTAGTGCGGGGAGCAGGGACAGGGCACACTGTATTCTCAAAGCCTACTCTATCCCTGATGCGTGGTACCGGCACTGGTGACGCCGGGCTGAGGACAAGCACATCAGGATTAGTAGGGGGAGAATATACAGTGTGTACAGGGCTCTGGAGACGCACTGGTAGCTTAGTGCGTGGGGCCGGAACTGGAGGCACCGGGCTAGATACACGCACTACAGGGAGAGTGCGTGGAGGAGGAACAGGGCTCAGGATACGCACTGGTAGCCTAGTGCGTAGTGTAGACACTGTAGGTACTAGGCTGGGGCGGGGAGGTGGTGCCGGAAATACCGGACCGTGCAGGCGTACTGGCTCTCTTGAGCATTGAGCCTGCCCAACCTTACCTGGTTGAATGCTCCCGGTCGCCCTGCCAGTGCGGCGAGGTGGAATAGCCCGCACTGGGCTATGCAGGCGAACCGGGGAAACCATGCGTAAGGCAGGTGCCATGTATGCCGGCCCGAGGAGACGCACTGGAGACCAGACGCGTTGAGCCGGCCTCATGACACCTGGCTCAATGCCCAATCTAGCCCTACCAGTGCGGGGAGGTGGAATAACCCGCACCGGGCTATGCACACGTACAGGAGACACCGTGCGCTCTACTGCGTAACACGGTGTCTGCCCGTACTCCCGCTCTCCACGGTTAGCCTGGGAAGTGGGCGCAGGTCTCCTACCTGCCCTTGGCCCACTACCCTTTAGCCCCCCCCCCCAAGAAATTTTTGGGAGTTACTCACGGGCTTTTTCGGCTTCCGTGCCAGACGCGTTCCCTCATAATTCCGGTTCCTCTCTCCGGTAGCCTCCGCTCTCCTCAGTGCCTCCAGCTGTTCCCATGGAAGGCGATCTCTACCTGCTAGGATCTCCTCCCATGTGTAGACACCTTTTCCATTCAATACATCGTCCCATGTCCATTGCTCCTTCTTCTGTCCCTTACTCCGTCGAGCATTCCCATACCGCTTGGTCTCTGTATTTTGGTGGGTGATTCTGTAATAGCTGTCGCTTTCCTCATCCTCAGACGAGGTGAGGAGAGAAGGATCTTCAGACCAATATGCGGAGTCAGGGAAATATGCCATCTTGTTTTATTAATAACGAAAACTGATGACACGAAAACAAACACTTTAACAAACTACAAAATAAGAAAACGACGTACACGCAACCTGAACATAAACTTACATGGACAAACGTAAACTCACGAACAGGAACGGACATCAAAACGAACGAACAGCCAAACAGCTCCAAAAGTGAATACATCGAACATAACGAAGACATCACAGGAGACAATCACCCACAAACAAACAGTGAGAATGCCCTACCTAAATATGACTCTTGATTAGAGGAAAATGCAAACCACCTGCCTCTAATCAAGAGCCATACCAGGCAAACCGAAACCAACATAGAAACAGATAACATAGACTGCCCACCCAAAACACATGCCCTGACCATAAACACATAAAAACTAACATAAATAGGTCAGGACTGTTACATATACATTGTAAGAAACAATTCTAAAAATCAACCTGCAATAGAGCATATTGGGAAATATGATAATGATGGGCATGGTTTTAGTTCAACTCTGGTTATTAAGACCAACACTGCTTTTTATTAAACCACCAAGTATTAATTCATCTATTTACAGTGTTATATAACTCTTTAATCAACACTAGAAATATTGCACTGAAAAATCTACACTTGTTAACATGGACAAATATGCTTTGTGCTACGAAAGGGACACATCTGTAGGCTTTTATACATTTCAAGAACCTTTCAGAATTCTGATGAACCGTAGATGCCACATCAATAACCCCACACTTAACTGAAAAGTGATTTATCAGGCAAGAGTTCTTCAAGGAGCATGCTAGTAGATACCCATTTACTTCCAGTTAATGTGCTAACTCTAGTTAGCAGTGGCTCAGGAAACTACCTCTAACTTCCTTAATACCAGACACAGAAAAATATAAATGGTATTCCTGAAGTACTCCTATAAGACCTGTGTCATGCCCTGACCGTAGATTGCTTTGTATGTTTCTATTTTTAGTTCTGTCAGGGTGTGATGTGGGTGGGTATTCTATGTTGTAGGTCTAGGTTTTCTATTTCTATGTGTTTGGCCTGGTATGGTTCTCAGAGGCAGCTGTCTATCGTTGTCTCTGAGAGCCATACTTAGGTAGCCTGTTTTCCCACTTTTGTTTGTGGGTGGTTATTTTCTGGTTAGTGTTTGTTGCACCTGTCAGAACTGTTCGTTGGTCGTTTTGTTGTTTTTGTTCCTGTATTCATCTTGATTAAAAGATTTATGGATACGTACCACGCTGCACTTTGGTCCTCCTTTCCTTCTCCCGAAGACAATCGTTACAACCTGAGGAAGAACCATTTAAGAACTTTTCTTCTCTGTAGTTTTTTGTGTGTGCCCCATATTTACAAACCTCTTTCCGCTAAACTACTAGTTATGATCATGCACGTCTCAGTGTAGGATTAATATTTTATCAATGCTGAACATTTGGAAAACCTTTCCTTTTTATGTATAAGTCCAACAACAAAGCAAGGAGACTCTGATATCATCTGACATGGTTTCTCCAATCTAAATCCCTGCTCTATGAATTAACCTGACTCCTGCTTTGCCTCTGTGGAGGACAAAGCCGATTTCATCAACAACCTCTCTCTGGCTGTTGACGGGTGCCATTGAGTCTGGGCCTTTCCAATACAACTCATATGTTTTATATTTATATCCTCCTATATGCTTTACTGTGAGAGCCTATGATGCATTATTTATGCCAGCCAAGACGATATATTGAATTTTATAACATACTGACACATTGGATAAGATATTGTTGACCCCAGCTAAAGAGAACAGCATGAAATTGTAGAATTTATTTAACCTTCATGGAAAGATTAATCTTTAATTCAGTTTGTGCTAGAGATTAAACCATTGATTTAACACAATATTACAGATGAATACATGTTTAATTGGAACAACCAATCTAACACATTCCAACCCTTTCCTTTGATTTGAATGTATGACACAAACCTATATTTCCTCACTGTCGGGTGTAACGTTCAACATTAATGGTCCATGAATATGTAATAACAAACACTTATTACATCCCAAATGGCACCCTATTCCCTATATAGTGCACTACTTTTGACCAGGACCCTATAGGGTATCATTTGGAATGCAGACACACTGTACAAGTGGGGCCTTGGTATCGGCTATATTAAGCCTGTGCTTCAGACAGCAGAAGAGGTTTGAGGAAAGTAATATGTCCTTAATATTTCACCCCAAAAGAACCTGGCTGAGTCAGACTCTGTCAATATTACATCAGGATCAGCACTTTTGAAGAAGTGGTACAGTAGAGACTACAGGGCTTCTCTACCCAAATCACAGAAGTCTGTGGAGGCACAGATCTGTGCTGTCTTGTAAGAGTTTACTGTAGTGACAGATGTATTGCAGCTCTGGTTTGAGATGGACAGGATGAGACACTGTATCTCTGTTTTAAGATGGACGGACAGGAAAATACACTTATGGCAGAATATCTATATCGTTTACATACTGTGAATATGAGTAAAGATAATGTCAATATGATACGATATTACAGTATATGTCAATATGGTATCCGATGATCTGACATGAGATGATATGTCAATAATGCCTTAACATCACCTTTGACCTTGGCACATGCCATGTATCTTATTAATACAAAACATATGTTTTAAGTGAAATATTAGCATTTGTCTGAAGCCAAAAAATAAAGGAAATTCAAAGCTAATTTGACCTATGCACTAACCATGCTTTTCAGCATAAGCAGTTTGACTGCAAGAGTACTGTGTGTTTATTGATCTACTGTACTTCAATAACATATATACTCACATTGGATGGGTTGATTAGGGTTAAAACCTTCTCTCAAACAGGCTAATACATACTCTTATAGTAGGTTTACCACATTTATGTACTTGCTAATGTACAACATAATCCCATTTCACTCATTTAAACATTATGGGAAGGTTTTAGCTGACACAGATTAAGTTCAGACTTGTTTCTAGTCCAGGACTATGTGTAATCTGTGTCTGCAAAAGCGCTCCTTAACCTGTCTAGGATCAGCGTGGCGCTAGCGGCCCCCCCCCCCCCCCACCCCCCCACTGAAAAACCAGTGCCGCGAAATTAAAAAAATATTTTTTTTTTAAATATTTAACTTTCACACATTAAAGTCCAATACAGCTAATGAAAGACACAGATCTTGTGAATCCAGCCAACATGTCCGATTTTTAAAATGTTTTACAGGGAAGACAAAATATGTAAATCTATTAGCTAACCACCTTAGCAAAAGACACCACTTTTTCTAACTCCATCAGTTTTTTACTCCATCAGCAGCTATCACAAATTCGACCAAATGAAGATATATATAGCCACTAATCAAGAAACAACTTCCTAAGATGACAGTCTGATAACATATTTATTGTATAGCATATGTTTTTTTATAAATCATAAATTATATAAATCATAAATTACATTTCAGCTACACTCAAAAATTGCACCGAAAGCAGCCATAACATTTACAGACACCAACATCAAATACCTAATTACTCCTCATAAAACATTTCGGAGAAATACATACTGTGCAGCAATTGAAAAACAGGATTCTTGTGATTCCAGACAATATTTCCGATTTATGAAATGTTTTACATCGAAAGCTAAATGTAGCGCTAAATTAGCGTAGCCACGCCAGACAGACACACTTGGGCGCGCGCGACCAGTTGACATGCACGACAGATATATGAAATAACATTATAAATTTGGTCTTACTTTGGCTGATCTTTCATCAGAATGTTGATCAAGTTGTCCTTAGTCCAGAATAGTCGTTCAATCCATTCAGAATGGCAACTTTCCATCTTCCTTTAGCCTGGGTACTAGTCGAGTGGCATGGATCTCTCCAAAGTAAACAAAGGAAACATTACAGAACACGGCAAAACTCCCGAAAAAAATCAAATAATCTGATTAAACTATATTGAAAAAACATACATTACGATGACATGGTCTCATTTATCAAATCAAATCCGAGCTGGAGATAGTTCACATCAGAAACGGCAGCAAAACAAAACATGATATCTCTCCCAAGTCGCGCGCTTCTGACTTCCTGAAATTGACGGTCACGCTAAAGAAATAGGTCTTATTTCACGTCAGAACAAGATAAACGCAAGATTTCTCTTCTGACGTCCTCTTGACACCCAGAGGAAGGCGTACGAGGTGTGTTTTGGGTCATAGGTGGCATGACCATATATAGGCAGAGCGTTGAAGCGAGCATAAACATCTTGCATTTTACTTCCTGGTCGGGGAAAGTGCTGCCAAAGGACCTGTGTTCCACTCAGAGAAAAAATTAACACGGTTTTAGAAACTATAGACTCTTTTCTATCCAACAGTATTAACAATATGCATATTGTAAGAGCAAAAATATATTAGGAGGCCGTTTGAAAATTTGCACATATTTTCCATTTTTTCCAAAACGCCCCCTACAGCCCTAACAGGTTTTAACTCTACATTTGACCAAGCCTGATATATAAGCCTATTGAGACAAGGTAGTCAACAGCTTTTGAAGCTATACATGGTTTGTGTTCCTGTTATAAACAATGGAGTAATGCAACCTTACATTTTGGGTTATGATATGGTATTCACTCGCCTATTCAACCCCCCCCCCCCCCAGTCTTGTTCTTCTTCTATGGTATTAGAAGAACACCAAAGATACCACCTTTTCCCACGTGGACAAAAGGAACACCTATGTGAGAATTCTGTTCATTGACTACAGCTCAGCGTTCAACACCATAGTACCCACAAACCTCATCACTAAGCTAAGGACACTGGGACTAAACACCTCCCTCTGCAACTGAATCCTGGACTTCCAGACGGGCTGCCCCCAAGTCATAAGGGTAGGCAACAACACATCTGCCACGCTGATCCTCAACACGAGGGGCCCCTCAGGGGTGCATGCTTAGTCCCCTCCTGTAATCCCTGTTCACCCATAACTGCATGGCCATGAACGACTCCAACACCATCATTAAGTTTGCTGACTACACAACAGTGGTAGGCCTGATCGCCGACAACGATGAGACAGCCTATAGGGAGGAGGTCAGAGACCTGGCAATGTGGTGGCAGGACAACAACCTCTCCCTCAATGTGACCAAGACAAAGGAGCTGATCGTGGACTACAGGAAAAGAAGGGCCGAACAGGCCCCTCAGGAGACTGAAAAGATTTGGCATGGGTCCCCAGATAATCAAAAGTAATACCGCTGCACCATCGAAAGCATCCTGACCGGTAGCAAACGCCTGGTATGGCAACTGCTCAGCATCCGACCGTATGGCACTACAGAGGGTAGTGCGTACGGCACAGCCAGGTTTCCTGCCATCCAGGACCTATATACTAGGCGGTGTCAGAGGAAGGCCCTAAAAATTGTCCCAATAGCCTGATGCTGCCACCACCATGCTTCACTGTAGGGAGGGTGCCAGGTTTCTGCCAGACCTGGCACTTGGCATTCAGGCCAATGAGTTCAATCTTGGTTTCATCAGACCAGAGAATCTTGTTTTTCAAGGTTCTCCCATCTCCACAGAGGACCTCTGGAGCTCTGTCAGAGTGGCCATCGGGTTCTTGGTCACCTCCCTGACCAAGGCCCTTCTCCCCCGATTGCTCAGTTTGTCGGGCAGCCAGCTCTAGGAAGAGTCTTGGTGGGTCCAAACTTCTTCCATGTAAGAATGATGGAGGCGACTGTGTTCTTGGGGACCTTCAATGCAGCAGAATTTTTATTATACCCTTCCCCAGATCTGTGCCTCAACACAATCCTATCTCGGAGCACTATGGACAACTCATTTGACCTCATGGCTTGGTTTTTGCTCTGACATACACTGCCAACTGTTTCTGCCTTTCCAAATCATGTCCAATCAATTGAATTTACCACAGGTTGACTCTAATAAAGTTTAAGAAACATCTCAAGGATGATCAATTGAAACAGGATGCGCCTAAGCTCAATTTCGAGTCTCATAGCAATGAGACCAAATACTTATGTATATAAGCTATTTCTATTTTTTTTTTAATATATGTGCAAAATTAGGATGCCCTGGATGACTTGGTGGATGTTCCTGTTCTCAATCCTACCAGTGAGCCATGGAGATATGTTACTCGCTGTGGACATCGAAAACAGCAACCTCTAGCAACAGGGGCCTCCTTAAAGATGTTAAGCCTGGGCCCAGACACAGACCAGAAACAGCTTCGCCACCCTGGATCCAGAGGTTCGGATGCCTTCTTCCCTGGGGGAATCTGATTCAAGATCGCATCCGAAGGTACAGGTTTTTCTTCATATTACTATTTGCTACATTGTAGAATAATAGTGAAGACATAATCTATGAAATAACAAATAAGGAATCAGGTAATAAGCAAAAAGGTGACTGCAGGAATGTCCACCAGAGCAGTTGCCATAGAATTTAATGTTAAATTCTCTGCCTTTAAGAGTTCGGCAGTACATCCAACTGGTCTCACAACCGCATACCTCATGTTACCATGACAGCCCACAAACTTCATATCCAGCATCTTCACCTGCGGTATCGTCAAAGGAGTGTGCTGAGGAGGATTTCTGCCACAATAAAGCCCTTTGGAGAGACAGGAACAGCATCAGCACACGGGTAACAAAGACACATTACAATCAATGCAGCAGCGGGAAAGAGAGCTGGAGAGCTGACGAATATAGGGCAGGTAATACACATGTGATTGAGTGAGTTCAGGTGAGTCCAATATCGCTGATGCGAGTGACAAGGGAATGCAGGTGTGCGTAATTGATGATGGCAGGAGTACGTAATGCAGGGCAGCCTGGCGCCCTCGAGCGTCAGGGGGGAAGAGCGGGAGCAGGCGTGACACTTATATATGAAAATGTAGCTAGACTCTTACCTGTAAACACGGATGAATGCTTCACAGCAGACTGGAACCATTATACTTCTCTGGGATATGTGGGACGGTAACGTCCCACTTGGCCAAAAGCCAGAAAAAACGTAGCGCGCCAAATTCAAATATATTACTATAAAAATCAATCTTTCATGAAATCACACATGAAAGACACCAAATTAAAGCTACATATGTTGTGAATCCAGCCAACATGTCTGATTTCAAAAAGGATTTACGGGGAAAGCACACCAAACAATTATGTTAGCTCAGTACATAGCCACAGAAAAACACAGCCATTTTCCCAGTCACAAAAAGCAGAAAGAGATAAAAATGAATCATTAACCTTTGATGATCTTCATCAGATGACACTCATAGGACATCATGTTACACAATACACTTATGTTTTGTTCGATAATGTGTATATTTATATCCACAAATCTCGGTTTACATTGGTGCCATGTTCAGAAATGCCTCCCAAATATCCGGAGAAATTGCAGAGAGCCACGTCAAATAACAGAAATACTCATAAACTTTGATGAAAGACACATATTTTACATATAATTAAAGATACACTTGTTCTTAAAGACAAAATGAAATCTCTTTACCTGACTTGCTTTTCAAAGTTGTCTGGAAATGTAGACGTTTTGTGCTCTTGTAGGACGTAATCACACCCCTGTTGCTGACTACAAATGACCTATAACTGGGCTAAAAACTCACTAACTTGCAAAGGATATTAACAAAATATGCAGACATAACTACATACAGCTCACGCTTTGATCTCAAAACAAGTGCATCTACTCATGCCGTAAACAGTCCAGTTCAAAGTAAATGGCACTGATTCATATATGGCAACGGTCTATTTGCATATAGGCCTACTGCAGCTCTGATTTGTTATGCCGCACCTGTCAATGTAGAGTACGGGCTGAGTCCTGCATATAAATGCAATAGAATCCTACTTCGATGCGTTCTGCCTACAACAACATCTCTTGCCTAGTTAGTTTTGCATACAAAGTCTTGCATAGTTTGTTTTGTTTCGGAATTTTGCATTGAAAGTGGCTGATATTGCGTTGATTCGATCACAATTGCCACGGTAAAGTTAAATGTTGATAGTGTTAATAGGGAAAACTCTAGACATTTGAATGAAGTTCAATCTTGTGCTTCTCTCTGTGGGTTGATACTGTATTCATTCTGCGCTGCAGTCCCGGGGAGCTGCAAGGCCGTCTCAGGGCTACTGCATGCCTGCACCAGCTTAGAAGGATCATTGGTCACCACCTTTGTGGCGAGGGAGCACATGGGCAGCCTTCCAGTCCCTAGGGATAGCACCCGAGATAATTCTCACGGAAGACACATGTGTCATTGATTCCACAATTAGGGAAGCAGAAAGCTGCTGCAAGAAAGATTCAAGCAAATCAGTCCCAGTAGATTTGTTTTACATTAATCTTAAGCAGTACATCAAGCACATCACAAGTAAAGAGTTGTTCAAATGAAATCAAAGATTCACTACAAGTTGATGGATCTTCCATCATGCCAACTGGAGGTTGGGAGAGGGGAGAGCAGTTGATTAATTGATTGACACAGGACAAACCACCATTTATTTTAACTAAAAGTCTTGCAGAGATAATTGTTGCTTTTAATCAACATTTTATCTCATTTTTTATCAGTAAAGATGCTAGACCCTAACACAACTTGCTTAGGCAGGGAGGGAGATTAATTTCCACGCTTCACTGCATTAACTATTTTCCAAAATGTTGATGGATCACCAGCAGAGTCTGAGATTGAATTTAGAAAGTAGCATGATTTAGCTTTCTTAATCGAGTAGGTGCATATATTTCTTAATTGCCTGTACAGAGTCAGTTTTCCTTGCCTTGGCCCAGGCTTGATTTCTCATCATAACACAGCAAATTGGCCAGTGTTACATACTGTAGATTTTTTTCTGTGTAACATTTCTAGTCTTGATTCAGATGTTAAATTAACACTCATCGATGTTAAAGAACCCCAGTGTTGATGTTAATAACCAGAGATAAAACAAAACTCTGCCCATCATTATCATTTTTCCCAGCATTCTCTATTGTAGGTAGATTTTTTAATTGTTTGTTTCAATAGCTATGTTTTTTCATGTACATTGATTGTCTAATTGAACTTATGCTACCCAAATATAAATAACATACCTTTTTCTAAACTTATCCAATCTGTTACTTGGATTTACTGCACCCATTTCTGAAATGGTTGGTACAATTTAGAAAGTCTCATAATTTAGTCTTCCCAACTTGGCAGTCATAAAAATTCTAAATGTTAGATATTCCTATGCTGGTTGGATTCCAATAGGAATTACACATCACTTTGAAAGCCAGCATGAGGTTAAACTAGGCCCTCAAATTAAGGCCTTATGAAATATGTGTTGTATTGAGATCATTCTGAAAAGTAATTTCTCTCTCATGGCTAACTACCAAGAAGTTTGTAAAGAGATGCTGAGTGGGCGGGGAACTTATATTCATGAGCCAGTAACTAGCTAACACCAGACAAAAATGAAAGGGGAAATAGGGTAAACTTTTAATAAATATTTGCTGAAACACTACAGTCTAATTTTTTAGCACCAGTAGAGTAGCTATCTAGCTATATAAACCCTGACCCTCTGCAAACGTATCCAAGTTGTCACGTTCCTGACCTATTTCTGTTAGTTTGTTATATGTGTTAGTTGGTCAGGACGTGAGTTTGGGTGGGCATTCTATGTTTTCTGTTTCTATGTTGGTAAATGGGTTGCCTGGTATGGCTCTTAATTAGAGGCAGGTGTTTGGCGTTCCTCTAATTAAGAGTCATATTTAGGTAGGTGTTTTCACAGTGTTCGTTGTGGGTGATTGTCTCCTGTGTTTGTGTCTGTCATTACGCCACACGGGACTGGTTTCGGTTTGTTTGTTCAGTGTCATTTATGTGTAGGCTTTTTTCCCTGTTCGTGCGTTCTCGTGTGTTATGTGAGTCCGTCGTTCAGATCTGTCTACACCGTTTATTTGTTTTGTTAGTGTATTAGTCGAGTTCGTGTTTTTCGTTAATAAATCATGTCTACAAACTCAGCTGCATTTTGGTTCGATCCCTGCTCCTCCTCTTCTGATGAAGAGGAGGAGGAAAGCCGTTACAGAATCACCCACCAATCCAGAACCAAGCGGCGTGAGTTCGAGCAGGAGACTACACAGGTATCATGGATTTGGGAGGAAATATTGGACGGGAGAGGTCCATGGGCACAGCCGGGAGAATATCGCAGTCCCAAAGCTGAGCTGGAGGCAGCGAAAGCAGAGAGGCGGTGGTATGAGGAGGCAGCAAGGAGACGTGGCTGGAAGCCCGAGAGGAGACCCCAAAAATTTCTTGGGGGGGGGGGGGGTAAAGAGGTAGTGGGCCAAGGGCAGGTAGGAGACCTGCGCCCACTTCCCAGGCTTACCGTGGAGAGCGGGAGTACGGGCAGGCGCCGTGTTACGCAGTAGAGCGCACGGTGTCTCCTGTACCAGTGCATAGCCCAGTGCGGGTTATTCCACCTCCCCGCACTGGTAGGGCTAGATTGGGCATTGAGCCAGGTGTCATGAGGCCGGCTCAAGGCGTCTGGTCTCCAGTGCGTCTCCTCGGGCCGGCTTACATGGCACCAGCCTTACGCATGGTGTCCCCGGTTCGCCTACATAGCCCGGTGCGGGTTATTCCACCTCCCCGCACTGGTCGGGCAACGAGGAGCATTCAACCAGGTAAGGTTGGGCAGGCTCGGTGCTCAAGGGAGCCAGTACTCCTTCACGGTCCGGTATTTCCGGCACTACCTCCCCGCCCCAGCCCAGTACCACCAGTGCCTACACCACGCACCAGGCTTCCAGTGCGTTTTCAGAGCCCTGTGCCTCCTCCACGCACTCTCCCTATGGTGCGTGTCTCCAGCCTAGTGCCTCCAGTTCCGGCACCGCGCACTAAGCCATATGTGCGTCTCCTAAGTCCTGTGCACACTGTTTCTCCCTGCACTCGTCCTGAGGTGCGTGCCCTCAGTCCGGTACCACGCACCAGGTATATAGTGCGCTTCGAGAGGTCAGTGTGCCCTGTCCCTGCTCCCCGCACTAGGATTGAAGTGCGTGTCCTCAGTCAGGTGCCTCCAGTTCCGGCACCACGCACCAAGCCTACAGTGCGTCTCAGCCGGCCAGAGTCTGCCGTCTGCCCAACGGCGCATGAACTGCCTGTCTGCCATGAGCCTGCAAAGCTGCCCGTCTGCCATGAGCCTACAGAGCCTTCCACCAGACAGGAGCAGCCAGAGCCTTCCGCCAGACAGGTGCAGTCTGAGCCATCCGTCTCCGCAGCGGCATCTGAGCCATCCATCTCCCCAGCGCCATCTGAGCCATCCGTCTCCCCAGCGCCGTCTGAGCCATCCGTCTCCCCAGCGCCGTCTGAGCCATCCGTCTCCCCAGCGCCGTCTGAGCCATCCGTCTCCCCAGCGCCGTCTGAGCCATCCGTCTGTCCTGAGCCATTAGAGCGGCCCGTCTGTCCCGAGCCGTCAGAGCCGATAGTCAGTCAGGAGCCGCTAGAGCCAGTCATCAGTCAGGATCTGCCAGAGCCGCCAACCAGACAGGATCTGCCAGAGCAGCCAACCAGACAGGATCTGCCAGAGCCGCCAACCAGACAGGATCTGCCAGAGCCGCCAACCAGACAGGATCTGCCAGAGCCGCCAACCAGACAGGATCTGCCAGAGCCGCCAACCAGACAGGATCTGCCAGAGCCGCCAACCAGACAGGATCTGCCAGAGCCGCCAACCAGACAGGATCTGCCAGAGCCGCCAACCAGACAGGATCTGCCAGAGCCGCCAGCGAGCCATGAGCGTCGAGAGCCGTCAGCGAGCCATGAGCTTTCGAGAGCCGTCAGCGAGCCATGTGCGTTGAGAGCCGTCAGCCAGCCAGCCATGAGCTGTCCCTTAGCCCGGAGCGGCTATTTACCCAGAACTGCCCCTCAGTCCAGAGCTGTCTCTCTGTCCGGAGCTGCCTTTCAGTCCGGAGTTGCCCCTCTATCCTGATTTACCTCTCTATCCTGAGCTACCTCTCTATCCTGATCTATCCCTCTGTCTTGAGCTATCCCTCTGTCCCGGTGCTGCCCCTGTGGTCGATGTTACCAAAAGGATTTTGTGGGGGTAAGATGAGGGTGGACATTCATAGGGGGAGATGGAAGCTGGGATTGACTATGGTGGGGTGGGGACCTCGCCCGGAGCCTGAGCCACCACCGTGGTTAGATGCCCACCCAGACCCTCCCCTAGACTTTGTGCTGGTGCGCCCGGAGTTCGCACCTTATGGGGGGGGTTATGTCACGTTCCTGACCTATTTCTGTTAGTTTGTTATATGTGTTAGTTGGTCAGGACGTGAGTTTGGGTGGGCATTCTATGTTTTCTGTTTCTATGTTGGTTTATGGGTTGCCTGGTATGGCTCTTAATTAGAGGCAGGTGTTTGGCGTTCCTCTAATTAAGAGTCATATTTAGGTAGGTGTTTTCAGTGATCGTTGTGGGTGATTGTCTCCTGTGTTTGTGTCTGTCGTTACGCCACACGGGACTGGTTTCGGTTTGTTTGTTCAGTGTCATTTATGTGTAGGCTTTTTTCCCTGTTCGTGCGTTCTCGTGTGTTATGTGAGTCCGTCGTTCAGATCTGTCTACACCGTTTATTTGTTTTGTTAGTGTATTAGTCGAGTTCGTGTTTTTCGTTAATAAATCATGTCTACAAACTCAGCTGCATTTTGGTTCGATCCCTGCTCCTCCTCTTCTGATGAAGAGGAGGAGGAAAGCCGTTACACAAGTGTTTGACATGGGGAAGGGGTCCAGTAACTTTATTATCAAACTCTGTAAATGTAGAAGCAACAGTCATTTTTCATCACATTTCATGAGATACATGATTTTGAATGTTCATGACTTTTAAAGAATTATATTTTAATGATAACATATTTTCTTAAGATCTCACTTGGTGAACGCCTGAAGACTGGAATTGAACAAAAGCAGCAAACATGTCGCGGTCAATAACAAATACAGTCATGGATGGTAACTGTACAAGTCACTTGAAATGCAAATAAAGTTTTACACACAAGCATTTAGTTAATTTAACACTGAAAAGTGTGGACCTGTATAGACACTGGACCAGTGTTAAATTAAACACTCAGTTTTGATTTAACACTTGATAATTTGCTGTGAAGATCTCATCTCAAAGTTCAACAGAGAACCAAGGATTTGTTCCGTTTTTTTACTCTAAGGTGTGTGTTTGTCTGCCAGAGAGATACAAATGGATGTTCTAGAGCTAATTCAGGGTCAGGCATGCAGCTGATAGAGGAGAAGTCAGAGTAATACATATCAAGGGGACAAAAAACAATATTCATAATTATACAGGAATCAATGTTAATCTGTGTCTCTAATACATGCAATATGACAGTAATCACAAAGATCATTAGCAAAGACACCACAGGACATGTACTTGTGGGGGCTATTTGTCAGAATTAGGTTAATCAGTGATGAGTTTGCTGGATTTGTTTTACATTCATCTGTGTGGGTTTTGCAATCAGTTGAGTCAGGTTAAAGTCAAGACAAATATTCTTAAAATGGTCTGTGGCCGGGGTAAACCAATCTAGATTAAAATGACTAATTCAGATAACAGAACATGATTTAAATACTCAGAAATAGTACCAACAGCGCCCGCTAGTGAAGCCATATCTATAACCAAAGTATTAGCACTGGACCAGCACTTGTCATCTAAGTCAAAGACGCCACGACAATAAAGGCTGTCTAACATCAACATTCTGAAAAGAGGGCCTTTGTTTTTTGTAGCTATGACGTACATGTGGCTCTTTATCAAATAATGTACAGTATATATGATTACGTCAATAGCAAGCTGTGTGAATAGTTGACCCACACTGGGCATGTAAGTCAAAAATAAATAGCATCTGTCGCTATTACTACCACCTTAACAGCTGTGCTGCTTTCCAATAATCCACAGAGAAAATGAACCCACACAGATAATTCCTCCAGAACGACCATAACAATTTTGTCAACACACTATGCTCTGTTTTTAACCCATTAGGTTATAGATATGTGGTTTATGTGGTTGTGTGGGTGTGTGTAGTGCGTGTGCATGTCCAAATTCTCCAAATCCCCAAGACACCCGACAGAATGCTGCATAACCCCATCTTGAACCAGTAACCAGTCGTTTTGATTCTGCCCATGCCCTGTGGCTCCAATAGACTTTTGATTTTAAATTGTCTCCCATGCTGAATGTAGGGATTATCAAATGTATTGGAATGATATTAAAACCTCTAGCACAATCCAGCTGGTCCCTGATGAAGCCACCTGTGTGCTTAGCCTGAGAGATAGTGGCATGTTCCTAGCCAGGATAGTTCTGAATATAGGCCTACTGAGTTGTGATACACAAATGAAAAAAACTTCCAATTAGTAAGCTACATTAAATGCAGGGGCGCAACTTTCAAATACACCCCCCGCCCCCAACCCACACACATTCTGAAATTGCATTTTGTCCCCCCCAGCTTTATCATTGGAATGTAATATAAAAAGAGGCATCGGTGTACTTTACGACCATATGTACGCCTCCGAGCGTTTGGGTAGGCTTTTGGAGTGTTTATCCGACTGGATGAAAACAATTATAATAATTTTGTCCCCCCCACTTCTAAAAACAACGTTGCGCCCCTGATCAAATTAACTATATTTTACTGTCAATACCTTACATTACTTTCAAACTAAATTACTATAATACTGTTTCATGGTAAATTCCACTTTTTTATTATTGTTTCCTCCGTCTTGAAATAGTGACTGAAAACTATTAATAATACCGTGTTGTATTGCCAGATGGCTAACACTCCTGTCTGCAGCCTCATTGAGCAGTCAGCTCATATTTAGAAGCAACACACTTCCTTGGCCCGACGTAACAACCGTTCAGTCAGACAGTCGGTCGGTTCCCCAAGCTCGCTGTATATTGGACAATCAAGAGTGGTATTTGATGGCATTAAGGCTGGAGATGAAAGGAAGGACACTTCTCAATTATCAGGGGGATAATGGGGCTGCTGCCTCTACCTTTGTGACCAATTAAATGGGAGTCTGTTAATGATCCTTGCCATAAATTAGGTTTCTCTCCTATCCATGGGAAAGCAGTTACTCTTCATAGACAATACAGTATACTCATGTAACTCATCAGCCTCCTTAATTTCTCACATGGCCATCTCTCTCTCTCCCCTGTTCAGCACCTAGCATGCAGTCCATTTCACAAGCCTTGGTCACCAGAGTAAGGGAATAACATCGGCAGAGAAAACGGTGCGGTGCATCTTGATAAACTGATTGAACTACAGGTGGTGGCCTAATGTTATAAAATGCAGTGGAAATAGCTAACACTTTGAGGGTAGTTTAAAACCTGATGAGGACAGGGGGTGCTGTTTTCACTTTTGGGGAAAAACGTCTCCAATTTAAACGGCCTCGTACTCAATTCTTGCTCGTACAATATGCATATTATTCTTACTATTGGATAGAAAACACTCTCTAGTTTCTAAAACCGTTTGAATTTTGTCTGTGGGTAAAACAGAACTCATTTGGCAGCACACTTTGTGACCAGGAAGTAGAAAGTCTGAAATCTATGTTCTGTTCAAGTGACTGCCTATAAATGGGCATGATAAGTATGGCTATACGTGCACATCATACACCTTCACCCGGATGTCAAGAGGAAGTGAGAGGAAAAAGGAGTTGATTATCTCTGTCTGACGTTGAATACGCCTTGAATACGCCTTCTTCTTCTTCTGTTTTCTGCAAGGCGCGTGTTGGGACCTGTTATTGCCTACTGGAAACCAGTCGTTATGGGGCGAATATGATCTCTGGCTTTGATTTTATTTGATACATGTTACAATATCATCCTAAAGTATGTTTTTTCAATATAGTTTCATTAGATTATTGAAATTTATTCGGGACGTTAGTTGTGTTGCGTTGTTTGACTTTGTTGACGTTGGAGAGCTTAGCGCCGCATGGCCAGTGTGCTTGCTAATTCAAGAGGGAAAAAGAACGTTCTGAATCCAAACAAAGACGCTTCTGGACAAAGGACCAAAGGTACAACATTCTGATAGAAGATCAGCAAAAGTAGGAACCATTTTGTGATGCTATTTCATATATCTGTCGAACTGTGTAGTAGTAGCTTTGCGCTCAGGTTTTGGTTATTCCCTTACCATAACTAAGTCTTATGTCGTAATGAAGATATTTTTAGAATTCTAACACTGCGATTGCATTAATAACTAATGGATCTATCGTTTCCTATACAACATGTATTTTTTTGTAATGTTCATGAATAGTTATTTGGTCAGAATAGGTGAGAGTCTAATAGAAATATCCGCACAATTTGGGGAAAAGATGCTACGTTAGCACGTTATGCTACATTGTATAATCACGGATTTCAGCTCTAAATATGCACATTTTCGAACAAAACATAAGTGTATGTATAACCTAATGTTATAGGACTGTCATCTGAGGAAGGTTAGTGAAATTTAATATCTTTTGCTGGTTTATTCGCTAACGCTAACGTGCCTATTGCTATCGCTAACGTGCCTTGATGAATGAATGCGGTAGTGTGGTAGGCTATTGTAGTAAGCTAATATAATGCTATATTATGTTTTCGCTGTAAAACACTTACAAAATCGGAAATATTGTCTGTATTCACAAGATCTTTGTCTTTAATTTGCTGTACACCATGTATTTTTCAGAAATGTTATATGATGAGTATTTCGGTATGTCACGTTGGTGTCTGTAATTATTCTGTCTGCTTTCGGTGCAATTTCTGATTGTAGCCGCAATGTAAACTATGATTTATACCTGAAATATGCACATTTTTCGAACAAAACATAGATTTATTGTATAACATGTTATAAGACTGTCATCTGATGAAGTTGTTTCTTGGTTTCTTTGGTTTGTTCTAGGTTAGTTTGGTTGATTTTGTGCATGCTACCTGTGCTGTGAAAAATGTCTGTGCTTTTTTCTATTTGTTGGTGAGCTAACATAAATATATATTGTGTTTTCCCTGTAAAACATTTTAAAAAATCGGACATGTTGGCTGGATTCACACGATGTGTATCTTTCATTAGCTGTATTGGACTTGTTAATGTGTGAAAGTTAAATATTTCAAAAAAAATTTTTTTGAATTTCGCGCTCTGCCTTCAGTGGAATGTGGGAGGAGTTCCGCTAGCGGAACCCCGGGGCTAGACAGGTTAAATAGGGAATCTACCTGAATCTATCCCAGCTTGCATAACTATTATGTGTTCATGCACCATATAGTTAGCTTTTTGCAGTTTATTTGACACAAGTGAACATGACTCAAATCCAAGATGGCGTAGCAGTGTAGACGTGTTTGTTTAGTCCTCTCGTGTACGTTTGTATTTTTCGTATTTCTTGTATATATATATATATTTTTTTTTTCTATCTCTTTTCGATTTTTAATTCGATTATACCTTCCGGTAACCTACCTCACCCAATGTGATACGGAATCGCTATTATTTTTTAACTTTGGAACACATTCAAGAACCCCCAGTAGCTTACCAGCTAATCAGCTACAAGCTATTTAGCCATTTTTAGCCGCTGCTAGCAGCTTTTACCACAGACACCAGCCCTGTTATTAGCATGGATATTACTCACCAATTTTACCAGCATCGGACTGTCTCTCGACAACAATGCCGGATTCCTGCCGTAATCCCTGAGCCACTACTTCTGATCCTCACAGCTAGCTTGCAGCTAGCGCAGCTAGCGACACTGCCACGAAGCTAGCACCAGTTAGCAAACACAATGCTACAATCACAACCTCTCTTTCGCCATTGCCATCCGGCTTGGATTCTCTGTCGACACGACCACGTCTGGTCCGCAGACGAATACCCCATCCGCTGTGCCCTCAACCAGCCTCCGTCTGAGCAGACCCCCTCCGTCTGAGTAGACCACCCCCTGGGCTACTAACTTTAAACGCCGTGTGCTAGCTTAGTGGCGGCTTCCCTGCTCCATCTACGGCTGCCCCCTGGACACTATGATCACTTGGCTACATAGCTGATGCCTGCCGGACTGTCCATTAATTCATGGTACTCCATTCTGTTTATTTGTGTTTTATCTGTCGGCTCTGTGTTTTAACTCAGGCTCTGTGTGTAGTTAATCCGACCCTCTCTACCTAGTCGTCGCCATTTTTACCTGCTGTTGATGTGTTAGCTGACTAGCTGCTGTTATCTCACCTGTTGTTTTAGCTAACTCTCCCAATCAAGACCTGCAATCACTTTATGCCTTACTGTATGTCTCTCTCAAATATCAATATGCCTTGTATACTGTTGTTCAGGCTAGTTATCATTGTTTTGGTTTGCAATGGACCCCGTAGTTCCACTCTCCGTACCTCTGATACCTCCTTTGTCCCTCCTCCCACACATGCGGTGACCTCACCCATTGAGACCAGCATGTCCAGAGATACAACCTCTCTTATCATCACCCAGTGCCTGGGCTTGCCTCCGCTGTACCCGTGCCCCACCATACCCCTGTCTGCACATTATGCCCAGAATCTATTCTACCACGCCCATAAATCTGCTCCTTTTATTCCTTGTCCCCAACGCCCTACGCGACCAGTTTTGATAGCCTTTAGCCACACCCTCATCCTACTACTCCTCTGTTCCTCGGGTGATGTGGAGGTAAACCCAGGCCCTGCATGTCCCCAGGCACCCTCATTTGTTGACTTCTGTGATCGAAAAAGCCTTGGCCTCATGCATGTCAACATCAGAAGCCTCCTCCCTAAGTTTGTCTTACTCACCGCTTTAGCACACTCTGCCAACGCTGATGTCCTTGCCGTGTCTGAATCCTGGCTTAGGAAGGCCACCAAAAATTCTGAGATTTCCATACCCAACTATAACACTTTCCGTCAAGATAGAACTGCCAAAGGGGGAGGAGTTGCAATCTACTGCAGAGATAGCCTGCAAAGTTCTGTCATACTTTCCAGGTCTATGCCCAAACAGTTCGAACTTCTAATTTTAAAAATGAATCTCTCCAGAAATAAGTCTCTCACTGTTGCCGCCTGCTACCGACCCCCCTCAGCTCCCAGCTGTGCCCTGGACACCATCTGTGAATTGATCGCTCCCCATCTAGCTTCAAAGTTTGTTCTGTTAGGTGACCTAAACTGGGATATGCTTAACACCCCGGCAGTCCTACAATCTAAGCTAGATGCCCTCAATCTCACACAAATCATCAAGGAACCCACCAGGTACAACCCTAAATCTGTAAACATGGGCACCCTAATAGACATTATCCTGACCAACTTGCCCTCCAAATACACCTCTGCTGTCTTCAATCAAGATCTCAGCGATCACTGCCTCATTGCCTGTATCCGCTACGGGTCCGCGGTCAAACGACCACCCCTCATCACTGTCAAACGCTCCCTAAAACACTTCTGCGAGCAGGCAATTCTAATTGACCTGGCCCGGGTACCCTGGAAGGATATTGACCTCATCCCGTCAGTTGAGGATGCCTGGTCATTCTTTAAAAGTTACTTCCTCACCATATTAGGCAAGCATGCTCCGTTCAAAAAATGCAGAACTAAGAACAGATATAGCCCTTGGTTCACTCCAGACCTGACTGCCCTCGACCAGCACAAAAACATCCTGTGGCGAACTGCAATAGCATCGAAGAGCCCCCTCAATATGCAACTGTTCAGGGAAGTCAGGAACCAATACACGCAGTCAGTCAGGAAAGCAAAGGCCAGCTTTTTCAAGCAGAAATTTGCATCCTGTAGCTCTAACTCCAAAAAGTTCTGGGATACTGTAAAGTCCATGGAGAACAAGAGCACCTCCTCCCAGCTGCCCACTGCACTGAGGCTAGGTAACATGGTCACCACCGATAAATCCGTGATAATCGAAAACTTCAACAAGCATTTCTCAATGGCTGGCCATGCCTTCCTCCTGGCGACTCCAACCTTGGCCAACAGCCCCGCCCCCCCCCCCCGCTGCTACTCGCCCAAGCCTCCCCAGCTTCTTCTTTAATCCAGATAGCAGATGTTCTGAAAGAGCTGAAAAACCTGGACCCATACAAATCAGCTGGGCTTGACAATCTGGACCCCTATTTCTGAAACTGTCCGCCGCCATTGTCGCACCCCCTATTACCAGCCTGTTCAACCTCTCCTTCGTATCATCTGAGATCCCCAAGGATTGGAAAGCTGCCGCGGTCATCCCCCTCTTCAAAGGGGGAGACACCCTGGACCCAAACTGTTACAGACCTATATCCATCCTGCCCTGCCTATCTAAGGTCTTCGAAAGCCAAGTCAACAAACAGATCACTGACCATCTCGAATCCCACCGTACCTTCTCCTCTGTACAATCCGGCTTCCGAGCCGGTCACGGGTGCACGTCAGCCACGCTCTACTAAACAATATCATAACCGCCATCGATTAAAAGACAGTACTGTGCAGCCGTCTTCATCGACCTGGCCAAGGCTTTCGACTCTGTCAATCACCATATTCTTATCGGCAGACTGAGTAGCCTCGGTTTTTCTAATGACAGCCTTGTCTGGTTCACCAACTACTTTGCAGACAGAGTTCAGTGTGTCAAATCGGAGGGCATGTTGTCCGGTCCTCTGGCAGTCTCAATGGGGGTACCACAGGGTTCAATTCTCGGGCCGACTCTTTTCTCTGTTTATATCAATGATGTTGCTCTTGCTGCGGGCGATTCCCTGATCCACCTCTACGCAGACGACAAACTGACTATCCTACCGATCCTCGACTAGCTTCCAATACTCTACTCAGCAAACTGGATGCAGTTTATCACAGTGCCATCCGTTTTGTTACTAAAGCACCTTATATGACCCACCACTGCGACCTGTATGCCCTAGTCGGCTGGCCCTCGCTACATGTTCGTCGTCAGACCCACAGGCTCCAGGTCATCTACAAGGCTATGCTAGGTAAAGTGTCGCCTTATCTCAGTTCACTGGTCACGGTGGCTACACCCACCCGTAGCATACGCACCAGCAGGTGTATCTCACTAATCATCCTTAAAGCCAAAACCTCATTTGGACGCCTTTCCTTCCAGTTCTCTGCTGCCTGTGACTGGAACGAATTGCAAAAATCTCTGAAGTTGGAGACTTTAATCTCCCTCAACAACTTTAAACATCTGCTATCCGAGCAGCTAACCGATCGCTGCAGCTGTACATAGTCCATCGGTATATAGCCCACCCAATTTACCTACCTCACCCCCCCATACTGCTTTTATTTATTTACTTATCTGCTCTTTTGCACACCAGTATCTCTACTTGCACATGATCCTCTGATGATTTATCACTCCAGTGTTAATCTGCTAAATTGTAATTATTCGATTTATTGCCTACCTCCTCATGCCTTTTGCACACATTGTATATAGATTCTCTTTTTTTCTACCATGTTATTGACTTCTTTATTGTTTACTCCATGTGTAACTCTGTGTTGTTGTCTGTTGACACTGCTATGCTTTATCTTGGCCAGGTCGCAGTTGCAAATGAGAACTTGTTCTCAACTAGCCTACCTAGTTAAATAAAGGTGAAATAAAAAAATAAATAAAAAATTAAAATGTAATAATCTGAGTGATTTCGCTGCTTTAATGTGACTACACCATTGCTTCAAATGGGAGGTGGATAGTCATAGCACATTTCCACATCAAGTCCTGTGAGATAATGTGCATTCGGAGGTGTCTGCCTACGTGACAGACAGACATGGCAATTATAATAATGAAACGCTGCTGGGAGAATTCAGCGCCTCCATTTTAAACCCATTGATGTGTACGGTAGTCCCAAGTGAGCAGCCAAATACAACTCATTCCTTTATTATTATCAGGCACCGGAGGGGGGAGGGGGGGGACTTAAGGTTTTCCTTCAAAGGCCTTTTATCATTTGGATTTGCTAAACTCCTGCGTTTTCTCTACTCTGTCCTCTCTCACCTCCTTTTGAAAAAAGGTCAAATGTAATCGAGGACAGGCAGCAAGGAGAGGCAATGTGGACGGAAATGTGCTTGTATGAAATGTGACACTCCTCCACTCACGTGTCATCAGGCAAATGACGTTTACATAGTTGGATCCCCCAAAAAATGTGTAAAGTGCGGCAAGTAGCCTAGCAGTTAAGAGTTTGGGACAGAAACCAAAATATTGCTGGTTTGAATTCCTGAGGTGAAAAATCTGTTGATGTGCCCTTGAGCAAGGTACTTAACCCTAATTGCTCCTGTAAGTCGCTCTGGATAAGAGTGTTTTCTAAATTACTTTTTTTTTTAAATAAAAACAAGTTAAGTTAGTTTTGCAAGTCATCTTATAGCTAAGTAGCATATTGTTTTGAAACATGTGCATGCTTTTCTTCTCCAACAAAACATGTGCTGATTCAAAGGGGGTGTGGCAGATTTCAAAACACTTCCACGAAGGCCTCAGGTGGACTACACCCCTTACGGAATAAACACATGATTTCATAAATGGAAAATCACATGATTTCACAAGTGAAACCATGTGTTTTTAGAACACTGCACACGTGATATTTCACGTGGTCACACAAATACAGTGCTTTTAACACAATACATATTTGACATACATGATTACATTGTATGTATGTATATTTATACAGTAATTATTATTCAACATATCCGCACCTGGGATTCTAACTCATCAACTGCATTCCGATCTTCCTGCTACGCCACTATGTGTAAGTCTTAGTTTTTCTTCAATGTGTTTTTAACAAAGCTATCATGTTTATCATAGTGATTCAGCAGTAACATTAAAACAAAATAATATGCCCCACCAAAATTAGAAAACTACACAGAAAAACCCTCAAATTGCTGAAATAGGTAAATTAAATGAATGAATAGTCAGATTAACTGATAGCAAATAGTGCCCTCTGCACTTCTAGTTTAGTTAAGTATAGAAATGTATTATGTGTAATGTATGTTCAGTGAAATGTTACAGACTTTGCGGCACAGCAGAAACATCAGCGTCCCCCAAATCCAGAGGTTGTGATTACAAATCGCAGATGGGGTCATATTGAAAAGTCAGTACTAAGTGATCATGTCAAATATTGTCATTTATTAAACACTTTTTACACTATTTTAGCTGAACAGTGTACCACTTAATTTAAAAATCCCATATGATTTCATTCCCTTACAATTTGTTGGGGAACATTTCATTTCAACAAGTTCACATAAAAAAAGAGATGTGAAAATTGAATTTGCACTTTCAAATGTGAACAACTTTCAAATGTGGAATTGTATTTGGACGTGAAAAATGATGATAAGAGATAATTGTGTTTTGTTTTCCATTACAATGCTTAGTTTGTCTGTGTAGTCTGTAAATGCAATGGGTGGAGTAATGTGTACTCATATGGAAGGCTATGCTGCAGGGCTCAATTTATCTATTAGGCAATTTGCTGTGAGGCCAACAACATAAAATGTGGGTACTGTGCAATGTTTATATGTTATAATCAACTATGGTACATGAAACACACAAAAAAACAGTTTCATGCAATTTTGTGTAATTTGTGTCAAACATCAAAGAGCGAGAACAATACTTTTTCATTGCATTACTACCTATCTGTTGGTGTATTTTTCAAACAATTGCAGACCACCACTGACCAATCAAACCATACTACGTTACAGTAACCTCAAACTAGCTCAACCTCCAAACAGAATGTGAGCACAACACCTCATCTTCCCAAAGGTGTGTGTGGATTGGAGCAATGAAGCATTCCTGAGTGAGACACTGTAATCCTTGAATACTGTGTTGAGATCGAGACAGTGACATGCGATGAGGTCTGTGACTGGGTAAGCACTGGCTATTATCAAAGCTAGATTTAGTCAGAAATAAACATTGATATTATTAAAGCTAGATTTATTCACAAATAAACATTGATGAAGCCAACCATACAACGTATTCAGTAGCTCCGACAACCAGAGTGACATAGGCTATTAACCGCACTTTAAAAAAAAAATCAAATGTGAATACAATGTAGCCAAGATACACAAGTCTCCAATGATGGCATATTTTACATCATCTGACAAAATGACACACAGCTCAGTCTTAGATCGATGTAGTATCCATAGTTACAACCAATAGGTGTCACTTAAAGACCAATATATGGACACATTTCATCTGAATAGTTTGCAATGCAAACTCCGTAGCCATTCAAAATGAATTTATAATTCTTCCAATGCACACGTGTGCAAACACACACACAATAATATTATTATTATTATGTGAAATATTGTTATACACACAAGGTTCTAACTAAATTTCCATATCAACAATCGAAATTACTGAAAAATGTTGTTCAAAATGTCAATAAAGTGTCTTATCAAAATTATATTATAGCTTGATAAATCAAATGCATCAAAGGGATGTTGTCTATTCTCATGTTCATTCAACAGTAGCCTAACCCGCAAATTTCCAGTGGTGGAAAAAGTGACCAATTGTTGTACTTGAGTAAAAGTAAAGATACCTTAATAGAAAATGACTCAACTAAAAGTTAAAGTCACCCAGTAAAATACTACTTGAGTAATTGTCTAAAAGTCTTTGGTTTTAAATATACTTAAGTATCAAAAGTAAAAGTATAAACAATGCAGATTTTTTAAATAAAAATATACTAAATATTTTCACGTCACCAAATAATGTATTACAACACACTGTTCTGCAATGAAGGTTTACAGTAGCCTCAACAGCCCTCTGTAGGGTAGCACCATGGTGTAGCTGAAGGACAGCCAGTTTCGGTCCTCCTCTGGCTATGGCTATCCAACACAAACTCTTCCAAGTAAAGGTAAGCTCTTGGTTACAGTAATTTATTGCCACCGGGGCCCACCGGTGTAACTGTTAAACTGCTTGCTTGACTGTACACAGTACTGCATGACTGTAGCGGGTTTACTAATACGTTAGTTCTATTAGCTATGTTGACTAGCTATGATGTTATCTAATATGGTGAATATGGTGAGGCAACTTTGATATGAAGGTTTGTCTTGAAAACGTTTCGTTCACTGGTCACAGATAGCTGATGTGTTGTGCTTTAAAGTCCACAAGCAAAGGGAAATGGTGAGAGGAGTGGAGGTAGATGCGACAAGGAATTTTACAATGAGCAAAATGATCATGTTGTTTGTATGTGGCTGTTATGAAAGTGAACTGTGTTTCCGTGTGATCAAGGTACATTCATTCTGCTGATTCTGTTGAAAAACGCTTCTTAAATGGAAGCAAACAGAACAAAACGGGGATAAACATACCTGAATTTGTCCAATAGAAACTCTAATTTGCAACTGTTGAACTAATGATTACACTCTAAATCAGCTAGATGCAGGCTAGAGTGTGCAAGGCGGTATTTAATGTGTCACTGTCTATTACCTTGATTACTCACATTTTTCTCTCAAACTATGCACCTACATTGTAAACATTCATTCACAGGCTAGGTTGTAGCAACCAAATGATAGGTATAGGGAAACATTTTGTATCGTGTAAAAGCCTAAACCTATTAATCTTACATTGAGTTGGGTGAATGGAATATGAATGACAATCATCCAATATGCTGTAATAGAAATGAGGCCATGCTCATAAAAAAAGTGTACTCCCTCATCTTAAATGTCACCGACCACCACTGGCATATAACCATTGCTAATACACCACACTGACTATCTCCTCAGATGCAGCGGCAACCTGTTATTGGACTGAAATAGAGAGGCATCTGTCGTCGGACACCCCAGACAGAGCATCGGAGACGGACATTAAAAAGCATAGGCGGCATTGCCAGAGATAGGATAGTTTATAAGTGTGAACCAGTTCATACATTATAAATAACATACTGAGTTTTGAAAAAAGTTGCAACTTGTTTTTTTCTTCTTTGAGATTCCAGTGTTCAGGGATCTTTTGCTTATTGGACAGAATAACTTGGTGTCTCCTGTAAATTCACAGGCTTTGTTCACTTACTAAATTAGCTCTCAGCTCAAGAGAGGCAGTGATTTGAGGGGCAACTGAAGACATTATGTCTGATGTGGAGACGAACCCAATGACCTCCCCAAGCTGGCGCTCCCCTGAGTTTGAGGACCTGATTGCGGTGAAGAAGGGCCAAGCGTACTTAGGGGGAGAAAATGCGCTGTCAGAACAAAAACTGGAGCAACCATCCATGTCCACCTCAGCCCTACACAGAACATATGTGCAATATACCACAGACAATCACCTACACTTCAGAGATTTATTTCACTGATTCTCTTCCCATCTTAACTTTTTAGTGACAGGGGGCATTATTCGGAAATTCGGATGAATGATGTGCCCAAAGTAAACTGCCTGTTACTCAGGCCCAGAAGCTAGGATATGCATATAGTTGGTAGATTTGGATAGAAATCACAAAAGTTTCTAAAACTGTTAAAATAATGCCTGTGAGTATAACATAACCAATATGGCAGGTGAACACCTGAGGGAAATCCATGTATGTAAATACATGTTTATTATGACTATTTCTGTATTTTGAATTTGGAGCTCTGCAATTTCACCGGATGTTGTCGAGGTTGGTCGCTAGCGGCACACCTGCGCCAGAGACTTGTTGCACTGACTCCCATTCACTCAGCCACCCATTGGCGGATTTAGGTATAGGCGACATGGGCAGCCGCCCGGGGCGGTGCGGCAAAAAAAAAATTGGCATGGTGACATTTGCGCGATCGTTTTTCTATTGCTCAGTTGCACGTCACGTCAATAATATCATGTCGCCGTGTGAGACTGTGGGTGTAGCCCATTGCTTTTTGCTATTGCGGCACGCCCTCGCATTGTGTCCTATAATCCCACATTCAAACACTTTTCATGTTCGAAATTACAATCATTACAATTGCAATTGCAATGATAACAGTATATTGGCTGCTGCCCCGGCTTTCCTTTCTTTGAAACTCAGCGCACTCAGAGCTGCTCTCCTTTACCATATGACACGCAGTTGCGCCTCTTCACTGCAAAGCCAGTGCATTTCTATTCGCGAACTCCATGGCCTGTGCCAGTTTGAGTGCATTATCAAATGTGAAATTCAGCTCTGATAATAAGCGTATTTGTATCCTGTCGTCCGGTGGAGGTTCTAGCTTGTATGGCTCCCTGGGCAAGCCCCCCCCACCAACAACAAAAAAAAGCACCATTCTGCACTAACTAACTTTTTATTCAGACATTTGGAACACAAATAAATAATCATAACATTTAAACAATATAAATATTAAAATATATACAAAAAGACTCAAAAATAAGTTACAAAGACAAATAGAAACAAATTGCAGTGTATAAATACAAATTAAAATAGAATTAAGTTATTACACTATTACCCTATTGCTATCAAAAAACACAAATAAAACTAAATTGCAAAAAATCCTATATCACACAAATACACAAATAGAATAACACACAGAGAACCTGATTATTACACTTTTGCATTTCAAACAAGAAACAAACTAAATTGCACAACTAATTGCAAAAATAATTGCATTAGCACTATACAAAGTTAGAGGTGCGCTATTTGATAGATGTCACCCTACCTCTGGCTTCCAGTGGGGAGACCTGAGGTCAACCTACCCCCGCCCCCCTCCCCATCTCATATTTCTGAGTGAGCTGCCTAGCTCACAAACTAGAATCAGGGCGCCTACTCCGACAAGGTTAGTTGACCTACAGTCCCACACGGTGACATGATATCATCTATGTGATGTGCAAATGAGCGATAGAAAACCGATCACGCAAATGTCACCATTCCGAATGTTATAATTCAGTTTTTTTGGTGAGGGCGCCCAGTGCCGCCACAGGGAAGATGCCACCCTGGGTGGCTGCCCATGTTGCCTATACCTAAATCCGTCACTGCTATCATCATTAATCCCACACACCAGCCGATCGCATAGCATTTGCAATAATGTATTCCGTAGCTACAGTCCAGCGCTAGTTTTCAACTCAGCCACATATTCCCCCACTGATTCGGTAGGTTATTTTCTCAAGAGTGAATCAAACTTGAATCTTAGCACTATTTCACAGGGTTTTTTATTTTATTTAACTAGGCAAGTCAGTTAAGAACAAAGTCTTATTTACAATGACGGCCTACCAAAAGGCAAAAGGTCTCCTGCAGGGACGGGGCCTGGAATTCAAATATATAAATAAATACAATATAAATATAGGACAAAACACACATCAATCACATCAAGAGATACAACACTACATAAAGAGAGACCTAAGACAACAACACAATATAACAACATGGTAGCAACACAATATAACAACAAAATGGTAGGAACACATGGTAGCAGCACAAAACATGGTACAAACATTATTGGGCACATTCAACAGCACAAAGGTCAAGAAGGTAGAGACAAGAATACATCACGCAAATCAGCCACAACTGTCAGTAAGAGTGTCCATGATTGAGTTTTTGAATGAAGAGATTGAGATGGAACTGTACTGTTTGAGTGTTTGTTGCAGCTGGTTCCAGTTGCTAGCTGCAGCGAACTGAAAAGAGGAACGACCCAGGGATGTGTGTGCTTTGGGGACCTCTAACAGAATGTGACTGGCAGAACGGGTGTTGTATGTGGAGTATGAGGGCTGCAGTAGGTATCTCAAATAGGGGGGAGTGAGGCCTAATTAGGTTTTATAAATAAGCATCAACCAGTGGGTCTTGCGTCTGGTATACAGAGATGACCAGTTTACAGAGTAGTATAGAGTGCAGTGATGTGTCCTATAAGGAGCATTGGTGGCAAATCTGATGGCCGAATGGCAAAGAACGTCTAGCCGCTCGAGAGCACCCTTACCTGCCGATCTATAAATTATGTCTCCGTAATCTAGCAGGGTTAGTTTGGAAGCTGTGGTGAAAGAGGAGCGATTTCGATAGAGGAAACCAAGTCTAGATTTAACTTTAACCTGCAGCTTTGATATGTGCTGAGAGAAGGACAGTGCACCATCTAGCCATACTCCCAAGTACTTGCATGAGGTGACTACCTCAAGCTCTAATCTCTGTGCACTGAAGGGGGGGATTCGCCCAGGGAGCCATACAAGCTAGAACCACCACTGCACCCACCCTTTACATACACACACAGACATGCAAACCCACAATACAGTGCAATTGTATTTTACTTAACTTTGTTATTTCATTAGTTCTTATTTTTTTGGAAGGTGTTTGGGAATCCTGCTTTTATTTATGTCTTATGTTATATTTTTTTTATAACTTTTTCATAAGAGATGTATTTTATAATTTGACTTTTTCTTTATAAATAAAATCATGTACTGTTTATAGTAAACACTGGCCTTTCCTTGATGACAGAATATTTGTTTACCTTTATATAACTAGGCAACTCAACAACAAATTATTATTTACAATAATGGCCTAGCGGAGAACAGTTTGTTAACTGCCTTGTTCAGTTGCAAAATGACAGATTTTTTACCTTGTCAGCTCGGGGATATGATCCAGAAACCTTTTGGTTAACCACTACCTACCATCCCAACAAGCACCCAGTAGTGGAGTCGGGGGGTTGGGGGGGGGGGGTCATGTGACAATAGGAGTCTGGTACTAGGGTATTTTGTGCAGTGGTGGGAAAGGGATGAGGGGGAGATGAGGGGGTCGTCAAATGAAACACTGACAGAAACCACACAAACTAAAGCCTAACTGAGACATAGTATCAAGCTGCATGTGACAGACTGCCAGGGTGCACAGAATGTTCTGGCTTCCAAAAGACCTCTGAAAGTCAAACAATCAATCCCAACTTGTGCCATACCAGGCAGCACTTACCAGCAGCTGCGGCAGTCCCATGTATCATATCAACTCAATAACTGCTTCCCAAATGTCAACCTATTCGCTGTATAGTGTACTAGTTTTGACCAGAACCCTGTGGTCCTGGTCATAAGAAGTGTACTTTATAGGGGATTAGGAACCAACTAGTGCTAGGTCATTATTTTATTCTCAGATGTTTTTTTTGTATATATTAATATTTGGGATGCACTCCAGCTTGTCTCCCAGTACTTTTCTCTTCACAATGTTGCTGGATGGACAGGGATTAATTAAAGTGAATATACAGGAGCCAATGTTCCATAGTTCCCTACACTAGCTGCTAAGCTACCAGTCAGGGGAAACCACACATGCAACATGCTAACTATATTTGTAAGTACGGTGTCCAGTAGAGGCCTGTGTTTGAAAGGAGCTGGGAATCGACGAAAGCACCGGTACCCCGGCAAAATCAGTGGAATCTCGCATTTTGCAACACACGGTTTGAAAAAGTCTATGATCAAATGAAGCTTAGGACAATCATTGATGACGTATGTCTGATAAAATGCGTCGGCACACTACTTCAAAGTTAGCTGTTTAGCGATTTCGACGCACGCCTCGGAGCTCCAGTATCAAACCTATAACTTATGGTCACCAGCAAAAACACTGGTGACCGGTCAATGCTGTTGTATTCAGGAGGGTTGTGATGTGATCGTGTGATTTCTGGTGTCCTTTCGTGCTGTCGCCAGTTAGACACCACCTTGGCATGACATCGACATCACGCTTTGGACAAACATAAGTGCTGAACCAGTATGCAAAAAGTGCATAATGTAATATTTTTAAATTGAGCTTCTCTCTCCCTGTGAAACAAATATACTGGGAAGAAACAGCTTGAAGAAATTCCTTCAGAAGGAAAGGTTTGTTTTAGACAGCTAAGCAGGCATGCAGGCATCGTTCCCCACGGGTGTCCCTTGACCCATCACAGAGGTACTATTTAGATTTTTTTTTTAAACGTGAAACCACACTGTCTGCACTGTTTAAATATTTTGTTTTATTTAATATAGTATAAGCGTATGTCTTAGGCATCCTACATAATGCCAAAGATTCTGTTTAGAAAAATAGTCAACTTTAAGAAAGTGAAGCGTGACGTGAACCTGGTATTCGAGCTGGTTATAGGCTATTAAAGCCAACGACTTACCACTACATCACTGAGATCTGACGAAACCGGTGGAAAAAAAAGATCAATATCATAATCACAGGCTGCTATGTATTGCTGACCTGCAGATGTCACTAATGTGAATTGTGAACCGATAATGAAGCACTGAGTAATGACCAGTTTTTCAACACAATCTGGTGAATGCTCTGAAGCCTTCAGAAAGCCTCAGTTTCCAAACACTAGTGACCAGCCTTCATTGTGTTTTAACCAGTGTCCAGCGTTCGCTGTGTTATGGATACAGGTGACCAGCATAAGCTAGTCTACTGCAAAACCAGCAGATCAGATCAGAACAAATTGTATTGCTCACATACACATATTTAGCAGATGTTATTGCAGGTGTAGCAAAATGTTTGTGTTCCTAGCTCCAACAGCGTAGTAGTATCTACCAATTCACAACAATACACGATATTAAAGTGACTAGTGTTTCATTACTGAAGTGGCCAGTGATTCCAAGTCTACGTATATAGGGCAGCAGCCTCTAAGGTGCAGGGTTGCATAACCGGGTGGAAGCCGGTCATGGCTATTTAACAGTCTGACGGCCTTGAGATAGAAGCTGTTTATCAGTCTCTCGGTCCCAGCTTTGATGCACCTGTACTGACCTCGCCTTCTGGATGATAGTGGGGTGAATTGGCCGTGGCTCGAGTGGTTTGGCCTTCCTGTGACATTGGGTGCTGTGGGTGTCCTGGAGGGACTCTCCTCCAGAGAGTGCTGCGGTTGCAGGCGGTGCAGTTGCCGAACCAGGTGATACAGCCCAACAGGATGTTCTCAATTGTGTATCTGTAAAAGTGTGTGAGGGTTTTAGGGAAAAGCCAAATTTCTTCAGCAGACACAGTGAAAGTGTCTATCACCCACTGTGAAATTTGGTGGTGGATCGGTGATGACTGGGGGTACTTCGGCAAGGCTGGATTCAGGCAGATTTGTCTTTGTGAAGGATGCATGAATCAAGCCATGTACAAGGTTGTCCTGGAAGAAAACGTGCTTCCTTTTGCTCTGACAATGTTCCCCAACTCTGAGGATTGGTTTTTCAAGCAGGACAATGCTCCATGCCACACAGCCAGGTCAATCAAGGTGTGGATGGATGACCACCAGATCAAGACCCTGTCATGGCCAGCCCATTCTCCAAGACCTGAATCCCAATGAAAACCTCTAGAATGTGATCAAGAGGAAGATGGATGGTCACAGGCCATCTAACAAAGCCGCGCTGCTTGAATTTGTCCATGTGAAAGACAGGTTGAGAGCATGCCAAGACGCATGAAATCTGTGATTGAAAATCACATATGAACTTATTTTCTTTGCACTGTTCGAGGTATGACAACACTGCATCTTTTTTCTTATTTTGACCAGTTGTCATTTTCTGCAAATAAATGCTCTAAATGACAATATTGTTACTTGGAATTTGGGAGAAATGTTGTCAGTAGTTTAAAGAATTAATCAAAAATGTTCATTTTACCCAAACACATACCTATAAATAGTCAAACCCGAGAAACTGGTAATTTTGCAGTGGTCTAAGTTTTTCCAGCACTGTATGGTGCAAGTGTAACCATTTTTGTTTGCATGTCAGGAAGGGTTAATTAATGCTGTGATGTTTGTGAAGAACAATCCTGTTCTTTCTCTCTACACCATGAAATGCTACACTGTTAAAAAGTTCCTGTAATGTCATGGTACACTACAGGCTACTGGTTGCAGTGAAAGTAAGGCAAACAACAAGTTACACATTTTTTACAGCTGAATTAAGCTTTTATTGCTGTAAAATAACATGATGCTGCTGAATGCTCGTTACTTGAGACTTTAACTCACTTGGAACTCACAACTTCTTGGTTTGCTAGTGACCTGAATTTCCTGCTATGCCACCAGATCTGTGGGCATGACAGTGATTAGCCATAGATTTATTGGCCATAATACGTTTATGGACTTCGCTAAAAGTTTGCCAGAATCAATTCAATTATTGCCCAATTATCTGACAACACCAATGTAAAAATGTGACTGACCAGCTCAAATCGGTCATATGTAGCAACATTTGAAATTGTGTTTTTTACATTGGATAAAAGTAGAGACTCAGGGCTAGAACATGGCATGTCATACAATAAAGTTGATGAACAATAAGAAAGTAATTCTGCTTTGAAAGTTGATAAACTTGTAAACTCACTTTTGAGAAATGGCCTTTGAATGTTTTGGTACTACTACTGGAGAGCTCTTCTTTGTCTACACTCTTTCAGCATTGTACACACCCTCTTAAGCTTTAGCCCCACCCATCTCTTTAAGCAAGTTGACAACTAAGTTCTTGAAAATTAAACAAATCTAAAAAATTTGACCATGTCCCAGCCAGCACATTGCCCCACCTACATTTCAAAGTGCCTTGAAAGTAAGGTAAAAAACAACACCTGAACTCAACTGTATAAATGCTGTATTCATACTGCAACTCAGTAGCCGGTAACTTACAGAATTTTGTACCTTGACACGTACAATCACATATTTGTGATTATTATTGAGGGGTCCCTGCAGCTTACCATCGCAAATATGTCACAGAGTGCCTCGATCTTGTAGCGAAATGTTTCTTTTTTTACAATGGATAAAAGCAGAGACTAAGAGCTACAAAATGGTATACCATACACTGCAGCTGAGGAAAAATGGGAAAGTAATTCTGCTTTGAAAGTTGTTAAACTTGTAAACTCACTTTTGAGAAAGAAGCCCTTGAAGGTGTTGGTACACCTACTGGAGAGCTCTTTGTCTACACCTATTCAGCATTGTTCACACCCTCTTAAACCTTAGCCCCACTCATCTCTTTAAGGATTCACATGTGAGGCCTTGTGCTAAACAGAGTGAGTACTGTAGTGTACTAAACAACCAAATATTTCAAGACTAGAACTGGTGAAAGTAGTAGCCTACAATAAGGAAAAACACATTGTCTACAGTTGAAGTCAGAAGTTTACATACACTTATGTTGGAGTCATTAACTTCTCTAGGGTAGGGGGCAGCATTCAGAATTTTGGATGAAAAGCATGCCCAAATTAAACTGCCTCCTTCTCAGGCCCAGAAGATATGATATGCATATAACTGGTAGATTTGGATAGAAAACTCTAAAGTTTCCAAAACTGTTAACCTGTCTAGGATCAGCGTGGCGCTAGCGGCACACCCCCCCCCCCCCCACTGAAAAACCAGTGCCGCGAAATTCAAAAAAAATATTTTTTAAAAATATTTAACTTTCACACATTAAAGTCCAATACAGCTAATGAAAGACACAGATCTTGTGAATCCAGTCAACATTTCCGATTTTTAAAATGTTTTACAGGGAAGACACAATATGTAAAGATGTACATCTATTACCTAAAAACACATTAGCATAATCCACCATCTTTTATTTGTCCACCAACACCAGTAGCCATCACCAATTCGGCTAAACTAAGATATTTATAGCCCCTAACCAACAAAAAAACTCATTAGATGACAGTCTGATAACATATTTATGGTATGGGATAGGTTTTGTTAGAAAAAAGTGCATATTTCAGGTAGATGGCATAGTTTACAATTGCACCCACCATCACAAATGGACTAGAATAATTACAATGAGCAACGTGTTTACCTAACCACTAATCATCAAACATTTCGTAAAAATACACAGCATACACGAATCGAAAGACACAGATCCTGTGAATACAGACAATATTTCAGATTTTCTAAGTGTCTTACAGCGAAAACACAATAAATCGTTATATTAGCTTAGCACATAGCAATTAGCAGCCCAGCATTGATTCTAGCCAAAGTGAGCGATAAAAGTCAACATCGCCAAAAGATATTAATTTTTTCCCTAACCTTCTCAGAATTCTTCCGATGACACTCCTGTAACATCACATTACAACATGCATATACAGTTTGATCGAAAATGTTTATATTTAGCCACCAAAATCATGGTTAGACAATGTGAAATGTAGCTCAGCTGGTCAGAAAATGTCCTTGCGCCACTTAGACAGTGATCTACTCTTATACATAAATACTCATAAACGTGACTAAAAAATATAGGGTGGACAGGGATTGATAGACAATTTAATTCTTAATACAATTGCGTTATTACATTTTTTAATTTATCCTTACTTTTCAATACAGTTTGCGCCAAGCGAAGCTACGTCAAAAAACATGGCGTCCTAAGCCACTAAAATGTTTCGACAGAAACACGATTTATCATAATAAAAATGTCCTACCTTGAGCTGTTCTTCCATCAGTATCTTGGGCAAAGGATCCTTTCTTGGGAGAAATCGTCTTTTGGTGGAAAGCTGTCCTCTTGCCATGTGGAAATGTCAACTGCGTTCGGGATGAACTGAAAAGCGTGCCCAACTTTTCACATCGTTGCAAAAATAAATGTCCCAAAATCGCACTAAACGGATATAAATTGCTATAAAACGCTTTAAATTAACTACTTTATGATGTTTGTAACTCCTATAACGAGTGAAAAGATGACCGGAGAAATATAACAGGCTAAACTAACGCTTGGAACAGGAGAGGGTCGGTGTCTTCCACGCGCGTTACGCAGCAAGAAAAGACTTGCTAGCTAAAGGTTTTTTTCATTTGTAGGGCCTGTGAACGCGCAATCGACCCCGTTGGAATCGTCATCACGTAAAGGCATCCAGGGGAAGACGTAAGAAGTGTCCGTATAGTCATAGCAACGACAGTGCCCTTTTAACTGACTTCAGAAAAGTGGCCAACATTTCTCAAATCTGACTCCATGTCAGGGAAATTGCTGTAGAATGGGCTCTGTTCCACTTAGAGACAAAATTTCAACTCCTATAGAAACTATAGACTGTTTTCTATCCAATAATAATAATAATATGCATATTGTACGATCAAGGATTTTGTGGGAAGCCGTTTAAAAAATTAGCCAAATTAGCATAAATAGTCTAAACAGCGCCCCCATCCCCAACAGGTTAAAATAGTGTCTGAGTATAACATAACTGATTTGGCAGGCGGAAACCTGAGAGAAATCCATTCAGGAAGTAGTTTCTTTTTGGTTTTGTAGTTTTCAATTCAATGCCATTACAGTATCCATTGACTTAGGACGCAAATTGCAGTTCCTATGCCTTCCACTAGATGTCAACAGTCTTTAGAAATTGTTTCAGACTTGTATTCTGAAAAATTAGGAAGTAAGAGCAGTCTGAATGAGTGGACCCTAAAGTGTCACAGAGCTTTTTCATGCACGCGACCGAGAGAGTGCCTTTCTTGTTTACCTTTTATATTGACAACGTTATTTTCCGGTTGAAATGTTCGATTAGTTAGGCTAAAAACAACCTGAGGTTTGAATATAAACATCGTTTGACATGTTTCTATGAACTTTACGGATACAATTTGGATTTTTTGTCTGCGTTTGAGCCTGTGGATTACTGAAGAAAGCGCTCGAACAAAACAGAGGTTTTTGGATATAAAGACACTTTATCGAACAAAAGGAACATTTATTGAGTAAATTAATGTCTGCTGAGTGCAACCATATGAAGATCATCAAAGGTAAGGGATTAATTTTATCTCTATTTCTGACTTGTGTAACTCTTCTACTTGGCTGGTTACTGTTTATAATGATTTGTCTGCTGGGCTATGTTCTCAAATAATCGTAAGGTATGCTTTCGCCGTAAAGCATTTTTTAAATCTGACACCGTGGTTGGATTCACAAGAAGTTAATCTTTAGCTTCTTATGGCTGCAGCCCGGCGTCGGTACACTTATGACAACAGCCACTTCAAGTGCAGGGCGCGAAACTCAAAATATATTTGTTTTAAATATTTAACTTACACACATTAACAAGTCCAATACAGCAAATGAAAGGTACACATCTTGTGAATCCAGCCAACATGTCCGATTTTTTAAATGTTTTACAGCGTAAACAGCACGTATATTTATGTTAGCTCACCAACAAATATAAAAAAGCACAGACATTTTTCACAGCACAGGTAGCATGCACAATGCCAACCTAACTAACCAAGAACCAACCAAACTAACCAACAAACAACTTCATCAGATGACAGTCTTATAACATGTTAAGGAATAAATCTATGTTTTGTTCAAAAATGTGCATATTTCAGGTATAAATCATAGTTTACATTGCAGCTACAATCAGAAATTGCACCGAAAGCAGCCATAATAATTACAGACACCAACGTCAAATAACTAATTACTCATCATAAAACATTTCTGAAAAATACATAGTGTACAGCAAATGAAAGACAGGCATCTTGTGATTCCAGCCAATATTTCCGATTTCTTAAGTGTTTTACAGCAAAACAAAATATAGCATTATATAAGCTTACCACAATAGCCAAAAATACAAGCCATTTCCCAGCAGTAAAAGTTAGCGATCGTGACAAACAAGTAAAAGATATAATTTTTGACTAACCTCGATAAGCTTCATCAGATGACAGTCTTATAACATCAGGTTATACATACACTTATGTTTTGTTCGAAAATGTGCATATTTAGAGCTGAAATCAGTGGTTATACAATGTGCTAACGTAGCTACTATTTCCCCCAACGTTCGGATATTTTTGACACTTTTTCTGACAAACATATTCTGACCAAATAGCTATTCATAAACATAACTAAAAAATACATGTTGTATAGGAAATGATAGAGCCATTAGTTCTTAATGAAATCGCAGTGTTAGAATTCTAAAAATAACTTCATTACGATATGCAGCTTCGGTATAGCTAGAGTACCCAAAATTGGGCGCCGAAGACTAGTTCACATCTACGACAGATATATGAAATAGCATCATAAAATGTTTCTTACTTTTGCTGATCTTCCATCAGAATGTTGGACAAGGGGTCCTTTGTCCAGAACAATCGTTGTTTGGATTTAGAACGTCCATTTTCCCTCTTGAATTAGCAAGCACACTAGCCAAGTGGCACGGATCTCCCCATCGTCAACAAAGTCAGAGAACGGAACACGGCAAAACTCCCGAAAAAATTTCAATAATCTGATTAAACTATATTGAAAAAAACATATTTTACGATGATATGGTCACATGTATCAAATAAAATCAAAGCCGGAGATAATAGTCACCTATAACGGCAGCTAAACAGAAGGCAAATCCAGGTACCACCTCGCGCTCTCCAGAAAACCGGAAATGGGGGACACGTCATACAAAGAGCTTGTATTCCACTTCAGACCAAGATAAACACTACATTTCTTCTCTCACCGCCTCTTGACATCCATGGGAAGGTCTATGAAGTGCATGTATACTAATACGTATCATGCCCATTTATAGGCAGGAAGTAGAACAGAGCCTCGATTTCAGACTTTCCACTTCCTGGTCAGGAAGTTTGTGCCAAATGAGTTCTGTTTGACTCACAGATATAATTCAAACGGTTTTAGAAACTAGAGAGTGTTTTCTATCCAATAGTAATAATAATAATATGCATATTGTACAAGCAAGAATTGAGCACGAGGCCGTTTGAAATGGGCACCTTTTATCTGGTTACTCAATACTGCCCCTGGAGCCCAAACAGGTTAAAGCTATGTAAAATATGTTTTGTTTTCTGAATTTTTATAATGAGTATTTCTGTATTTGAATTTGGCGCCCAGCAGTTTCACTGGCTATTGAAGAGGTGGGACGCTAACGTCTCACGTACCCAAGAGAGTTAAAACTCGTTTTTCAACCACTCCACAAATTTCTTGTTAACAAACCATAGTTTTGACAAGTCGGTTAGGACATCTACTTTGTGCATGACATGTAATTTTTCCAACAATTGTTTATAGACAGATTATTTCACTTATAATTCCCTGTATCACAAGTCCAGTGGGTCAGAAGTTTACATAAAATAAGTTGACTGTGCCTTTCAACCACTCCAGCGTTGCTTTAGCAGTATGCTTAGGGTCATTGTCCTGCTGGAAGGTGAACCTCTGTCCCAGGCTCAAATCACTTGAAGACTGAAACAGGTTTCCCTCAAATTTCCCTGTACATAGTGCCATCCATCATTCCTTCAAATCTGACCAGTTTCCCAGTCCCTACCGATAAAACGCATCCCCACAGCATGATGCTGCCACCACCATGATTCATTGTGGGGATGTTGTTCTTGGGGTGATGAGAGATGTTGGGTTTACACCAGACATAGCGTTTTCCTTGATGGCCAAAAAGCTGAATTTTAGTCTCATCTGACCAGAGTACCTTCTTCCATATGTTTAGGGAGCCTCCCACATGCCTTTTGACAAACACCTAACGTGTTTGCTTATTTTTTTTCTTCAGGCAATGGCTTTTTTCTGGTCACGCTTCTGTAAACCCAGCTCTGGAGTGTACGGCATAAAGTGGACACATACTCCAATCTCCGCTGTGGAGCTTAGCAGCTCCTTCAGGGTTATTTTTAGTCTCCTTGTTGCCTCTGATTAATGCCCTCGTCTGGTCCATGAGTTTTGGTGGGCGGCCCTCTCTTGGCAGGTTTGTTGTGGTGCCATATTCGTTCAATTTTTTAATAACGCTCCGTGAGATGTTAAAAGTTTGATATTTTTTTATAACCCAACCCTTATCTGTACTTCTCCATAACTTTGTCCCTGACATGTTTGGAGAGCTCCTTGGTCTTCTTGGTGCCGCTTGCTTGGTGGTGCCCCTTGCTTAGTTGTATTGCAGACACTGGGGCCTTTCAGAACAGTTGTATAAAGACTGAGTGTGACAGATCATGTGACACATATTGCACACAGGTGGACTTTATTTGACTAATTTTGTGACTTCTGAAGGTAATTGTTTGCACCAGATCTTATTTACGAGCTTCAAAAGCAAATAGGGTGAATATATATGCACGCACCACTTCAGTTTTTTTTTTAAATAATGTTTTTAACTTCTCTGGGATATGTGGGACTGTAGCGTCCCACTTGGCCAAAAGCAAGAAAAAATGTAGCGCGCCAAATTAAAGCTACACATGTTGTGAATCCAGCCAACATGTCCGATTTCAAAAAGGATTTACGGGGAAAGCACACCAAACGATTATGTTAGCTCAGTACATAGCTACAGAAAAACACAGCCATTTTCCCAGCAAAAGATAGCTGTCACAAAAAGCAGAAATAGAGATAAAATGAATCACTAACGTTTGATGATGTTCATCAGATCACACTCATAGGACATCATGTTACACAATACATTTGTTTTGTTCGATAATGTGCATATTTATATCCACAAATCTTGGTTTACATTGGTGCCATGTTCAGAAATGCTTCCAAAATATCCAGAGAAATTGCAGAGAGCCACGTCAAATAACAGAAATACTCATACATGTTTTACGTAGAATTAAAGATACACTTGTTCTTATTAATGCAACCGCTGTGTCAGATTTGTAAAGTTTTTTTTTGTAAAAAGCACACCATGCAATAATCTGAGACGGCGCTCAAAAATAACATTTCTTCACCATGTTGGAGTCAACAGAAATACGAAATTACATCATAAATATTCCCTTACCTTTGATGATCTTCATCAGAATGCACTCCCAGTAATCCTAGTTCCACAATAAATCGTTGTTTTGTTCGATAATGTCCATTACTTATGTCCAAGTAGCTAGTTTTGCTAGCATGTTTAGTGCACATGTCCAAACGCTCGCACAGATGCAGGCAAACTCGGACGAAAAATTCAAAAAGTTATATAACAGGTCGAATAAACTGGTCAAACTAAGTAGAGAATCAATCTTCAGGATGTTGTTATAACTATCCAATAACGTTCCAACCGGAGAATTCCTTTGTGTCTCTAGAAGTTATGGAAAGCAAGACAATGTCGTTTGGAATGCGCATGACCAGGAACTGGCATTCTGCCAGACCAATGACTGACACACCTCCCATCAATCCCCACATCACACTAGAGGCTTCATTCCACGTTCTATAGACATCGAGTGGAAGGCATAGGAAGTGCAAACAGATCCATATCTTACAGGAAATTGACTCGGCGATGAGTTGAACATTGACCAGTCTCAGAATTCTCACTTCCTGTTTGGATTTTTTCACAGGTTTTTGCCAGCCATATGAGTTATGTTATACTCACAGACATCATTCAAACAGTTTTAGAAACGTCAGTGTTTTATTTCCAATAGTAATAATAATATGCATATATTAGCATCTGGGACAGAGTAGGAGGCAGTTCACTACGGGCACGCAATTCATCATAAAGTGAAAATGTTGCCACCTATCACAAAGAAGTTATACAAGTAATTTTTTTTGATTTCACGTCACCCATTTGTATATTTTTTGTCCATTACATGAAATCCAAATAAAAATCTATTTAAATTACAGGTTGTAATGCAACATAGGAATAATGCCAAGGGGGATGAATACTTTTGCAAGGCACTGTATGTGCACAATTTTATACTTGCCATTCTGAAGTTGTGTTTGCATCTATTCCTTTTGGTTTTGCACACCAGCTTCAAACAGCTGAAAGTACAATATTTTGGGTTGCGTAACATGTTTTTCACAGTCGTTTTAGATGGTACAATGATTTTCTAAACTAGCTTGTCTCAAACTGAAATTAGATAAACTATTCGAATTTTAACAACCAGTAAAGGATAGCACAGATTTTGTATATTGCAAATGCTGAATACAATAGATCCTGAAAGCAACACCCCGATAAGACAGCTATTTTGATAGGCTTCCACCACTACATTGCTGCCACCGCTATGCAATGCGCATGCGCATGAGGTATTGAAAGCAATTTATAAATTCTTTCAGGTTAAAAAAAAAATAATCACAGTGATCTGTGGAATTTGTTATTTGATTTCAGACAAATTTAATAGGTTTAACAAACCAAAGCGGTATTTTTTATAATTCTAATCAGTAAAATTACTGCAGATTAAATCAAACTTTCATCCACTTTTTGCAGTGTTTGACCTCAGTGGAGGAAATCAGTAAAGGAAATATACAAATGGTCACAATTCATTTTGTAGCATTGGTGTCTTCACATGTCCTTGAGGAAACACCTCTGATAATGAATACAGAAAATTAATCAGTGGTGAACAATTCAACAATTCTTTCACATCTTCAATTTAAGCCTACTAGGTACCGTGTGCCCTCAGGCCTGGATGGGAAGCTAAAGTCATTCCGCTACCCAAGAATAGTAAAGCCCCCTTTACTGGCTCAAATAGCCAACGAAATCAGCATTTTACCAACCCTTAGTAAACTTCTGGGGAAAAAATGTGTTTCACCAGATAGTGCTATTTCACAGTAAACAAATTGACAACAGAATTTAAGCATGCTTACAGGGAAGGACACTCAACAAGCACATCACTTACACAAATGACTGATGATTGTCTGAGAGAAATTGATGATAAAATTGTGGGGGCTGTCTTGTTAGACTTGTATGTGCTATGGATTTACACCCCCTGCTATGTGTATAAAGAATTACTTGTCTAGCAGAACACAGAGGGTGTTCTTTAATGGAAGCCTCAAATATAATCCAGTTAGAATCAGGAATTCCCCAAGGTAGCTGTTTAGGCCCCTTGCTTTTTTCAATTTTTACTAACGACATGCCACTGACTTTGAGTAAAGCCATAGTGTCTATGTATGCGGATGACTCAACACTATACACATCAGCTACTAAAGTGACTGAAATGACTGCAACACTCAAAGAGCTGCAGTTAGTTTCAGAGTGGGTGGCAAGGAATAAGTTAGCCCTAAATATTTCTAAAACTAAAAGCATTGTATTTGGAACAAATACTCACAAAACACTAAACCTCAACTAAATCTTGTAATACATAATGTGGAAATTGAGCAAGTTGAGTTGACTCAACTGATTGGAGTAACGCTAGATTGTAGACTCATGGTCAAAACATATTGATGCAGCAGTAGCTAAGATGGGGAGAAGTCTGTCTATAATAAAGCGATGCTCTGCCTTCTTAACACCATCAACAAGGTAGGTCCTACAGGCCCTAGTTTTGTCACACCTTGACTACTGTTCAGTCTTGTGGTCAGGTGCCACACAAAAGGACTTAGGAAAATTCCAATTGGCTCAGAACAGGGGAGCACGTTTGGCCCTTGGATGTACACAGAGAGTTAATATTAATAATATGCATGTCAATCTCTCCTGGCTGAAAGTGGAGGAGAGATTGACCTCATCACTACTTTTATTTATGAGAGGTATTGACATGTTGAATGCACCGAGCTGTCTGTCCAAACTACTGGCACACAGCTCCGACACCCATGCATACCCCTCAGACAAGATGTCTCTTCACAGTCCTCAAGTCCAGAACAGACTATGGGAGGCACACAGTACTACAAAGAGCCATGACTACATTGAATTCTATTCCATATCAAGTAACGCATGCCAGCAGTAAAATGATTTTAAAAAAACAGATAAAAAAAAACACCTCATGGAACAGCGGGGACTGTGAAGCAACACAAACATTGGCACAGACACATGCATACACACACGATAGCGTACGCACTATACATACACATGGATTTAGTACTGTAGACATGTGGTAGTGGTGGAGTAGGGGCCTGAGGGCACACAGTGTTGTGAAATCTGTGAATTTATTGTAATGTTTTTAAAATTGTATAAACTGCTATAGTTTTGATGGACCCTAGGAAGAGTAGCTGCGGCTTTGGCAGCAGCTAATGGGGATCCATAAATACAAATAGCTATATGTGTCCAAATATTGAAGTACCGTCTAATTGGAACATAAAAGGACATCCAAAGCTATGTATACAAACCTGTAATATCCAAACAGGAAATAGAGAGGAAGATGGTGGATAGTGCTGAGGTGCTAGTTGTAATTAATGAACACAGTGTTAGCATCAGAGCGTACTTTGAGCTTGACCTTACACTGCTGATGAATGGTACAAGTCTAGCACATGACATTTGAGCAGGGAGTCAGTGTTACTGGGTAACTGCAATGTACAGTATGAAGTAATTAATCATATGACATAGAACCCATTCTAGTTCCTTTATTAACACAATTGCTTGTTGTTACGAATCCCTTTGGCTCTACAGTCTAGGTGGGATGGCAACGAGACCCGTAACAACTCATGCAAATTATAACAGTGAAAAAGTAACAGTGAGAACAAAAACCACAGACAACTTAACTCTACCGTCAAACACTCAGGGTTTATTTTTAAACACACGGTAAAGGGGGGCGGGGAAGAGGGGCTGAGCTGGACCCAAGGAAAGAAATAATAAATATCCAAAAACACCCCTAAGCTAGAATAGCCTGCTTTAAAAACAGCTAACTAACCAAAAATACAGTGGGTGGTCCACCCAGTTCTAACTAGGGTATTTAGACAAAGTTTACCTACGGGTAGTGTATGCCCATGGGCGACTTGTCTTGGTACCCCCTTTTCCCACTAACAAACAAATCATGAAGCACAACAATACATACTCACATAATTCCAGAGAAATGTGACATGCATGAACAAAAACCAAAGGAGAGCTCAATAAAAAGAGAGAGATAGCGAGCGATAGAGATAGCGAGAGATTGAGACAGCGAGAGATTGAGACAGCGAGAGATTGAGACAGCGAGAGATCGAGACAGCGAGAGATCGAAACAGAGAAGACAACTGACTGGGTTTTTTAACCAAGGGAAAGGGGATGTGATAGGGTAAGGGAAAAGGAGCAGGTGTCTTCTGATTAGCGACTGATTGGTGACTGATAATTGCCACCTGTGAGGGGAGAAGGAGAGAAAAGAAATACACACAGGACACTTGTATATGTAACACTTGTCTTCAGGGTAGGGGGTAAGGAAGGGACTTAGGTACTGAAGTACATCCTAAATAGCACCCTATTCCATATTTACCGTACTACATTTGACCAGGGCCGATAGGGCTCTGGTCAAAAGTAGTGCACTATGTAGGGAATAGGGTGCCATTTGGCACGTCATGACTGAGGTATTACTATATTCATCAGTATTGATCTTTACATGAAAAGTTTTCCTTCTAAACTGGGACAATGTGTTCTACAGTACATGTCAAGAAATACAAAGCACTAAATTATTTCCACTGAAGCAGGATCATACAGTAGACTGGATGGAGATGTACAGGCTAATGTAATTAGTTAGAGTAGATGCTATTCACATTTGTTTTGTTAAATGTCAATTCTTCTGAGTGGTATTGCAAACAAAGACATTTAACATTGGGACCAGCATTCAACCGTATCTATTTGTTTTGATGCCATTTTTGGTCCATACGTCTACTGTGGTGGCACATGATCTATCCTCCAACAGAACGATTTCAGAAAAAAATGGCCTCCCCCCATTTAATGCATTGATTTATCATTGTGGAGTTTCAGTTACCGGCTCACTTTTCAAAGAGTGATACATTTCTGCAGGTCAACCCATCACGTCTATATAATCGCTCATGTCATAGGATTCCGGTCCAGACGGAGAAAGGGAGAGGAGTTTTCCTGGAAGTATGGGGAGGCGGGAGGCATCCTAGACGTGTTGTAGGTTAAGTTACAGAGCAGGGGATAATCTCATCAGGCATGGAGGTGTTTCAGACAGCCACAATGACACCCATCTCGTACCAATCCATATAGAACCCGTTCAGAGACCCAGCCCAGCAGCTGGAGGAACAGAAGGCCTTGATATGAAGAGAAAGTGGATTCTGCTCGCTTGGCTGACCTCAGAATCAGAGCCAAATTACTTACAATCAAAGCTACATGTCATATCTGCTTAACATTCAGGATAGGAGTTATACGCCACAATGGGGATGAATGTCAATGGGAGACATGATATGCGGCTGAGTTTGAAAGCAACTAGCGAAAATGTTGGGAGTATCAGTGAGGAATATGAGGGGAAATGAAAGGTGGCAGATGCAGGGGCTTGTCATAATGAAGGACATTGAGAGAGTTAACTGTAAACTTTGACTAGACTTGTCAAGATACACCAAATGTTATTTAATAAAATAATTTGTCAATGACCCAGCATACAATGACACATATGTTTAAGTACGCCATGTAGTCTTTTAACAGTCAGTTAACCCAATGCACAAAATCCAGCAACGGAGGGAATGGATGTCATGTGATGAAAGGATTATTACACAGTTACTGAGAACTGAATTCTTACTTCCATTGGAGGACAGTGACATTATTGCTAAACTAAAACAGACTTGCTTTTGCATTTATTTGTGATTCAGACAGCCTCGTGAGTTGATTTTGGGGAATTCTGAGTTTAGTGCTAAATGACTGTTACTTGCTACTGTAACAAGAGTCAGGGATGGACAAAAATGACAAAATACAGAAACAATTAACCATGAAAGTAACATTTACCGAAATAAACTACTACATACTTGCATTTTGTAATGTATTTACACCATTGGTCAAAATATTTAGAACACCTACTCATTCAAAGATTTCTTTATTTTTACTATTTTCTACATTGTAAAATAATAGTGAAGACATCCAAAGTATCATGTAGTAACCCAAAAAGTGTTAAATCAAAATATTTAATATTTGAGATTCTTCAAATAGCCACCCTTTGCCTTGCACAGTCTTGACATTCTCTCAACCAGCTTCATGAGGAATTATTTTCCAATAGTCTTGAAGGAGTTCCCACATATGCTGAGCACTTAGCTGATTCTTTCACTCTGTGGTCTGACTCATCCCAAACCATCTCATCACTCTCCTTCTGGGTAAAATAGCCCAGCCTGGAGGTGTGTTGGCTCATTGTCCTGTTGAAAAACAAATGATAGTCCCTCGAACCCCAAAACAGATGGGATGGTGTATCACTGCATGTGTGACAATGCTCGTACGTACTCGAACCCAGGCGCAGAGATACACAGCAAGCAGAGGAAAGGGTAAATCCAGAACTTTTACTTAGTCTTAACAGAAACAAGGCAAGTCCAAATGGAATGACACGGTACTCATAATGTCCATTAGGGGTGTTGAACACTGTCTTACACTCGTCTCCCTTTCTGATGAGCACCAGATTGTAGGCGTTCTGTAAATCCAATTTTGAGAAAACCATAAATCACTGGAGTCTCAAAGGCTGATGACATAAGAGGAAGAGCGTAACGGTAATGTTATTTAAGCCCCGGTAATCGAAACAGGGACATAATCCCACATCCCTCTTTCCAACAAAGAAAAACCCACTCCTGCAGGTGAAGTGGACTACCAAATAAAACCAGCTGCCAGCGCCTCCTTAACTTCTTTGGTATAGGGGGAAGCATTTTCACTTTTGGATGAATTTCGCGCCCATAGTGAACTGCCTCCTACTCTGTCCCACATGCTAATATATATGCATGCATATTATTATTATTATTGGATAGAAAACACTCTGACGTTTCTAAAACTTGTTGAATGATGTCTGTGAGTATAACAGAACTCATATGGCAGGCAAAAACCTGAGAAAAAATCCAAACAGGAAGTGAAAAATCTGAGAATGGTCATTGTTAAAGTCATCGCCTATTCAATTCCCTGTAATATATGGATGTGTTTGCACTTCATACACCTTCCACTAGATGTCAACAGTCAGTAGAACGTGAATCTTATGCTGTGTTGTGGGAACGGATGGGAGGGGAATGAGTCAGTGGTCTGGCAGATTGCCAGTTCTTTCTATCTATAAACCTAAAATTGATGACCAAGATCAGGCTTGTCATCCCCAGCCGGTGGAACAGGAGAATCGGAAGCATCCAGACGAGCAGGGACGGAAAGATGTGAAGAAAGTTGCTGGCGGGTGGACTGGCATGAAGGATTCTATCCCAGAACTCTTCCCGAGGGCCAGTCAATTTTAGGTTCAGAGATAGAATGTCTAAGAACCAGGGAAAGCTCATGACCACATAATGTAACTGGATAAAATACACATGATAATCCGGAACTCGTTGCTGAATAGGCATGTTGAGTTGCTAAACCTTCAACAGACCCTAGGGGTTGACCATCTAGCGCAGTGACCGACAACACAATGTCCACTTTAGTGAGAGGCAGCCCCTGTTGGCAACCTAATCCAGAAAACAGCCGGTAGCCTATGAAAGCAGGAAAGTCCCAACTGCCCATTGTCCCACCGCAGGTTGGCCGGAAGCAAGTTGCGTACCATGTCGGCAGCTGGAGACTGACTCGCCAGTATTCTCCCGTCTACTGATGAGTCATCCCGTTTCCCATCAGCTCGGGACAGGAGGAAAGGAAATGTAGACTGTCCACAGTAAAGACAACGTTGCTCGTTAATCCTGCACCTTCTCTCCAGAGCGGAAAGTCTGGTGCATCCCAAATGCGTCGACTCCTCGGAACCCGAAACAACTCGGGTGTCAATCCGGATGGCCAGAACGATAAGCTCATCTAGAGAGTCAGGGTTGTCCCGGGAAGTCAGTTCATCCTTAACAGCCTCACTGAGTGCGTTCAGAAAGGCTGAGTGAAGTGTTTCTGTATTCCAACCGCTCTCAGCGGCGAGCGTCCGAAAGTCAATGGCATAATCAGCTACGCTCCGGCTGCCCTGCTGAAGCGCAATGAGTCTTTGAGCATCCTTCCTGCCACTGATCAAAATTATCTTTGTCTCCAGGGTGAAGCTTTGCCAATTGAATCAAATGTCTGATTGCTGCTCCCATATAGCCATGGCCCAGGCCAGAGCCCTTCCCGAGAGCAAAGAGATGACGTATGACACTCTGGAATGCTCGGTGGAAACGTTGATGCCTGCAATTCGAAGGCCAGTGAGCATTAGAGTAGGAACTCACGACACCTCCCAGGATTCCCCTCATAGTGCTCCAGTGCCTGAAAATGAGGCTCCCGAAGGGAGGAAGATGCTGAGATGGTAGGGAGTGGAGGATTAGGAACAGCCACAGGTGCAGCAGCCATTGCTCCCGCCTGTCCTGTCTGCAAAGCGGACACAAGAGTTCTTAAACCATCCGACAATGTCTGCAGCCGCGCCTCATGGCGACCAATCACAGTTCCGTGGTGGGTGAGAGCCAACCGTAACTGGTGGAGTTCAGAATGTATCTTGGATGACTGAGAAATTGCTGCTGGGTCCATTGTAGGCTTAGGTCTAGTGTGACAATAATGCTAGTACGAACTCGAGCTCAAGTGCAGAGAAACACAACAAGCAGAGGTAAGGGTAAATCCAGAACTTTTACTTATAGTCTTAACAGAAACAAGGCAACCGCACAAGAACACACTAAAACATGAGACCTAAGCAAAGATACCGGCCAACTGAGGAACCTAAATAAGGCAACCAGGTGAACAGAGAAGGTAGGTAAACACAGGTGAATCCAATAGGGTGATAATCAGGGTAACCTGGAAACTAGAAAACAGGGTAAGTGTGCCCTTCAGCAGTAACCTTAGGGAACAACAATCAAATAACACATAAACTGTGACCACACAATGCTGTGGAAGCCATGCTGGTTAAGTGTTGAATTGAGCCTTGAATTCTAAATAAATCACCGACAGTGTCACCAGCAAAGCACCCCCACACCATAACACCCTCCTTCTCCATGCTTCTCTGTATCTTCACGCTCTGTGGCAGCTGACAAGGTGTCTTCATCATCCTCCTGTAATGAAAATTAACAATTTTGGTGTTCTACTCTAACCCACTATGATAAATGTGTGCAGTATTAAGAGTACTTACAACTGCATGGAGGTATGCTATCCTGTTAGGGGGGCAGCCCGACACCGGTACACTTATGACAACATCCAGCTCAAAGTGCAGGGCGCAAAATTCAAAATCTATTTTTTTTTTATATTTAACTTTCACACATTAACAAGTTCAAGACACCAGATGAAAGGTGCACATTTTTTTTTTTTTTTTTTTTTTCTTTTTTTTTTTTTTTCCTTTTAGGGGTGGATCAGCTTAGTATTGCGGAAAGAATGTTGCTTCCAATGTAATTGTCTGCATCATTTCCATTCCCCCATATTTTTTTGGGTAAATATATATATCCATACACGTATGCATACATATACACATATATACATACACATACCTATATAGACATACATACTTTTTTAAAGAATATGCCTTTATTATTATTCCCCGCGACCCTACCACCAATCCCCCAATTGGAGTAAACTTATAAACACTTCTGCTTTTACCTTCAATTTCTACATCTTATACCTATCTTACAGACACAGTCCACTTTACAATAGTTCTCTCTTATTTGTTCTTAGTCCTTCCTCTATTTCTGTTGTCCATCCAATTTTATTTCCACTTGTAACTGTGATATTTCACAAAAGCTCCGCACCTATACACATTTCACAGATCCCGTATGCCCTATATTGTTTATCTTGTTATTAGTCCCACCCTTCAGCTCCACCCAACCCCTCCCATCTATCTTCCAACATCATCCATTTCGGATTTCTATTTGCCATACATTTCTCAACTGTGCTGTGATGCTTCACAAAAGACCTGAACCTTCCTATTCTCATAGCTTCTACAGATTGTAAATTAAAAATAAACATCTTTGCCAAAATAATTATTATATTATTGATTGATTGACTATGGCTTTTCAAATCCCCCAGTATTGCTATCTGTAGCGTTAGTTTTAGGCAAATGTTGCAATTCTTCAGCCATTCCTGGACCTGTGACCAAAAACGAGCTACATATGGACAATACCAAAATAAATGATCTAATGACTCTGCCTCCTCACAACAGAATCTGCAGAGCTGGGAAGATTGTATACCCCATATATATAACATTCTATTAGTTGCAAGAATTTTGTACAGTAATTTATATTGAAAAATTCGAAGTTTTGAATCCGGCGTTGTTTTGCGTATCAATTCATAAACCATGTGCCATGGAATGGGTACATCGAAAATCTCTTCCCAACTATTTTGCAATTTGTATGGCACAGCTGTTAGTTTTTTGGTCCTTAAATGAAATTGGTATATGTTTTTATTTATCACACTTTTCTTTAACCATTTTTGTTCTTTAATACAGGGCCGACATACAAGTTCCTTACTTTTTTCCCCTTCTACTTGCCTCTTCCATTTTTGTGGTAATGCTGCAATTAATTGGTTGTAATTTTGGGTAGAGCAGACTTTTCCATATGTCTGTGTTAGCTGCATGTGTGACATAACTCCACCAGTCCTATTTATGATATCATTCACAAAAATTATACCTTTTTTAAACATTTTTTCGATAAATACAGTTTTTTTATCAATTATTATATTTGAATTTAACCACGATATTTGTTGTACTATTTGTTCCGTCCTTTCAGGTGGATTAAACTGAAATTGCAACCAACTTTCTAAGGCTTGTTTAAAGAATGAGGATATTTTGGAGATCATTTCCTTTTCAAACAACCGAAAATGAGCAGGTGTAATCTGAATAAAGGGAAAAAGGCCCTTCTTGAACATAGGATGAGACATTCGTACCAGTTTACTAGAGAACCAGTTTGGATTTAAGTATAACTTTTGTATGACCGATGCCTTTAGTGAGAGGTCTAATGCTTTAATATTTAATAATTTCTGCCCTCCGAATTCATATTCGTTATATAAATAGGCCCTTTTAATTTTATCTGGCTTGCCGTTCCAAATAAAATTGAATATTTTTTGTTCATATAATTTAAAAAACAGGTCACTAGGTGTAGGCAAAACCATAAGCAAATAGGTAAACTGTGATATGACTAAAGAGTTAATTAGGGTGATTTTTCCACAAATAGACAGGTATTTTCCTTTCCATGGTAGCAAGATCTTATCTATTTTTGCTAACTTTCTATAAAAATTTATTGGAGTGAGATCATTTCTTTCTTTTGGGATTTTTATACCGAGTATGTCCACATCTCCGTCAGACCATTTAATTGGTAAACTACATGGCAATATAAAATGTGTATTTTTTAGTGATCCAATACGTAATATGGTACATTTATCATAATTTGGTTTTAATCCAGAGAGGATAGCAAAGGTATCTAGATCCTCTATGAGGCCCTGGAGAGACTCTAGTTGTGGTTTTAAAAGAAAACATGAATCATCAGCGTACAATGACACCTTAGTTTTTAAGCCATGGATTTCTAATCCTTTAATATTAATATTTGATCTAATTTTAACAGCTAACATTTCGATGGCAATAATAAATAGATATGCCGATAGTGGACAACCTTGTTTTACTCCTCTAGATAGTTTAAAACTTTCTGAGATGTAGCAATTATTTACTATTTTACACCTAGGGTTACTATACATAATTTTAACCCATTTTATAAGAGATTCCCCAAAATTGAAATATTCTAGGCATTTATATATAAACTCCAGTCGTACTTTATCAAAAGCCTTTTCAAAATCAGCTATGAAAACCAGGCCTGGTGTCCCCGATATCTCATAGTGTTCTATTGTTTCCAGTACTTGCCTTATATTATCTCCAATGTATCGTCCATGTAAAAAACCTGTCTGATTAGGATGAATAATATCTGACAAAACATTTTTTATTCTATGCGCCAAGCATTTTGCTAGGATTTTTGCATCACAACACTGAAGTGTAAGAGGTCTCCAATTTTTTTATTGGACTGGATCTTTATATATACCACTTGGGTCCTGTTTCAGTAATAACGATATCAGACCTTCTTGTTGTGTGTCTGATAATCTACCATTTATATAGGAGTGGTTAAAACAAGTTAATAATGGTCCTTTGAGTATATCAAAAAACGTTTTGTATACTTCCACTGGTATGCCATCCAGCCCTGGAGTTTTCCCATCTTTAAAGGCCCCAATTGCAACAAACAGTTCCTCCTCTGTAATTTGGCCTTCACATGAGTCTTTCTGTTCAGATGTTAATTTTACATTATTAATAGGAAAAAAATCCATACAATTAGTTTCAGTTAGTGGAGATGGAGGAGCCTGAAACGAAAACATATTCTTAAAGTACTTTACTTCCTCTTTCAAAATATCATTTGGTGAATCATGCGTGACTCCATCATTTGTCACAAGTTTTAATACATTTTTTTTGGTAGCATTTCTATATTGAAGATTGAAAAAGAATTTGGTGCATTTTTCCCCATATTCCATCCAGTTCGCTTTATTTTTATAATATATTACACTGGATCTTTCTTGAATAAGTTCCTCCATTTCTTTTTGTTTTTCCTCTAAATTATTCTGTGCCTCTATGGTACCGTTTTTATTGCTATCTAACTGTACTGTTAGTCCTTCAATTTCCTTTGTTAATATGGACTCTTTTGATCTAAATTGCTTTTGTTTTATAGATGAGTACTGAATTGCATGGCCTCTAAAGGCACACTTAAAAGTGTCCCATACAATAAGGGGATCTGCTGTACCTATGTTATGTCTGAAAAAGTCAGTTATAAAATCTTCTGTCCTAGTTCTAAACAATTTATCATCTAGTAGACTTTGATTAAATTTCCAATATCCTCGCCCACGTGGAAATTCTGTAAGAGAAATATATATGCCAATTATGTGATGATCCGACCGCATTCTATCCCCTATCAACACTTTTTTAACTTTTGGTGCCAGAGAGAATGGAATAAGAAAGTAGTCAAGACGACTAGCTTGATTCAGCCTCCGCCATGTATATCTCACTAAATCAGGGTATTTAAGTCTCCATATATCCACTAATTCCAATATATCCATGACATTCCTGATTTCCTTAAGTGCCTGAGGGTGATAGTTTGTAGTGTGATTTCCTTTCCGGTCTATAGAGCTATTTAAGACCGTATTAAAATCTCCCATTATAATAATAGAGTCTAGTGTTGCTTGTAGAGTTGACAAGTTCTTATATATATTTTCAAAGAAGCTTGGATCATCATTATTCGGACCGTATAGGTTAACAAGCCATATTTGTTTATTGTCCAATAACATATTTAAAATAATCCATCTACCTTGAGGATCTGTTTGGACAATTTGCACATTTGGATCAAAATTATTGTTGATTAAGATCATCACCCCTTTTGAATTTCTTTGCCCATGGGAGAAATATATTTTGCCCACCCAGTTATTTTTCCACAAAACTTCATCTAAAACTGTTGAATGGGTTTCCTGTAAACAATAAATATTATAATCCTTCTCTTTTAGCCAGGTAAATACTGATCGTCTTTTCTTATTATCTGCTAAGCCATTACAATTGTAACTGGCTATACTTATTTCACCACTTACCATGAGACACACCTTTCATTCTTTTAATCAGAACATATTTTTGTAAACGTACTATTAAAAAGTAACATAATGATTGAGTGTCTATATAGTTGTACCATGATATTTGCATTTCTACTAAGTAAACCTCCAATTGGTCCCTACTATTCCACCCGCTAAAAGGCCTCATCTCGAGATGGCTTGTCATCCCAATGCCCGGCAGACCACCCTCGACCCCCTGTATCCCATAGCCCTGAACCGACTGGGATCCATTCTTTGAAAAGAGCATACAGTTCCATTTACCGAATTGAAGTAAATCAATTGCCATATGCATTTCCATTGCCGTCACCTCGATTTGTATTATATATAGCTGTGGATCATCCTCTATTGTACCTTACATCTTTTACTTCTTCTTTCGCAACAGTTGTGGGATACACACATACACACTCAGCCCTTACCCCCACACAACCATAAGCTCACTTTCTCAACAGTTGCACCATCCCAGAGCCCAACTCAAGATGGGTCATGATTTCCAAATGCCATTGCAGTTGCAGCTGCATGAGAAGGCCTGCAAGACCGCGCAAAAAAATAAGCAAAAATTGAAATTTATTTACCATTGTCATATCCTAGATAATGGCCGTCAAATGTACACCCTATTCCTGAAAAAAAACACCCACAATACGGCCACCAGTCATGACCATGTCCCCACGCATCTACATGCAGTCCGACCTTGATTCTGTGCCACCAGGGCCACAATAATATACCCCCTCTCTGAATGTCCAAGTGTGACCCCCTCCCCATGGGTTACTGCAGCTAGTGTTGCCAGCACTGCCACTGCCTGGGTGGGGGTACCCCACCGGAATCCCCACCGGCTAGGTACAAGGTACACTTTCACACATTAACAAGTCCAAGACACCAGATGAAAGGTGCACATCTTGTGAATCAAGCCAACATGTCCGATTTTTAAAATGTTTTACAGGGAAGACAAAATATGTAAATCTATTAGCTAACCACGTTAGCAAAAGACACAACTTTTCTAACTCCATCAGTTTCTTACTCCATCAGGTGCTATCACAAATTCGACCAAATAAAGATATAAATAGCCACTAACCAAGAAACAAATTCATCAGATGACAGTCTGATAACATATTTATTGTATAGCATATGTTTTGTTCGAAAAATTTGCATATTTCATGTATAAACCATAGTTTACATTTCAGCTACAATCCGAAATTGCACCGAAAGCAGCCATAATATTTACAGACACCAACGTCAAATAGCTAATTACTCATCATAAAGCATTTCTGAAAAATACATAGTCTGCAGCAATTGAAAGACAGGCATCTTGTGATTCCAAACAATATTTCCGATTTATTAAATGTTTTACAGCGAAAACAAAATGTATCGCTATATTAGCGTAGCTACAATAGACAGACACAATTGGGCGCCCATGGCCAGTTCACATGCACGACAGATATGAAATAACATCATAAAATGGGTCTTACTTTTGCTGATCTTTCATCAGAATGTTGAAGAAGGTGTCCTCTGTCCAGATGAGTCATCGTTTCGATTCAGAATGGCAAATTTCCCTCTTCAATTAGCATTGGCACTAGCCGAGTGGCACAAATTTCTCCAACGTAAACACAGTCAGAGGACGGAACACGGCAAAACTCCCGAATAAAGTTTCAATAATCTGATTAAACTATATTGAAAAAACATACATTACGATGATATGGTCACATGTATCAAAAAAAATTAGAGCCGGAGACGTTAGTCCTTCGTTACCGCAGCAAAACAGAAGTCAATCCCACTTTCAGCACCGGAAGTGGACGGTCACGTCAAAGAAATAGGTTTTTTCCCACCACAGAACAAGATGAGCAGAAATTTCTTCTCTGACATCCTCTTTACACCAATAGGAAGGCGTATAGAGTGTCAGCAGACTCCTACGTGTCAAGACCATGTATAGGCATCAAGTTGAAAAGAGCATCGATTTCTGACATTTCACTTCCTGGTCAGGAAAGGTGCTGCAGAAGGACTTCTGTTTCACTCAGAGAAATAATTCCAACTCTTTTAGAAACTAGAAAGTGTTTTCTATCCAAAAAGAATAATAATATTCATATTGTACGAGCAAGATTTGAGTAGGAGGCCGTTTGAAATGGGCACGATTTCACTGGCTACTCAACACTTTGCCTTGCAGCCATAAGAAGTTATGGCAGAAAGCTCTACCAGACAGATTACACCATCAGTAACTGATAGAAAATGAAAATTAGACACATTTTTACTTTACCCAGACAAGTGCCCCACCTAATTTGACTTTTTACAACTGTGTGCAGGCCACATCACAATTGTTCAAATATAGAACTGTGAGTCACCTTAAAATAGACTATGATATCTGTGTCTAAGATGGATGGGTGGGCATCACTGAGGTAACACTGGCAAAAGGATGAATGTATATATACACATCTTAACTTGAATAACTAACCTCTTATGTAGGGCCTTGTGTCCTGGGGGGTGGTTGGGTCAGATGAGTTTCCTTCAGAGATGCCTTCAGCAATAGGTCGCCCACTGTTTTGACTGAGGGCCATCTCTTCAGCCTCTGTGAGCGTTGGTGGTGGAACCCACCTGTTTTTCGGCCCTCAGACTTTTTTATATTGGCTACAATGGAGGTCAAATGTGAGCATGTCCAGTAAGCACACATTTGGAGACTTGTAGGTATAAAAGGCTTTTAGGTGTTGTTACGTGCCTCCTAACGGAGGGAGGTGCAGGAATCAGGAGCAGGAGAGCAAGGAAATCCAAGTGGCAATTTTTTTTTTGAGCAGTCCCAACTCAACTACAACATGGGACTGAAACAAGCCCAAACGAGGTTGCCACATACACAGGGAATAAAGCGCTACACACTGCCGAGAGAAAAGAAACCCTGTGGTGCAGACACGCACCCCTAAAAACGTAACCACAGAAAACAATCCAGCACAAAGACTAGCAGGCAGCAGAGGTAAATATACCCACCGAAATCAACTAATAAGACACAGGTGTAAACAATACAGACAGACACAAACGAAAAAGAAAAATGGATCAATGGCAGCTAGTAGGCCGGCGACGACGACCGCCGAACACCGCCTGAACAGGGAGAGGAGCCACCTTCGGTGGAAGTCGTGACAGGTGTTACTTTCAAATAGACAATATTAAATACTGGCAGTGTTGGGATGGCTGAAAAATTCTCTTTTTTTTTGCTTAGAAAATCTCACTAACTTTTTCAATGAATACTCACACATTGACTCGGTCAGCAATTTTCTGCTACGCCAGCTCACGTTATTTTGCTGCTAGTACTGTATAGCTTTTCTTAAATATACTCTCATATTCTGCATACGCAATCATTAACATTTCTAACTCCACTGGGGAGAAGTAGGAGGTTCGAGACCTTTCTTCTGCTGTTGCCATGATGAATCATGTTATCTGCTTTCCATTGACGAGGGCTTTTTATCTCCTCATGACGTGCTTTACTCAGGGTTGACTTAACTCAGAGTTGATTAAGCTAATTGTTGTCACCTGTTCTGAAACTGAAAACTCTGAGTTTGACATATCAGAGTTAGTCAACCCAGAGTTCAGGTTTAAACTCAGAGTTTGTTAAACCTGCTTTCTAAAACAGGGCCCTGATTCGTTCAACCACACCGTGTCTCACAATGACATAGTGGTTGGAACCAAAAATCTCCAATTTGGACTCCAGACCAAAGGACACATTTCCACCGGTCTAATGTCCATTGCTCGTGTTTCTTGGCTCAAGCAAGTCTCTTCTTATTATTGGTGTCCTTTAGTCGTGGTTTCTTTGCAGCATTTCGACCATGAAGACCTGATTCACACAGTCTCTGAACATTTTATGTTGAGATTTGTCTGTTACCTGACCACTGTGAAGCATTTATTTGGGGCTGGGGCTGGAAACTCTAATGAACTTGTCCTCTGCAGCAGAGGTAAGTCTGTGTCTTCCATTCCTGAGGCAGTCCACATGAGAGCCACTTTCATCATAGCGCTTGATGTTTTTTGCGACTGCACTTGAAGAAACTTTCAAACCCCAAACAGCAAACAATGCAGGTGTAGAAGCAAAACTCCCAAGAAAGACCGGAACCTAGGAAGAAACCTAGAGAGGAACCAAGCTATGAGGGGTGGCAAGTCCTCTTCTAGCTCTGCCAGGTGGAGATTATAACAGAACATTCCCAAGATGTTCAAATGTTCGTACATGACCAGCAGGGTCAAAAAATAAAAATCACAGTGGTTGTAGAGGGTCCAACCGGTCAGCAACTCAGGAGTAAATGTCAGTTGGCTTTTCATAGCCGATCATTCAGAGTATCTCTACCACTCTTGCTGTCTCTAGAGAGTTGAAAAGCAGTACGGTGAACAGGTCAGGGTTTCATAGCCGCAGGCAGACCAGTTGAAACTAGAGCAGCAGCATGACCAGGTGGACTGGGGACAGCAAGGAGTCATCAGGCCAGGTAGTCCTGAGACATGGTCCTAGGGCGCAGGTCCTCCGAGAGAGAGAGAGCGAAAGAGAGAGAGAAAAAAAGGAGTGAGAGGATTAGAGAGAGCATACCTAAATTCACACAGGACACCGGATAAGACAGGAGAAATACTCCAGATATAACAGACTGACCCTAGCCCCCCGTCACAAACTATTGCAGCATAAATACTGGAGACTGACCTTCATGTCAGTAATGATGGACTGTCGTTTCTCTTTGCTTATTTAACTTCTTATGGCTGCAGGGGCAGTATTGAGTAGCGTGGATGAAAGGTGCCCAGAGTAAATAGCCTGCTCCTCAGTCCCAGTCACTAATATATGCATATTATTATTAGTATTGGATAGAAAACACTCTAAAGTTTCTAAAACTGTTTGAATTATGTCTGTGAGATTAACAGAACTCATATGGCAGGCAAAAAGAGATATGGTTGGGTTTTCACCTCCTACGGCTTCCACTAGATGTCAACAGTCAATAGAACTAAGTCTGATGACTCTAATGTGAATGGGGAGTCGAAGGAGACAGAAATTAGTAATCACTGCCATGAGGTGACCATGCATTCAACACGCGCGTTCACGTGAGAGGCAGCTCCGTTCCATCTCTCAATTGAAGTCGATGTAATACTCCGGTTGGAACACTATTCAAGATGTATGTTAACAACATTCTAAAGATTGATTCAGTACATCGTTTGACATGTTTCTACTGACTGTAACGGAACGTTTGGACATTTCGTCACGTTATAGTGGTCGCGCTTTGAGACTTTGGTTAGGTTGTTCGGTAAACAATTTGAAAGTAACATTCTAAAACTGTTTTTGCTTTGTGATTATTGGGTATTGTATGTAGATTGAATAGGAAAAACATTTTAATCAATTTTAGAATATGGCTGTAAAGTAACAAAATGTGGAAAAAGTCAAGGGGTCTGAATACTTTACGAATGCACTGTATAAGTGAAAATGAACATGTCAAATGAACTGCAAAGCACATTGGGTATTATTATTAGCCATGTTTTGGGGCGGAGGTCTTTAGAATAATACTTAGCATGATTTTACATTTTAGTAATTTAGCAGACCCAGAGGATTAATCTTAAAATAGCTAGGTGAGACAACACATCACAATCGTATCAAGTACATTTTCCCTCAAAGTATTTATCAACATTTTTACATGTATATTTATATTTAGTTCATTTAGCAGATGCTCTAATCACACCATAGTGCTACCAGACTTCTGATATCAATGAAGGGTCAAAGGGTGTCACAAGGTGTGAACCGCTGTAAGTAAAAGTGTATAGAAAAGTATTTTGAAAATACATTGGAGTGTCATTCAGCCCAGTGTAATTCAGATGACAAAGTACTCAGTAAATATTTCAAATACTTGTTAGAGAAATACTGACCATCTCTCAAAACTAAGTCAACTAGTAGCAAAAACAAAACACTTCATCCATATTGGATTGTAACGGCTTTTGTCCTCTTCGTCTGAGGAGGAGTAGGAAATATCGAACCAATGTGCAGCGTTGTACGTATCCATAATATCTTTTAATAGAATAAATACAAAATACAAAAAAAGTGGAGGCTTCTTGCCATGGATTATCACTGGAATGGAGAGACACACAGGAGGCCTGGCTCTGTGAGAAGACACAGGACTCACCAGGCTGGGGAGACATGCAGGAGGCCTTGTCCTTGGCCGAGGCACCGGATGCACTGAACCGTGGAGGCGCACTGGCGGTCTCTAGCGTAGAGCTAGCACCACTCGTCCTGGCTGGATTCCCCCTGTAGCCCGGCAAGTGCGGGGAGTTGGAACAGGCCGCACTGGGCTGTGCTGGCGAACTGGAGACACCATGCGTAGGGCTGGTACAATATACCCTGGGCCGCGGAGGAGCTGCGATGTAACGCACCGGGCTATGCATGCGCACTGGGGACATTGTGCGCTCCCCCGCATACCACGGTGCCTGCCCAGTCACTCTCTTGCCACGGTAAGAACGGGGAGATGGCTCAGGTCTCCTACCTGAGTCCGCCAATCTACCCGTGTGCATCCCCCCCAAAAATTCTGGGGCTGCATCTCATGCCTGTTACCTCGCGCCAATTCCTCATAGTGGCGCCGCTCCTGTCTAGCTGCCTCCAGCTCCTCTTTCGGACGGCGATACTCCCCCGGCTGGGCCCAGGGTCCTTTGCCGTCCAAAATTTCCTCCCATGTCCAGGAGTCCAGAACCCTCTGCTCCTGGTTACCACGCTGCTTGGTCCTTTTCTGGTGGGTGGTTCTGTAACGGCTTTCGTCTTCTTCATCTGAGGAGGAGTAGGAAATATCGAACCAATGTGCAGCGTGGTACGTATCCATAATATCTTTTAATAGAATGAATACAAAATACAAAAAAAGAACAAGAGAATCAAAATGAAAACTGAAACGGAAACATCACCCACAACACACAATGGAAAACAGGCTACCTAAACAGGCTCCCAATCAGAGACAACGATAAACAGCTGCCTTTGATTGGGAACCAAACCAGGCCAAACACATAGAAAACAAACAACCTAGAAAAAAGAACATAAACTGCCCACCCAACTCACGCCCTGACCAACCTAACACAAAGACATAAAAAATATGTTTTATGTGCATGCTGTAAACGGTCTGTATGCAGCCAAAATGAGGACAGGGACCATGAGCAGCACTGCCCCCTCAAGATTCTGAGCCTGCTTGGCAGGGTTGGTCCTGCAAAGCCAAAGCCCCCTAAAGGGAGAGCATAATAAACAAGGAAATTCTCAAAGCTGCTAATGAGAACCTTGACGACCTTGTACCTAGCCGGTGGGGATTCCGGTGGGGTGCCCCCACCCAGGCAGTGGCAGTGCTGGCAACACTAGCTGCAGTAACCCATGGGGAGGGGGTCACACTCGGACATTCAGAGAGGGGGTATATTATTGTGGCCCTGGAGGCACGAAACCAATCGGACTGCATGGAGATGCTTGGGAACATGGTCAAAATGGATGACCGTATTGTGGGTGTTTCAGGAAGAAGGTGTACATTTGACCTCCATCATCTAGGATGTGACAATGGTAAATAAATCTCTACATTTATGCTCATTTTTTGCGCGGTCTTGCAGGCCTTCTCATGCAGCTGCAACTGCAAGTACATTTGTAAATCATGACCCATCTTGAGTTGGGCTCTGGGATGGTGCAATTGTTGAGAGGGTGAGCTTATGGTTGTGTGGGGGTAAGGGCTGAATGTGTGTGGGTGTATGTGTGTATCCCACAACTGTTGCGAAGGAAGAAGTAAAAGATGTTAGGGACTATAGAGGATGATTCACAGCAATATGTAATAAAAATCGAGGTGAGGGCGATGGAAATGCATTTGGCAATGGATCTGCTTCGGTTCGGTGGATGGTGCTGTGTGCACTTTTCGAAGGATGGATCCCAGTCGGTCCGGGGCTGTGCGATGCGGGGGGTCGGGGGTGGTCTGCCGGGCATTGGGATGACAACCCAACTCGAGATGGGGGCTTTTGGCGGGTGGAATAGTGGGGACCAATTGGAGGTTTGCTTAGTGGAGATGCAAATGTCATGGTACAACTATATAGACACTCAATCATTATGTTACTTTTTAATAGGACGTTTACAAACATATATTTTGATAAAAATAATTCAAAGGTGTGTCTCATTATGGTAAGTGGTGAAATAAGTATAGCCAGTTACAATTGTAATGGCTTAGCAGATAATAAGAAAAGACGATCAGTATTTACCTGGCTAAAAGAGAAGGATTATAATATCTACTGTTTACAGGAAACCCATTCGACAGTTTTAGATGAAGTTTTGTGGAAAAAGAACTGGGGGGGCAAAATATATTTCTCCCATGGGCAAAGAAATTCAAAAGGGGTGATGGTTTTAATTAATAATAACTTTGATCCAAATGTGCAACTTGTCCAAACAGATCCTCAGGGTAGATGGATTATTTTAAATATGTTATTGGACAATAAACATATATGGCTTATTAACCTATACGGTCCGAATAATGATGATCCAAGCTTCTTTGACAATATATATAAGAATGTATCAACTCTACAAGCAACACTAGACTCTATTATTATAGTGGGAGATTTTAATACGGTCTTAAATACCTCTATGGACCGGAAAGGAAATCACACTACAAACTATCACCCTCAGGCACTTAAGGAAATCAGGAATGTCATGGATGTATTGGAATTAGTGGATATATGGAGACTTAAATACCCTGACCTAGTGAGATATACATGGCGGAGGCTTAATCAAGCTAGTCGCCTTGACTACTTTCTTATATCATTCTCTCTGGCACCAAAAGTTAAAAAGTGTTTGATAGGGGACAGAATGCGGTCGGACCATCACATAATTGGCATATATATTACTCTTACAGAATTTCCACGTGGGCGAGGATATTGGAAATTTAATCAAAGCCTACTAGATGATAAATTGTTTAGAACTAGGACAGAAGAATTTATAACTGACTTTTTTAGACATAACATAGGTACAGCAGATCCCCATATTGTATGGGACACTTTTAAGTGTGTCTTTAGAGGCCATGCAATTCAGTACTCATCTATAAAACAAAAGCAATTTCGATCAAAAGAGTCCATATTAACAAAGGAAATTGAAGGACTAACAGTACAGTTAGATAACAATAAAAACGGTACCATAGAGGCACAGAATAAGTTATAGGAAAAACAAAAAGAAATGGAGGAACTTATTCAAGAAAGATCCAGTGTAATATATTACAAAAATAAAGCGAACTGGATGGAATATGGGGAAAAATGCACCAAATTCTTTTTCAATCGTCAATATAGAAATGCTACCAAAAAAAACGTATTAAAACTTGTGACAAATGATGGAGTCACGCATGATTCACCAAATGATATTTTGAAAGAGGAAGTAAAGTACTTTAAGAATATATTTTCGTTTCAGGCTCCTCCATCTCCACTAACTGAAACTAATTGTATGGATTTTTTCCCTAATAATAATGTAAAATTAACATCTGTACAGAAAGACTCATGTGAAGGCCTAATTACAGAGGAGGAACTACTTGATGCAATTGGGGCCTTTAAGGATGGGAAAACTCCAGGACTGGATGGCATACCAGTGGAAGTATACAATTTTTTTTTTGATATACTCAAAGGACCATTATTAGCTTGTTTTAACCACTCCTATATAAATGATAGATTATCAGACACGCAACAAGAAGGTGTGATATCATTATTACTGAAACAGGACCCAAGTGGTATATATAAAGATCCAATCCATTAAAAAAATTGGAGACCTCTTACACTTCAGTGTTGTGATGCAAAAATCCTAGCAAAATGCTTGGCGCATAGAATAAAAAAAGTTTTTTCAGATATTATTCATCCTAATCAGACAGGTTTTTTACATGGACGATTCATTGGAGATAATATAAGGCAAGTACTGGAAACAATGGAACACTATGAAATATCGGGGACACCAGGCCTGGTTTTCATAGCTGATTTTGAAAAGGCTTTTGATAAAGTACGACTGGAGTTTATATATAAATGCCTAGAATATTTCAATTTTGGGGAATCTCTTATAAAATGGGTAAAAATTATGTATAGTAACCCTAGGTGTAAAATAGTAAATAATGGCTACATCTCAGAAAGTTTTAAACTATCTAGAGGAGTAAAACAAGGTTGTCCACTATCGGCATATCTATTTATTATTGCCATCGAAATGTTAGCTGTTAAAATTAGATCAAACATTAATATTAAGGGATTAGAAATCCAGGGCCTAAAAACGAAGGTGTCATTGTACGCTGATGATTCATGTTTTCTTTTAAAACCACAACTAGAAACTCTCCACGGCCTCTTAGAGGATCTAGATACATTTGCTATCCTCTCTGGATTAAAACAAAATTATGATAAATGTACCATATTACGTATTGGATCACTAAAAAATACACATTTTACATTGCCATGTAGTTTACCAATTAAATGGTCTGACGGTGATGTGGACATACTCGGTATACAAATCCCAAAAGAAAGAAATGATCTCACTCCAATACATTTTTATAGAAAGTTAGCAAAAATAGATAAGATCTTGCTACCATGGAAAGGAAGATACCTGTCTATTTGTGGGAAAATCACCCTGATTAACTCTTTAATCATATCACAGTTTACCTATTTGCTTATGGTTTTGCCTACACCTAGTGACCTGCTTTTTAAATTATATGAACAAAAAATATTCAATTTTATTTGGAACGGCAAGCCAGATAAAATTAAAAGGGCCTATTTATATAACGAATATGAATTCGGAGGGCAGAAATTATTAAATATTAAAGCATTAGACCTCTCACTAAAGGCATCAGTCATACAAAAGTTATACTTAAATCCAAACTGGTTCTCTAGTAGATTGGTACGAATGTCTCATCCTATGTTCAAGAAGGGCTTTTCCCTTTATTCAGATTACACCTGCTCACTTTCGGTTGCTTGAAAAGGAAATAATTTCCAAAATATCTCTATTTTTTAAACAAGCCTTAGAAAGTTGGTTGCAATTTCAGTTTAATCCACCTGAAAGGACGGAACAAATAGTACAACAAATCTTGTGGTTAAATTCAAATATAGTAATTGATAAAAAAACTGTATTTATCGAAGAAATGTTTAAAAAAGGTATAATTTTTGTGAATGATATAATAAATAGGACTGGTGGAGTAATGTCACACATGCAGCTAACACAGACATATGGAAATGTCTGCTCTACCCAAAATTACAACCAATTAATTGCGGCATTACCACAAAAATGGAAGAGGCAGGTGGAAGGGGATAAAAGTAAGGAACTTGTATGTCGGCCTTATATTAAAGAACATAAATGGTTAAAGAAAAGTGTGATAAATAAAAACATATACCAATTTCATTTAAGGACCAAAAAACTTACAGCTGTGCCATATAAATTGCAAAATAGTTGGGAAGAGATTTTCGATGTACCCATTCCATGGCACATGGTTTATGAATTGATACGGAAAACAACGCCGGATTCAAAACTTCGAATTTTTCAATTTAATTATTGTACAAAATTCTTGCAACTAATAGAATGTTATATATATGGGGGATACAATCTTCCCAGCTCTGTAGATTCTGCTGTGAGGAGGCAGAGTCATTAGACCATTTATTTTGGTATTGTCCGCATGTAGCTCGTTTTTGGTCACAGGTCCAGGAATGGTTGAAGAATTGCAACATTTGCGTAGAACTAACGCTACAGATAGCAATACTGGGGGATTTGAAAAGCCATAGTCAATCAATCAATAATATAATAATTATTTTAGCAAAAATGTTTATTTTTAATTTACAATCCGTGGAAGCTATGAGAATAGGAAGATTCAAATCTTTTGTGAAGCATCACAGCACAGTTGAAAAATATATGGCAAATAAAAATCCGAAATGGATGATGTTGGAAGATAGATGGGAAAGGTTGAGTGGAGCTGAAGGGTGGGACTAATAACAAGATAAACAATGTAGGGCATACGGGATCTGTGAAATGTGTATAGGTGCGGAGCTATTGTGAAATAGCACAGTTACAAGTGGAAATCAAACTGGATGGACAACAGAAATAGAGGAAGGACTAAGAACAAACAAGAGAGAACTATTATAAAGTAGACTGTGTCTGTAAAATGTGTATAAGATGTATAAATTGAAGGTAAAAACAGAAATGTTTATCAGTTTACTCCAATTGGGGGATCGGTGGTAGGGTTTGCGGGGAATAATAATAAAGGTATACTCTTTAAAAAAAAGTATGTATGTCTATGTAGGTATGTGTATGTATATTTGTGTATATGTATGCATACGTGAATGGATATATATATTTACCCCAAAAAAATATGGGGGATTGGAAATGATGCAGACAATTACATTGGAAGCAACATTCTTTCCGCAATATTAAGCTGATCCACCCCCCCCCAAAAAAAAAAAGAGAAAAAAAAGAAAGAAAAAAAAGACATAAAAAATAAACTACGGCATGGATGATGAGGATATTGGTGACTTTCATTTCATAATTTTGTTAATAAATTCATTTGTATTTTGTTCGCAATTCATCCATATATTCTAGAATGGATACAAAGAGAGAGCAGAGAGATATTCCCTTGTGCTGAAGCAGCATGACGTGAAAGAGATAGCTTTAATCCCAAATGGCACCCCAATCCCTACATAGAGCACTATTGTACTTTAAACCAGAGTCCTAGTGCACTATATAGGAAATGGGATGCATTTTGGGATGCAAACGTCTCGGGATGACAAAGTGAGGGATGACCTCAAGCCTCTCAGCTGCCTCTGGATGAAGCTGGCACAGTTTAAATCACAGGAACAGGAAGACAGGAAGTAAAGACTGGCTGCCATGGCAACTGAACCACAAGCAGCCACCACTGGCCCCGTCACCAGAGCAACCAACATACGATGTGCGGAGGGCACATTGTTTTTAGCATATGTAAATTAACATCCAAAACATTCTTGCAGAATGTTGCAGAATATAGCTTTGCTTTTTGATGTAGCATTAGGTACTAGTCTTTTTCCAGCTACTGTAATGTTGCTTTATGTTTTTTGAAATTGATCATGTGGCTCCAGGAATGTTCAAATGTTAGCAGTATGTGACATAGCATATTGATAGGAGAGAATATTAGAAATGGGTTCATTGTCCCTATGAACTTACTATGCAGTTGTGAATATCATTGTGAAAGTCAACATGGAGTTTTCGTTTGTCTGTCCTCTTTGGGAGACTGGTGCAGTTGTAAGGTTCATACGAGGGACGCCCATATCTGATGTAGTCAGCTGTCAAACAAGTGAAGAGGCACATCAAACACAACTCACCTCTCATATCCCTCAAATCTACCATTTTATCCCTCTCCTCCCGTTCCTTTTTTTGGGATGGAGAATGAAGTATTGTCTGAAGTTTCTGGAAGCTTTCACCTAGGTGGAGATTTATTTGATGTTCATCTTTTTTCTGGTCAAAGAAAAACATTGTTCTTTCTTTTGAAGCAGCTATTTATTCTTTTGTGGGATAAAGTCACTGAGTGTTCCTTCAGCAGTGTGCAGACGTTATGCTGAATTTATTGTGAAAAAGGAAGCTTGGTCACAGACGAGCAGCGCCTCTGTGCTGCTCATTTCTAGGGCAAGCAACACCATCTTTGAGAAAATCAAATCTGACATTTCTCCACATCATTTCTCTACAAAAATCACATACACAGCTGTGCTCATGATTTCATACTTCAGCATGAAATCATGTTGCAAAAAACCTAGGGTACCTCATAGCTTTACCCATCTTAACTGTTGACCTGCAAGTGTATCATATTGTACATTTCAAACGCTTGCATTATTCATTTTGTTTATCATTTTCCTATAGTTACTTTTAAGGGTTTCTAATCCGTGACCGGATCTTTTATTTCCGAGGCTTCGTATCCGTGAGTGTGCAAATTGTCGCAGTATCTTCACATATTTTCCCATGCCATACAAGCTATAGAATTGTCCAATGGAAACCGATGCAACCCTGTTGGCTACACGGCTAGCTAGATGACCAGTGGTGACAGTGAGGTCCATATGAGATTCAAGGCTTCAACCGCCGTGTTTTTGTGAGATGCAGAGTAGGTGAACGGATGATCTCCGCATGTGTGGTTCCCACTGTGAAGCATGGTGGAGGAGGTGTGATGGTGTGGGGGTGCTTTGCTGGTGACAGTCAGTCATTTATTTAGAATTCAAGGCACACTTAACCAGCATGGCTACCACAGCATTCTCTAGCAGTACATCATCCCATCTGGTTTGTGCTTAAACCACTATCATTTGTTTTTCAACAGGACAATGACCCAAAACACACCTCCAGGCTGTGTAAGGGTTATTTGATCAAGGAGAGTGATGGAGTGCTGCATCAGATGACCCGGCCTCCTCAATCCCCCAAATTCAACCCAATTGAGACAGTTTGGGATGAGTCGGACCACAGAGTGAAGGAAAAGCAGCCCATAAGTGCTCAGACTGTTGGAAAAGCATTCCTCATGAAGCTGGTTGAGAGAATGTGCAAAGCTATCTTCAAGGCAAAGGTTGGCTATTTTAAGAATCTCAAATGTGAAATATATAATGATTTGTTTTACACCTTTTTGGTTACTACATGATTCCATATGTGTTATTTCATAGTTTTGATGTCTTCAATATTACTCTGTATTTTGGAAAATAGTTGTTGTTTTTAAACCCTGGAATGAGTAGGTGTTCTAAAACTTTTGACCGGGAGTGCATAAAATCTCCTTTTTATTATTATGTTTTTTTAAATTATTATTATTTGCATGGGAAAGTGGACTCACCCAACATCAAGCTTGTGAAGGGGATACACACTTATGACAGCTAGTGAACCGGTATGTAAAGCCTGGTGACCATTAGATGTACTCATATACCCAGATCAAGTGCACTTGCTTTGTCATCAGTACTTTGTGAGTGACATGCCCATTTAATCTAATTTGTGGTTTAAAAACATAAACGTAACATGCAACAATTTAAAATATTTTACTGAGTTACAGTTCATATCAGGAAATCAGTCAATTTAAATATATTCATTAGTCCCTAATCTATAGATTTCACATGACTGGGAATACAGGTATGCATCTATTGGTCACAGATGCCTTAAAAAAAAGCAGGTGTGTGAATTAGAAAAATAATCAGTATCTGGTGTGAACACATCTCCTTCGCATAGAGTTGATCAGGCTATTGATTGTAACCTGTGGAATGTTTTCCCACTCCTCTTCAATATCTGTGCGAAGTTGCTGGATACATACTGTCGTACACATCGATCCAGAGCATCCCAAACATTCTCAATGGGTGACATGTCTGGTGAGTATGCAGGCCATGGAAGAACTGGGACGTTTTCAGCTTTTAAGAATTGTGTACATATCCTGTAGACATGAGGACGTGACAAGGTATCTCCGTGTATTCAAATTAACAAAATGCAATTGTGTTCGTTGTTTGTAGTTTATGCCTGCCCGTAGCATAACCCTACCGCCACCATGGGGTACTCTATTCATAATGTTGACATAAACAAACTGCTTGCCCACACAACGTGGTCTGCAGTTGAGAGGCCGGTTGGATTTACTGCCAAATTCTCTAAAACAACATTGTATGGTAGAGAAATTAACATTACATTGGTAACCGCTCTGGCAACAGCTCTGGTGGACATTCCTGCAGCCAGCATGTCAACTGCACACTCACTCAAAACTTGAGACATCTGTGGCATTGTGTTGTGTGACAGAACTGCACATTTTAGAGTGACCCATTTATTGTCCCCAGCACAAGGTGCACCTGTGTAATAGTGATGCTGTTTAATCAGCTTCTTGATATGCCACACCTGTCAGGTGGATGGATTATCTTGTCAAAGGGGAAATGCTCACTAACAGGGACGTAAACAAATTTGTGCACAACATTTGAGAGAAATAATCTTTTGTGAGTATGGAACATATCTGGAATCTTTTATTCCAGCTCGTGAAACATGGGACCAACACTTATTATTTGTTCAGTGTATAATAATCTTAATTTGGAAATGTTGCATGCATGTATGTGTCTAACAGATCCAAACTGTTCTACAAAATGTCTAACTGTTCTACAAGGCAGTGGATATCAAGTACTTTGAAATCAATTTGATATGTGGGAATATGATGACACCTAGTGGTCATATGGTTGATTTGTCCCTAACCATCATTTTTTTATCTCCCCCTATTCACTGTTTTATGTATCTGGTAGGTCCCTGAAAACTGTCTCCACTTCTTTCCTGCACAAGAATTACAAGCCAAATGTCATAGAAAGTGTGAACTAAATATGCAATGTATTGAGAGATATTTTGTCATATGCATGTTTTTATGTGATAGCAAAATGTATAGCTAACACAGATGATGACACATCTAGCTAGCTACTTTACTGTTTACAACATGGTCTCTCATAGGTATGTGAATGTATGTGTACTGATTGTAATTAACTACAGCTAATAAAAGATCATTGCATTTCATGAGAGCTGCATCTGTGTATGTGCCAGCATTTTTGCCTCCCATAGGACAGTCCGTTCTTGTTGTAATGTTGCCACAACTCCAGAGTCTACAATCTTTAACATCACTGGTCCTGCCATGCATGCAAGGTTAGCTAGCATCCCCTTTTCCTTGCTAGCTAACTTGGCTCATCAAACAGTATTTTTTTTGCTTTCTGCACGATGGCACTTATTAGAGCCTTGAATCTCATATGGACATCACTGTCATCACTGGTCATTTAACTAGCCATGTAGCCAGCAGGGTTCATTGGTTTCCATTGGACTAGCCTAGACCTTGCTAGCTATTTAGCCAACACTGGCTAGCTAGCTAACGCTAGTGTCGCTAGCTAATGATACACCATAGTTGTGGGTCTGCAAAATCAAGCAAATGGTACTGAACCCATGACAAAATAATTTTTTGACATGGCAGTGGCTTATGCTGATTGCTTATTTTTTGCTTATTGACATTGCGAATATAATGTTTGCCATTTCACTCTGATTTAACTAGCTATGCATCATCCGGTTTTGGCATGAGAAAATTAGTGAGGTCCCAAATTCCTGCGATATTGCAAGAATTTGCGAAGTCACGGATACGGAGACTCAAAAATAAAAGATCCAGTCACGGATACGGAGCCACTCCCTACTTTCAAATGCATGCATCATAGAAACAGTGATTTGATTAAATCATAATTATACTCACTGACTTTGAGAAAGCCACATGGCGTGAGTCAATGTGCTATTGTACGTCTTCACAATTCTACAGTGTTAAATCATCATTGTTAAATTAACACACTGCATTGTTAAATTAACACACTGCCTAGTGTAGAGCGTGCATTATTTCCCAATAAAGCAAGGTATATTTGATTTGCTATAGCTCATTCCTACATGTTCTATGTTTGAGCAGATTTTGAAAGCCAATGTCAAATTGAAAAAACTATTGGCATTGTTGAATTCGATTTTCATAATGGCAAGCTACGACTGATGATTTGGCTAGCTAAACTAGCAAATATGTTTGTATGGTTACCACGACAACTCCTGTAATTTTCTAGTTAACTAGCTAGCTAATTTAGTGGTTGTGGAACACATTTCTACCAGAAAATGAACACATTTCTAGCAGCAAATGCGTTAAATTATAGCCATGGTTTAAAAGGGATAATCAACTCGGGGCTCTATGCTTTCACTGGAAAATTATGCAGTTCTACTCCACTAGCACTAACACACCTTCCACGTTGTTCATCATTTTCCATAGAAGAACTCATAGCGCCTACTTGATTATCCCTTACATATCGCATTGGTGAAGATAGTGCAATAATTTGTCAGTTTTAGCCAAATAGTGAGCCAATATTTACCTCCAGTTATTAACCATTTATGCATCATCATGTAACATTATTTTCAATAGTTGCACAGTTGAACAATGTTTTTTTCCCACAAACTTTTTGGTGTGATGTATTAGTGCTCTGTCCCAGGGACAGGATATGTTGGTTTGCATGATGCGTCTTGAGCCACCTTTCAAACTCTGATGCCTTGGACAAATTTACATCCAGGACATTATTCAATCATCATTCCTAACCTATTACCCCTTATCAGATTATATCAACACACTTAGCACTTTCTGTAATAGCCCAGGTATGGTGAACGCTCTGGTGTGAAATGGTAATTGTAATACCTTTGGTTGGTGCAACAGTAGAGGAGGTATCTTCTCAAACTTGAATGTTTTGGTCTTCATACCCACCATTCAATAAGGCTAGGAAACACTGTCACCACCGATGAATCCACTATAATTGAGAATTTCAATAAGCATTTCTCTACGGCTGGCCATGCTTTCCACCTGGCTACCCCTACCCCGGTCAAATGCCCGGCACCCTCCACAGCAACCCGCCAAAGCCCCCACCATTTCTCCTTCACCCAAATCCAGATAGCTGATGTTCTGAAAGAGCTGCAAACTCTGGACCCCTACAATTCAGCCGGGCTAGACAATCTGGACCCTCTCTTTCTAAAATGATCTGCCGAAATTGTTGCAACCCCTATTACTAGCCTGTTCAACCTCTCATATCGTCTGAGATTCCCAAAGATTGGAAAGCTGCCGGGGTCATTCCCCTCTTCAAAGGGGGTGACACTCTAGACCCAAACTGCTACAGACCTATATCTATCCTACCCTGTCTTTCTAAGGTCTTTGAAAGCCAAGTTAACAAACAGATTACCAACCATTTCGAATCCCACCATACCTTCTCTGCTATGCAATCTGGTTTCAGAGCTGGTCATGGGTGCACCTCAGCCACGCTCAAGGTCCTAAACAACATCATAACCGCCATCGATAAGAGACATTACTGCGCAGCCATATTCATCGACCTGGCCAAGGCTTTCAACTCTGTCAATCACCACATTCTTATTGGCAGACTCGACAGCCTTGGTTTCTCAAATGATTGCCTAGCCTGGTTTACCAACTACTTCTCTGATGGAGTTCAGTGTGTCAAATCGGAGGGCCTGTTGTCCGGACCTTTGGCAGTCTCTATGGGGTTGCCACAGGGTTCACCTGCTCGCCCGTCCAGCATCACTACTCTGGACGGCTCTGACTTAGAATACGTGGACTACTACAAATATCTAGGTGTCTGGTTAGACTGTAAACTATCCTTCCAGACTCACATGAAGCATCTCCAATCCAAAATTAAATCTAGAATCGGCTTCCTATATCGCAACAAAGCATCCTTCACTCCAAACATACCCTCGTAAAACTGACCATCCTACCGATCCTCGACTTCAGTGATGTCATCTATAAAATAGCCTCCAACACTCTACTCAACAAACTGGATGCAGTCTATCACAGTGCCATCTGTTTTGTCACCAAAGCCCCATACACTACCCACCATTGTGACCTGCACGCTCTCACAAGGTTCACCCTCGCTTCATACTCGTCGCCAAATCCACTGGCTACAGGTTATCTACAAGTCTCTGCTAGGTAAAGCCCCGCCTTATCTCAGCTCACTGGTCACCATAGCATAGCAGCACGCGCTCCAGCAGGTATATCTCACTGGTCACACACAAAGCCAATTCCTCCTTTGGTCGCCTTTCCTTCCAGTTCTCTGCTGCCAATGACTGGAACGAACTGCAAAAATCTCTGAAGCTGGAAACACTTATCTCCCTCACTAGCTTTAATCACCAGCTGTCAGGGCAGCTCACAGATTACTGCACCTGTACATAGCCTATCTATAATTTAGCCCAAACTACTACCTCTCCCCCTACCATATTATTTATTTATTTTGCTCCTTTGCACCCCATTAATTCTATTTCAACTTTGCACATTCTTCCACTGCAAATCCACCATTCCAGTGGTTTACTTGCTATATTGTATTTACCTCGCCAACATGGCCTTTTTTTGCCTTTACCTCCCTTTTCTCACCTCATTTGCTCACATTGTATATAGACTTATTTTTCTACTGTATTATTGACTGTATGTTTTGTTTATTCCATATATAACTCTGTGTTGTTGTATGTGTCGAATTGCTATGCTTTATGTTGGCCAGGTCGCAGTTGCAAATGAGAATTGTTCTGAACTAGCCTACCTGGTTAAATAAAGGTGAAATACATAAAATAAATGAAATTAACTTCATCAGGCTAGGCCCGTTTTTTCTCCACTTCCTGTTTGAATGACGTTCCCAAAGTAAACTGCCTGTTACTCAGGCCCTGAAGCCAGGATATGAATATAATTGTTACCATTGCAAAGGAAACACTTTGACGTTTGTAGAAATGTTAAAATAATGTATGAGAGTATAACACAATAGATAAGGTAAGAGAAAATCCAAAGATATACCAACCGGAATATCTTTTTTTTGAGAGACCATGCTCTTCCAATGGCCAGTGTAAGGGCATACTCAATTCTACCTCCCATGATGCAATTCCTATGGCTTCCACTCGGTGTCAGCAGTCTCTGTTCAAGGTTTCAGGCTTGTAACTTGAATAACAAATAAGAAATAACAGTTTTAGTACAAGGACACACGCTTGGAAATTCGTGTTTGTGAGCGCCAAGAAGACAAGACGCACCTGCTAAAATCGGTTTCCTATTGAACATACTTCTTCCGTAAGAAATATTATAGTTTGATTACATTTTAGGGTATCTGAGGAATATATAGAAACTTATTTTGACTTGTTGAAACAAAGTTTAGGGTTAGGTTTTCGGATTCATTTCTTTGCATTTTGAATTTTTAAAATGATGGCGCCAACTAAACTTTTTGGGATATAAAAGAAGGATTTTATCTAACAAAATGACACTACATGTTATAGCTGGGACCCTTTGAATGACAAATCAGAGGAAGATTTTCAAAAAATAAGTGAATATTTAATCGCTATTTGTGAATTTATGAAACCTGTGTCGGTGGAACAATATGTGGGGCGCCATCCTCAAACAATCACATGGCATGCTTTCGCTGTAATAGCTATTGTAAATTCGACAGTGCAGTTAGATTAACAATAATTTAAGCTTTCAACCGATATAAGACACTTGTATGTACCTAAATGTTTAATAATCATAATTTATATGATTTGAATTGAGCGCACTCCAGTTTCACTGGAAGTTGTCCCGCTAGCAGGACACCTAGGTATAAGAAGTTTTTAAGTTGCAAGTATTTCAAACTATCTACATTGGTCGGTCCAAAATTACTTTTTAATTCGGTCATGGAAATAAATGTATTTCCAGTTACCAAGTAATTTACGTTTTTTATGCCTTTGGTTTTCCATGACGACCAATTTATCTATGAATTCTGAAAAGGTTTACTAGGATTTTTCCATAAGGTTGTGTTTTTAGGGAGTGATATTGCTTCTTGAAGAACACGTTTCATTCTCTTCCATATGTAATTAACTACGTATGAAGTTGTCAATGTTCTTAGCTTAATCCTTTAAAAATAGGCACTTAAAAAATACTGTGGATGAGCATGTGCATCTTCAATCTGACCACATTGTTCCTCTTTAGTGTATTTAACTCACTGACAACTGCGTTTTTTTTCAGCAAACTTAACATGTGTAAATATTTGTATGAACAACAAGATTCAACAACTGAGAAATAAACTGAAAAGGATCCACAGACATGTGACAAACAGAAATTGAAAAATATGTCCCTGAACAAAGGGGGGGTTCAACATCAAAAGTAACAGTCATTATCTGGTGTGGCCACCAGCTGAATTAAGTACTGCAGTACATTTCCTCCTCATGGACTGCACCAGATTTGACAGTTACTGCTGTGAGATGTTACCCAAATCTTCCACCAAGGCACCTGCAAGTTCCCGGACATTTCTCGGGGGAATGGCCCTAACCCTCACGTCCCGATCCAACAGGTCCCAGACGTGCTCAATGGGATTGAGATCTGGGCTCTTTGCTGGAAATGTCCTGTCTTGCAGGAAATCACGCACAGAACAAGCAGTATGGCTGGTGGAATTGTCATGTCAGGATGAGCCTGCAGGAAGGGTACCACATGAGGGAGGAGGATGTCTTCCCTGTAACGTAGAGCATTGAGATTGCCTGCAATGACAACAATTCCAGTCCGATGATGCTGTGACACACCGCCCCGGACCATGATGGACCCTCCACCTCCAAATCAATCCTGCTCCAGAGTACAGGCCTCGGTGTAACGCTCATTCCTTCGGCGATAAACGCAAATCCGACCATTAACCCAGGCAAGACAAAACCGCGACTCATCAGTGAAGAGCACTTTTTGCCAGTCCTGTCTGGTCCATGGGCGACGTTGTTGCCGGTGATGTCTGGTGAGAACCTGCCTTACAACAGGCCTACAAGCCCTCAGTCCAGACTCTCTAAGCCTATTGCGGACAGTCTGAGCACTGATGGAGGGATTGTGTGTTCCTGGTGTAACTCGGGCTGTTGTTGTTGTCATCCTGTAACTGTCCCGCAGGTGTGATGTTCGGATGTACCGGTCCTGTGCAGGTGTTGTTACACATGGTCTGCCACTGCGAGGATGATCAGCTGTCCGTCCTGTCTCCCTGTAGCGCTGTCTTTGGCGTCTCATTGCAATATATTGCCGTGGCCACATCTGCAGTCCTCATGCCTCCTTGCAGCATGCCTAAGGCACGTTCACACAGATGAACAGGGACACTGGGCATCTTTCTTTTGGTGTTTTTCAGAGTCAGTAGAAAGGCCTCTTTAGTGTTCTAAGCTTTCATAACTGTGACCTTATTTGCCAACCATCTGTAAGCTGTTAGTGTCTTAAAGACCGTTCCACAGGTGCATGTTCATTAATTGTTTATGGTTCATTGAACAAGCATGGGAAAAAGTGTTGAAACACTTTACATCTGTGAAGTTATTTGGATTTTTACGAATTATCTTTGAAAGACAGGGTCCTGAAAAAGGGATGTTTCTTTTTTTGCTGAGTTTATGTACAAAACGCTTATTTTCTCAAATGTTGTGCACAAACTTGTTTACATCCCCATTAGTGAGGATTTCTCATTTGCCAAGATAATCTATCCACCTGACAGGTATGGCATATCAAGAAGCTGATGATCATTACACAGGCAAACCTTGTGCAGGGGACAATAATGGACTTCTGTAAAATGTGTAGTTTTGTCACACAACAACACAATGCCACATACGTCTCGTGTTGCGGAAGCATGTAATTGGCATGCTGACTGCAGGAATGTCCACCAGAGCGGTTGCCAGAGAATTGAATGTTAATTTCTCTACAATAAGCCGCATCCAACATTTTTGAAAGCTTGGCAGTACGTCCAACCGGCCTCACAACTGTAGCCCAGTACTGCCACATCTGGATTCCTTACCTGTGGGATCGTCAGAAACCAGCCAGCTGGTGAAACCAGCCAGCTGGAGCTGATGAAACTGTGGCTTTGCGCAATCAAAGAATTTCTGCACAAACTGTCAGACACAGTCTCAGGGAAGCTCAGCTGCGTGCTCATCATCCTCACCAGGGTCTTGACCTAACTGCAGTTTGGCATCGTAACCGAATTCGATGGGAAAATGCTCACGTTCGATTGCCACTGGCATGCGGGAGAAGTGTGCTCTTCACAGATGAGTCCTAGTTTCATCTGTACTGGGCAGATGGCAGTCTTGTGGGCTAGCGGCTTGCTGATGTCAACGTTGTGAACAGAGGTTAATCTACGGACAACGAACACAAATGCATTTTATCGAGATACTGTGATGAGATCCTGAGGCCTATTGTCATACCATTCCTCTGCCGTTATCATCTCATGTTTCAGCATGATGATGCACAGGCCCCATGTTGCAAGGATCTGTACAGCATTCCTGGGAGCTGAAAATGTCCCAGTTCTTCCATGGCCTGCATACTCACCAGACATGTCAACCATTGAGCATGTTTGGGATGCTCTGGATCGACGTGTACGACGGTGTCCCAGTTCCTACAAATATCCAGCAACTTCACATAGCCATTGAAGAGGAGTGGGACAAAATTCCACAGACCACAATCAACAGCGTGATGAGGCAAATGGTGGCCACACCAGATTCCGACTGGTTTTCTGATCCATGCCCCCACCTTTTTTTAAGGTATCTGTGACCAACAGATGCATATATGTATTTCCAGTCATGTGAAATCTATACATTAGGACCTAAGTTATTTATTTAAATTGACTGATTTCTTTATAAACTGTAATTCAGTAAATTCTTTGAAATAGTTGCATGTTGCGTTAATATTTTTGTTTAGTGTAGGTTCTATTTAATTAACTAACAATTCCAAAAGATGGATGCAGCTCAATGCATGATTTATATAATTTACCATTACGTTTATTGGTAGTCCAACATATATTGCTATCAGGTTGTAAATTACAGCTGGCCTGGTACATCGTTTGCTGCACTGTTTCAGTTTCAATGACTCACTATTTTGGACAAAAATTGACAAATGTAGCCAACTAAGGTGGGGAATGTCAATACAATCAAACTAGCAAGGGCAATGATCACAAGTCAGTGATGACGTGGCTAAAAGATATCTTATCTATTTATGTAGGTATTTATTTAGCTAGCTGCTGGGAGGATGTTATGTCATTGGACGAGTGGGTGAGTGACTGAATTTGTCAGTATACAGTATATATTTTTTCTGTGGCTACCGCTTGAGATGCTGGTGTTATTTGGTTTGCTAGTAAGAAATGTGATTTACTTTGCTTGCTAGCTATGCTGAACTTGAATGACTGTTATCCATAGTTAGCATAGCTCTCAGTTGTCAATCAAATGTTTTTGGCATCAATCAAATAGGCGGACAGGCAGGAAAGTTCCCATTCAGTTGTCAAAACGTGGGTTTGGACAAGCATGGCATGCAAGTTGCAGAAGGTTGAGCAGGCTACTATTCCCCATCATTTAGAAGTGACATTTTGACGGCCAACTGTTCCCTTGCTAGATTTGAGCTCCTCTCGCTCTGGCTGGGAGAGAGCCTACCCTTTTCATGGTTGTTTGATAAATAGGACTATAAAGTTCGTAAATGTAAGAGGACTCCATTGGTGTTTACATATTTTGGCGAATGCTTTCTAATGATCTAAAGTCACGCTGTTGTTACTGCCTGTACAATACCTACAGAAAGTAATCATACCACTTGACTTATTTCACATTTTGTTGTGTTACGAACTCAATTCAAAATGGATTCAATCGTTTTTCTCTCACCCATCTACACACAATTCCCTATAATGACGAAAAAAATTAAAAGCACATTTATTGAAAATTCTTTAAAGAAATATCAAATTCACATAAGTATTCACACCCCTGAGTCAATCATTTTTTAGAAGCTCCTTTGGCAGAGATTACAGTTGTGAGTTTTTCTAGGTAAGTCTCTACAAGCCTCCCACACCTAAATTGTGCAACATTTGCCCATTTATTTATTTAAAAAAAATGTTTTTAAAATGTTTTTTTTTAAATGTCAAATTGGTTATTGCTCATTGCTAGTCAACAGTGGTGGTCGGTTCCATTTAAGATGAGAGAGGATTTTTTTTAACGAGCATGGCCTTTTTTCTATTACAGAATATTGAATGACTGTCAATCATATTCCATTCCCCCAGCTCAATGTAACATAGATAGGTTTAGCCTACTACATGATAATCAAATTTCCCCATACCCATCATGAGGTTGCTACAACCTAACCTATGAATTAAAGCTTACAATGTAGGTGCACAGATTAAGACAGAATGAAGTAATCAAGGTGACAAACATTGACACATTCAATACCGCCTTGCACACTTTTGCCTGCATCTAGCTGATGTAAGGTGTAATCATTAGTCCAACAGTTGCAAACGAGAGTTTCTATTGGACAAATTCAGGTACAGTATGTTTTATCTTCATTCCGTTTAAGAAACGCTTTTAACAGATTTGAATGAATGAATACACCCCTGATCACACTCACAGTTCACTTCCATAGCAGTCACATACAAACACATGATCCCTTTGATCATTGTATAATAACTTCTTGAATCTACACACTCTCCTCCTTTCACATTTCCCTTCATTTGTGGAGTTCAGTGCACAACACATCAGCTGTCTGTGACCAGGCAAAAAAAACATACCAAGTGAAGCATTCATATCATACCCGCTAACATTACACACAGCCTACATCGTTGTCATCATAGTATGTCATAGTCAACATAGTTCTGGGAGTTAACGCGTTAGTAAACCTGCTACAATCATGCAGTACAGTCAGCAGCAAACAGTTTAGCAGTTACACCAGCACGCCCCGGTGGCAATAACTTGATAAAACCAAAAGCTTACCTTGACTTGGAAGAGTTCCAGTGTTGGATAGCCCTATCCAGCTAGCTAACATAGCATCCCTCTCTGTATGAGTAGGCTAAACTAGCTGGCTGCATTCGCTAATAAGTAAATGAAAGTGGAAAAAATACAATGAAACATAGCTCTCTCTCTCTTCTTCATTTTTGAAGAAATGTATTTGTTCAAAACTATTCCACTATTGTCTTTCTCTCTCTTTGAGTCAACTACTCACCACATTTTATGCACATTTATAGCTGTAGCTTATGCTTTCACCACTAGATTAATTATCTGATCCTTTGAGTGGAGAAGATGTCAGTTCATGCTACAAGAGCTCTGATAGTTTGGAGGATAAATATAGTGTAAATCTATGGAAGGGGTGAGAAACATGAGCCTTCTAGGTTTTGTGTTGAAGTCAATGTACCCAGAGGAGGACGAAAACTAGCTATCCTCTGGCTACACTATGGTGCTACCCTACAGTGTGCTGTTAAGGCTACTGTAGACCATTGCAAAACAATGGTATTTTAATCAATTATTTGATGACGTGAATATATTTACTACACTCGTGGCCAAATGTTTTGAGAATGACACAAATATTAATTTTCACAAAGTCTGCTGCCTCAGTTGGTATGATGGCAATTTGCAAATACTCCAGAATGTTATGAAGAGTGATCAGATGAATTGCAATTAATTGCAAAGTCCCTCTTTGCCATGCAATTGAACTGAATCCCCAAAACACATTTCAGCCCTGACACAAAAGGACCAGCTGACATTATGTCAGTGATTCTCTCATTATCACAGGTGTGAGTGTTGACGAGGATAAGGCTGGAGATCACTCTGTCATGCTGATTGAGTTTGAATAACAGACTGGAAACTTCAAAAGGGGGGTGGTGCTTGGAACCATTGTTCTTCCTCTGTCAAACATGGTTACCTGCAAGGAAACACAGGCCACCATCATTGCTTTGCACAAAAAGGGCTTAACAGGCAAGGATATTGCTGCCAGTAAGATTGCACCTAAATCAACCATTTATCAGATCATCAAGAACTTCAAGGAGAGTGGTTCAATTGTTGTGAAGAAGGCTTCAGGACGCCCAAGAAAGTCCAGCAAGTGCCAGGACCGTCTCCTAAAGTTGATTCAGCTGCGGGATTGGGGCACCACCAGTACAGAGCTTGCTCAGGAATGGCAGCAGGCAAGTGTGAGTGCATCTGCACGCACAGTGAGGCGAAGACTTTTGGAGGATAGCCTGGTGTCAAGAAGGGCAGCAAAGAAGCTACTTCTCTCCAGGAAAAACATCAGGGACAGACTGATATTCTGCAAAAGGTACAGGGATTGGACTGCTGAGGACTGGGGTAAAGTGATTTTTCTCTGATGAATCCCTTTCCGATTGTTTGGGGCATCCGGAAAAAAGCTTGTCCGGAGAAGACAAGTTGAGCGCTACCATCAGTCCTGTGTCATGCCAACAGTAAAGCATCCTGAGACCATTCATGTGTGGGGTTGCTTCTCAGCCAAGGGAGTGGGCTCACTCACAATTTTGCCTAAGAACACAGCCATGAATAAAGAATGGTACCAACACACCCTCCGAGAGCAAATTCTCCCAACAGTCCAGGAACAGTTTGGTGACGAACAATGCCTTTTCCAGCATGATGGAGCACCTTGCCATAAGGCAAAAGTGATAACTAAGTGGCTCAGGGAACAAAACATCGATATTTTGGGTCCATGGCCAGGAAACTCCCTAGACCGTGCTCATCCTCAAGAGGCGGGTGGACAAACAAAAACCCACAAATTTTGACAAACTCCAAGCATTTATTATGCAAGAATGGACTGCCATCAGTCAGGATGTGGCCCAGAAGTTAATTAACAGCCTGCCAGGGCGGATTGAAAAGGTCTTGAAAAAGAAGGGTCAACACAGCACATATTGACTCTTTGCATCAACTTCATGTAATTGTCAATAAAAGCCTTTGACACTTATGAAATGCTTGTAATTATACTTCAGTATAACATAGTAACATCTGAAAAAAATATCTAAGGACACTGAAGCAGCAAACTTTGTGGAAATTAATATTTGTGACATTCTCAACTTTTGTCCACGACTGTATAGTTTTATCTAAAAAGGATTACTTTAATGTTTCACTATTTGTATTTCGATTAAATTCACTGAGGATGGTCCTCCCCTTCCTCCGAGGAGCCTCCAGGGGACAACTATTTTCAGGTCTTGCCATATATTTTCATGTATATTTAAGTCAAAACTGTAACTCGGCCACTCAGGAACTTTCTCCGTCTTGTTAGTAGGCAACTCCAGTGTAGCCTTGTTTTAGGTTATATTCCTGCTGAAAGGGGAATTAATCTGCCAGTGTCTGGTGGAAAGCAGACTGAACCAGGTTTTTCATCAAGGATTTTGCCTGTGCTAAAATCCATTCCATTTATTTTTATCCTGAAACTCCCCATACCCATAACATGATGCAGCCACCATTATGCTTGAAAATATGGAGATTGGTACTCAGTAATGTGTTATGTTTTGGGGCAAACCCAGCACAACACTTTGTATTCAAGATCAAAATATAATTGCTTGCCACATTTTCAGAATTATTACTTTGGTGCCTTGTTGAAAACATGATGCATGTTTTGGAATATGTGTGTGTGTGTGTAGGCTAGTGACAGACACCTATATGTAATCGATTTTAAATTCAGGCTGAAACACAACAAAATGTATAAAAAAATTAAGGGGTGTGAATACTTGTTGAAGGCACTATAAACACACAGTCCAGTACAAAGTGAATGATGGCAGGCCCATGTGGCAAATGGCTGACTGCTCTAACCCATCTGGATAAGAGGAATACCTATGTAAGAATGCTGTTCATTGACTATAGCTCAGCATTCAACATCATAGTACCCTCCAAGCTCATCAATAAGCTTGTTGCCCTGGGTCTGAACCCCACCCTGTGCAACTGGGTCCTGGACTTCCTGATGTGCCTCCCCAGGTGGTGAAGGTAGGAAACAACACCTCCACTTCGCTGATCCTCAACACAGGTGCCTCACAAGGGTGTGTTGCTCAGCCTCCTCCTGTACTCCCTGTTCACCCATGACTGCATAGCCATGCACGCCTCCAACTCAATCATCAAGTTTGCAAACGACACATCAGTAGCAGGCTTGATTACCAATAACGATGAGACAGCCTACAGGGAGGAGGTTAATGCACTCGTAGAGTGGTGTCAGCAAAACTACCTCTCACTCAACGTCAAGAAAACAAAGGAGATGATTGTGGACTTCAGGAAACAGCATAGGGAGCACCCCCCTATCCACATCGACGGAACAGCAGTGGAGAATGTGGAAAGTTTTAAGTTCCTCGGCGTACACATCACAGACAAACTGAAATGGTCCACCCACACAGACAGTGTTGTGAATAAGGGACAACAGCACCTCTTCAACCTCAGGAGGCTGAAAAAATGTGGCTTGTCACCTTAAACCCTCACACACTTTTACAGAAGCACAATTGAGAGCATCCTGTCAGGCTGTATCACCGCCTGGTATGGCAACTGCACCGCCCACAAACGCAGGGATCTCCAGAGGGTAGTGCGGTCTGCACAACGCATCACCGGGGGCAAACTACCTGTCCTCCAGGACACATACAGCACCCGATGTCAAATGAAGGCCAAAAAGATCATCAAGGACAACAACCACCCGAGCCACTGCCTTTTCACTCCGCTACCATCCAGAAGGCGAGGTCAGTGCAGGTGCATCAAAGCTGGGACCGAGAGACTGAAAAACTGCTTCTATCTCAAGGCCATCAGACTGTTAAACACCCATCACTAACAGAGAGAGGCTGCTGCCTACATACAGACTTGAAATCATTGGCCAGTTTAATAAATGGATCACTAGTCACTTTAATAATGTTTACATATTTTGCATTACTCATCTTTTATGTATATACTGTTTTTTATACCATCTATTGCATCTTGCCTATGCCACTCTGTTATTGCTCATCCATATATTTATATGTATTTATTCTTATTCCATTCCTTTACTTAGATTTGTGTGTATTAGGTAGTTGTTGTGAAATTGTTAGACTACATGTTAGATATTGCTGCACTGTCATAACTAGAAGCGAAAGCATTTCGCTACACTCGCAAAACCATCTGTTAACCATGTGTATGTGACCAATACATTTATGTGTGTGTGTGTGTGTGTGTGTGTGTGTGTGTGTGTGTGTGTGTGTGTGTGTGTGTGTGTGTGTGTGTGTGTGTGTGTGTGTGTGTGTGTGTGTGTGTGTGTGTGTGTGTGTGTGTGTGTGTGTGTATATCATTGGTCAGGGAAATGTTTACCACATATATAGTATGAGAAGAAGACTTCAAATGTGTCCCATCAAATTCTTAACACTTTAAAACATTTCATTTTCAACTAATACAAATCAGCCTTCATGCTAGCATGTACTGGACAGGCTCTTTGTTGCTATTTACTTGGCTTGGATCTAATCACTTTTTTGGCAATCACCCCATCAAAGTGAACATCCCAGCTGTTTCCCTGCACCAGACATCTCTGTACCTCCCCAGCAAATGGAGTCTGTGAGATAGGAATGTCTTGGGATGAGTTCCAAATCTATTCCCTTCAGATTGTGGCCCATCCATGTACCTTGGACACATGATGGCCCATCTAAATACTGCCGCGATATAACATTGCTGCTGTCATGAAATGTATGGTCAAATTTAATGACCAGATCTGGATTTAGTGCACTACTTTTGACTTCTGGCCCTGGTCTAAAGAATAGTCCACAATAAAGAGAACAGAGTGCCATGTGGGACTGAACCTTCCTGCAGAATCCCCCTGGCCACATCAAATCAAATTACATTGTATTTGTCACAAGGACCTGAGGACCCATACCAAATCTTTTCAGTCTCCAGAGGGGAAATAGGTTTGTCGTGCCCTCTTCACAACTGTCTTGGTGAGCATGGACCATGTTAGTTTGTTGGGGATGTGGACGCCAAGTAACTTGAAGCTCTCAACTTGTTCCACAACAGCCCCGTCGATGAGAATGGGGGCCTGCTCGGTCCTCCTTTTCCTGTAGTCCACGAACATCTCCTTTGTATTGGTCACGTTGAGTGAGAGGTTGTTGTCCTTGCACCACATGGTCAGGTCTCTGACCTCCTCCGTGTAGGCGGTCTCATCGTTGTCGGTCATCAGGCCAACAACTGTTGTGTCATCAGCAAACTTAATGATGGTGTTGGAGTTGTACCTGGCCGTGCATTCATGAGTGAACAGGGAGTACAGGAGGAGACTGAGCACGCACCCCTGAGGGGCTCCTGTGTTGAGGATCAGCGTGGCGGATGTGTTGTTATCTACCCTTACCACCTGGGGGGCAACCCGTCAGGATGTCCAGGATCCAGTTGCAGAGGGTCCCAGGGTCCTTATCTTAGTGATGAGCTTTGAGGGCACTATGGTGTTGAACTCTGTAGTCAATTAATAGCATTATCACATAGGTGTTCCTTTTGTCCAGGTGGGAAAGGGCAGTGTGGAGTGCAATAGAGATTGCATCATATGTGGATCTGTTGGTGCAGTATGCAAATTGGAGGTGGCATAGGGTTTCTGGGATATAGTTGTTGATGTGATCCATAACCAGCCTTTCAAAGCATTTCATGGCTTTCATGAGTGCTACGGGTCGGTAGTCATTTAGGCAGGTTACCTTCGTGTTCTTGGACACAATGACTATGGTGGTCTGCTTGAAACATGTTGGTATTACAGATTCAGACAGGGAGAGCTTGAAAGACACTTGTGAAGACACTTGCCAGTTGGGCAGCGCATGCTCGGAGTACACGTCCTGGTAAACCGTCTGGCCCAGCGGCCTTGTGAATGTTGACCTGTTTAAAGGTCTTACTCACATTGGCTGCAGAGAGTGTGATCACACAGTCATCCGGAAAAGCTGATGCTTTCATGCATGTTTCATTGTTACTTGCCTCGACGCGAGCATAAATTATTTAGCTCATGTCACAGGGCAGCTCTCGGCTGTGCTTCCCTTTGTAGTCTGTCAAAGTTTGCAAGCCCTGCCACATCCGACGAGCGTCGGAACCGGTGTAGTACGATTCCATCTAAGTCCTGTATTGAAGCTTTGCCTGTTTGATGGCATAGCGGAATCTGGTTGGTTGGGGTATGTACGTACAGTCACTGTGGAGACGATGTCCTCAATGCACTTATTGATAAAGCCAGTGACTGTTGTGGTGTACTCCTCAATGCCATTGGAAGAATCCCGGAACATATTCCAGTGTGTGCTAGCAAAACAGTCCTGTAGTTTAGCATCTACTTCATCTGACCACTTTTTTATAGATCGAGTCACTGGTGCTTCCTGCTTTAATTTTTGCTTGTAAGAAGGAATCAGGAGCATGGAGTTATGGTCAGATTTGCCAAATGGAGGGCGAGGGAGAGCTTTCTACGCGTCTCTGTGTGTGGAGTAAAGGTGGTCTAGATTTTTTTTCTGGTTGCACATTTAACATGCTGATAGAAATGAGGTAAAACTGATTTAAGTTTCCCTGCATTAAAGTCCCCGGCCACTAGGAGCACCGCATCTGGATGAGCATTTTACTTTTTGCTTATGGCTTGTGGTGGAATGCAGCTCATTGAGTGCAGTTAGTGTCAGCCTCGGTCTGTGGTTGTATGTAGACAGCTACAAAAAATACAGATGAGAACTTTCTAGGTAGATAGTGTGGTCTACAGCTTATCATGAGATACTCTACCTCAGGCGAGCGAAACCTTGAGACTTTCTTAGATATCGTGCACCAGCTATTGTTTATAAATATGCATAGGCCCCCACTCTGTGTCTTACCAGAGGCTGCTGTTATGTCCTGCTGATATAGCATATAACCAGCCAGCTCCATGTTCTTAATGTCGTCGTTCAGCCACGACTCGGTGAAACAACATAAGATATTATAGTTTTTCGTCCCATTTATTTCCCAGCGATTGAATGTTAGCCAGCAGACCGGAAGGCAAGGGCAGATTAGCCACTCATTGCCTGATCCTCACAAGGCATCCTGATCTCTTTCCACGAAACCTACGTTTCCTTTTCCAGCAAATTACGGGGATCTGGGCCTGGTCGGTTGTCTGTAGCTTGTCCCTCGAGTCCGACTCTTTAAAGAAGAACTCCTTGTCCAATTTGAGGTGAATTATCTGAGTTCTAATGTCCAGAAGCTCTTTTCGGTCATAAGAGACGGTAGCAGAAACATTATGTACAAACAAGATACAAACAACAAGAAAAAAAATGTATATAAAATAAAAATAAAATACCATGGTTGGTTGAGCCAATAAGATGGCAGCCCTCTACCTCCGGCGCCATCAAATCCCCTCTCCTCAGTCATCCCCAACCTGGGTGTGAAATTCCATCCTGCTCACTCCTTCAATGCCCACATTAGTCTCATCTGTAAAACGTCATTCTTTCACCTGAAGAACATCTCCCGCTTAAGACCATCTGTCAACACTTCTGACGCAAAAAAAACGTATCCATCCATTAGTTTCCCCAGAATTGATTATAGGAATGTAGTTCTTGGGGGCCTACCTACAAACTCAATTAATAAATTACAGCTCATTCAAAACAGTGCTGAAAGGATTCTGACACAAACAAAAAGGTCTGCCCACATCACCCCCATCCTTGCTGACCTCCATTGGCTACCTGTCCCTCAAAGAATTTACTTAAAAATTCCCCTGGTCTATAAATCCCTAAATGGTATTGGACCTGCCTACCTGACAGATCTACTTTTCCACTATGAACTTCCACGTACCCTACGGTCAAGCCACACCAAGCAGCTCCACGCACCCAGGACCTGGCTCTAAACAATGGGGGACTGTGCGTTTTCCTCCCACGCTTTTGGAACTCCCTTCCCGACAATCTCAGGGTTGTTTAGACTTGTGGGGCTTTTAAAGTAGGCCTTAAGGCTAGTCTTTATTGGCTAGGCTACCCTTCCTCCTAGACTTTGATTGTTGCTTTTTTGATATGGTTACATACAGTATCAGTCAAAAGATTGGACACACCTACTAAGGGTTTTTCTTTATTTTTACTGTTTTCTACATTGTAGAATAATAGTGAAGATATCCAAATTTTGAAATAACACATATGGAATCATGTAGTAACCAAATAAGTGTTAAACAAATCAAAATATGTTTTATATTTCAGATTCTTCAAAGTATCCAGCCTTTGCCTCGATGACAGCTTGCACACTCTTGGCATTCTCTCAACCAGCTTCACCTAGAATGCTTTTCCAACCATCTTGAAGGAGTACCCACAAATGCTGAGTACTTGTTGGCTGTTTTTCCTTCACTCTGCGGTCCGACTCATCCCAAACCACAATCACCTAACATTGTGTTGAGGTTGGGTGATTGTGGAGGCCAGTTTATCTGATGTAGCACCATCACTCTCCTTTTTGGTCAAATAGCCCTATCACAGCCTGGAGGTGTGTTTGGGGTCATTGTCTTGTTGAAAAACAAATGATAGTCCCACTAAGCGCAAACCAGATGGGATGGGATATCGCTGCAGAATGCTGTGGTAGCCATGCTGGTTAATTGTGCCTTGAATTCTAAATAAATTACTGACAGTGTTACCATCAAAGCACCCTCACACCATCACACCTCCTCTTCCATTATTCACGGTGGGAACTACACATGCAAAGATCATCTGCTCACCTACTCTACATCTCATAAATATCAAAAATATCACATTTGGACTCATCAGATCAAAAGACATATTTTCATTGGTCTAATGTCCATTGCTCGTGTTTCTTGGCCTAAGCAAGTCTCTTCTTTTTATTGGTGTCCCTTAGGAGTGGTTTATTTGCAGCAATTCGACCATGAAGTCCCGATTCACACAGACTCATCTGAACAGTTGATGTTGAGATGTGTCTGTTACTTGAACTCTGTGAAGCATTTATTTGGGCTGCAATCTGAGGTGCAGTTCACTCTAATGAACTTGTCCTCCACAGCTCTAGGTCTTCCTTTCCTGTGGCCGTTCTCATGAGAGCCAGTTTCATCATAGCGCTTGATGGTCTTTGCGACCCTACCTTGTCACAACACAACTGATTGGCTAAAACACATTAAGAAGGAAAGAAATTCCACAAATGTACTTTTAACAAGGCACACCTGTTAATTGAAATGCATACCTCATGACTACCGCTGGTTGAGAGAATGCCAATAGCTTGCAAAGCTGTCATCGAGGCAAAGTGTGGCTCCTTCGAAGAATCTATAAAATTTAAATTGATTATATTTAACACTTTTGTGGTTACTTCATGATTCCACATGTGTTATTTCATAGTTTTATGTCTTCACTATTATTCTGCAATGTATAAAATAGTGAAAGTAAAGAAAAACCCTTGCATGAGTTGGTGTGTCCAAACTTTTGACTGGTACTGTACATTTGTCTGCATTGTTTTTCACATTACCGTCAAGACCGTTCAAGTTAAGAAGATGTAAAACAAAGCAAACAAGTTATTCTTTGATTTATTGTTTCCTTACAGAGAGAGAAAATTTTAAATTCCGGTGCCAGATAAGCAACAGCGTGTTGGTGTACAGAGTGTATGTATTATAAATAGCTGTCAGGGAGAAGAAAAGAGGCTTGACGCCCTCTGAGTCAATCAGGTGTCAGGCAGGAGATAACACACAGCTCTAAATTCTCCAAGGTTTGCAATTCATTACAATACTCTCTTCCCTCCTATCCATGCAGCCTGATAATAAAATGTTTTTCAGTAGTCTGGGGAATCATAGGAAATTAATAACAATCATACCTAATCAAATGTTTTGTTGCTATTGTCAGTGGCGGTTGAGAACATACAATGAGGTAAACAGAGAGAGAAATAATACTGAACAAAAATAAAAATGCAACATGTATTTGTATTTATTATGAATCCCCATTAGCTGCTGCAAAGGCAGCAGCTACTCTTCCTGGGGTCCAGAAAATATAAGGCATTTATAAAGAAATGTAATTATCACAATACATTCACATCAGATTTCACAACGCATCTCTGTAACACAAAATCCATGTGTACATGTGTGTATAGTGTATATGTTATCATGTGTTTGTATGCATGTGTCTGTGCTTGTGTTTGTGTTGCTTCACTGTCCCTGCTGTTCCATAAGGTGTATTTGTATCTGTTTTTAAAATCTACTTTTACTGCTTGCATGAGTTACTTGATGTGGAACAGAGTTCCATGTAGTCATGGCTCTATGTAGGACTGTGCGTCTCCCTCATAGTCTGTTCTGGACTTGGGGACTGTGGAAGAGACCTCTGGTGGTATGTCTTGTGGGGTATGCATGGGTGTCTTAGCTGTGTGCCAGTAGTTCAAACAGACAGCTCGTTGCATTCAACATGTCATTAACTCTCACAAATAGAGAGTAGTGATGAAGTCAATCTCTCCTCCCCTTTGAGCAAGGACAGAATGACATGTTTGTTATTAATGTTAGCTCTCTGTGCATCCAAGGGTCAGCCGTGCTGCCCTGTTCTGAGCCAGTTGTAATATTGCCAAGTTCCTCGTTGTGGCACCTGACCACAATATGTTTTGATTAGGACAGCATTCAATCCAGGGTCACTCCAAGCAGTTCAGTCACCTCAACTTGCTCAATTTCCACATTAGTCATTACAATATTTAGTTGAGGTTTCGGGTTTAGTGAATGATTTGTTCCAAATACAATGCTCTTAGTTTTTGAAACGTTTTCCGTTCCACCCATTCTGAAACTAACTGCAGCTCTTTGTTAAGTGTTGCAGTGATTTCAGTCGATGTAGTAGCTGACGTGTATAGGGTTGAGTCATCCACATACATAGACACACGGGCTTTAATCAAAGCCAGTGGTATGTTGTTAGTAAAGATACAACATTTTAAAAACAATTCCTCGTCAATCCACGGGGATTTAAACGTCTTTCTTTTTACAGCAATTTTCTTAACGGGTGTGTGCCTATTAGTACTTGTGATAAGCAATTTCTTAAATGTGTCTAGTGCATCTGGTTACTTCTCATTATACAACACGGACCAACACATAGTCTTTACATGTTAAATAAAGGTTAAAGAAAAATAAATAAATAAACATCATCAACATAGGAATCACTACAAAACGTATTGCATGACCTCTTATACACTATATTAGGCCCAGTCTTTTTACAACATTGGTTTTCCTAGATATGGCTACTATATTGTGATCACTACATCTGACGGATGTGGATACTGCTTTCAAGCTCATTTCTGCAGTATTAGTAAAGATGTGACCAATACATGTTGATGATTTCATTTCATTTATGTGCTGTTTGTAACTACCCTGGTAGGTTGACTGATAACCTGAACCAGGTTGCAGGCAATAGTTACAGTTTGTGGCCAGCCTGATGAAAGTCAGTCAATATTTAAATCACCCCAAAAATATACCTCTCTGTTGAAATCACATGCATTTCACACGTAATCCAGATACTGACTGTTAGCACTTGGTGGTCTATAGGAGCTTCCCACCAGAATGGGCTTTAGGTGAGGCAGATGAACCTGTAGCCATATTACTTCAACAGCATTTAACATGAGATCCTCTCTAAGCTTTACAGGAATGTTGTTCTGAATACAATAGGCCACACCACCACCTTTGGCATTTCTGTATTTTCTGTTGATTTTAACACCATATATTGCTTCCACTGTGTCATCAAAGGTATTATATAAGTGAGTTTCAGAAATTGTCGGAAAATGAAAGTAATCTGTTACTAGCAAATTATTGATATCATGAACCTTGTTTCTTAAGATACATATGTTAACATGGGCTATTTTTAACACATCTGAGATGCTTGATTGTTTTTATTGCTTTACTGGAAGCTTAGCGGAGGTAGACATGCTGAGGTTATTTATGTTAGTGCAGGGTGAGCTGCACACAGTGGACTTCCTGCTAGGGCACACCACCTCAGTGCTAACAGTATAACTCTGCTTCATAGGCACATGATTGATGCATACAATAACTGTAAGATCAGCAGAGGCATCCAGGGCAGTAAGAGGAACATACATTATGTTAGTTACAGTGTCTTCCAGCGCCCCTGGAATAATGTACATTTGCTGAAACATTATGACTACTCAACAACACAATGGTTGGAATTAAATTAGCTGGGCTTGGGTCATTGATAAGTTATTGTCTCAACACAGCCTTATAATGCTGTGAAAGGATCCAGGAACCCAAATTATTTGGGTGGATCCCATCCTCCTTATAATACAAAGCTTTGTTTTCAGAAGGTATCAAAATTGTCAATAAATGTTACACCCACAGAGCCGCAATAATCTCGTAGCCAGTTATGGAGGGCTACGTCTGCTGAATCATTGAATGCCATGATTTAGTGAGGGTAGAGGGCCAGATATTATGGGGTGTTTGTTGGTGTCAAGTAATGACCCAATTAGTTTTTTTAAATACATCTTCAGCTGTTCTGAGCTGCCCTTCATAATGCCATTGAGTCCCACATGAACTATGATATTCTCCATTTCCTGATGCTGGTTTAAAATGTTAGGGAGCAGTTTATTGATGTCCTGTACTTGTGCTCCTGAAAAGGACAAGGTTTTTGCACAACATTTCTCACCATTGTAAAGTGTTGGTCCCATGTTTCATGGGCTGAAATAAAATATCCCATAGTTATTTTCTCACTTTTGGGTGTGATGCATTGTTGCTCTGGGAGAAATCCCCCCGACTTTGTGATCGTCCCATCTGTGAAGCAAGCTTAAACTTGCCCAGAATTTTGTGTTGACACTGACATCATGTGACAGTGCGTCGAGAAGAATCAGGATGGACGTGGCTATAAGAAGTGTGCAAAGTCCAGACAAAAGAGATTGCGCAAAATAAACACTGTTCATAAGATAAAAATGTTGACAGAGAAGAGAGTTTTACTTTGGATACAGAAGCTTTTCTGGATGATTTAGCAAACTGCTCAGCTAGCTAAGTAGCCTCTGTTCTACCTAGCTAGCTAGCAATCGGTAAAATCTCAAATGTCTTTTTGAATATTGAAATTCTGCTAGATGATTTAGCACAATTTATTTATTTATTTATTTCACCTTTATTTAACCAGGTAGGCAAATTGAGAACACGTTCTCATTTACAATTGCGACCTGGCCAAGATAAAGCAAAGCAGTTCGACACATACAACAACACATAGTTACACATGGAGTAAAACAAACATACAGTCAATAATACAGTGAAAATAAGTCTATATACAATATGAGCAAGTGAGGTGAGATAAGGGAGGTGAAGGCAAACAAAATATATATATAAATAAAATAAAAAAAATATATATATAAAAAGGCCATGGTGGCGAAGTAAATACAATATAGCAGGTAAAAAAAATAACACTGGAATGGTTGGTTTGCAGTGGAAGAAGGTGCAAAGTAGAGATATAAATAATGGGGTGCAAAGGAGCAAAATAAATAAATACAGTAGGTAAAGAGGTAGTTGTTTGGGCTAAATTATAGATGGGCTATGTACAGGTGCAGTAATCTATGAGCTGCTCTGACAGCTGGTGCTTAAAGCTAGTGAGGGAGATAAGTGTTTCCAGTTTCAGAGATTTTTGTAGTTCGTTCCAGTCATTGGCAGCAGAGAACTGGAAGGAGAGGCGGCCAAAGGAAGAATTGGTTTTGGGGGTGACCAGAGAGATATACCTGCTGGAGCGCGTGCTATGGGTGGGCGTTGCTATGGTGACCAGCGAGCTGAGATAAGGGGGGACTTTACCTAGCAGGGTCTTGTAGATGACCTGGAGCCAGTGGGTTTGGCGACGAGTGTGAAGCGAGGGCCAGCCAACGAGAGCGTACAGGTCGCAGTGGTGGGTAGTATATGGGGCTTTGGTGACAAAACGGATGGCACTGTGATAGACTGCATCCAATTTATTGACTAGGGTTTTGGAGGCTATTTTGTAAATGACATCACCAAAGTCGAGAATTGGTAGGATGGTCAGTTTTACAAGGGTATGTTTGGCAGCATGAGTGAAGGATGCTTTGTTGCGGAATAGGAAGCCGATTCTAGATTTAACTTTGGATTGGAGATGCTTGATGTGAGTCTGGAAGGAGAGTTTACAGTCTAACCAGACACCTAGGTATTTGTAGTTGTCCACATATTCTAAGTCAGAGCCGTCCAGAGTAGTGATGCTGGACAGGCGGGCAGGTGTAGGCAGCGATCGGTTGAAGAGCATGCATTTAGTTTTACTTGTATTTAAGAGCAATTGGAGGCCACGGAAGGAGAGTTGTATGGCATTGAAGCTCGCCTGGAGGGTTGTTAACACAGTGTCAAGAGAAGGGCCAGAAGTATACAGAATAGTGTCGTCTGCGTAGAGGTGGATCAGAGACTCACCAGCAGCAAGAGCGACATCATTGATGTATACAGAGAAGAGAGTCGGTCCAAGAATTGAACCCTGTGGCACCCCCATAGAGACTGCCAGAGGTCCGGACAACAGACCCTCCGATTTGACACACTGAACTCGATCAGAGAAGTAGTTGGTGAACCAGGCGAGGCAATCATTAGAGAAACCAAGGCTGTCGAGTCTGCCGATGAGGATGTGGTGATTGACAGAGTCAAAAGCCTTGGCCAGGTCAATGAATATGGCTGCACAGTACTGTTTCCTATCGATAGCGGTTAAGATATCGTTTATGACCTTGAGCGTGGCTGAGGTGCACCCATGACCAGCTCTGAAACCAGATTGCATAGCGGAGAAGGTATGGTGGGATTCGAGATGGTCGGTAATCTGTTTGTTGACTTGGCTTTCGAAGACCTTAGAAAGGCAGGGTAGGATAGATATAGGTCTGTAGCAGTTTGGGTCTAGAGTGTCTCCCCCTTTGAAGAGGGGGATAACCGCAGCTGCTTTCCAATCTTTGGGAATCTCAGATGACACGAAAGAGAGGTTGAAAAGGCTGGTAATAGGGGTGGCAACAATTTCAGCAGATAGTTTTAGAAAGAAAGGGTCCAGATTATCTAGCCCGGCTGATTTGTAAGGGTCCAGATTTTGCAGCTCTTTCAGAACATCAGCTGACTGTATTTGGGAGAAAGAGAAATGGGGAAGGCTTGGGCGAGTAGCAGAGGGGAGGGCAGGGCTGTTGACCGGGGTAGGGGTAGCCAGGTGGAAAGCATGGCCAGCCGTAGAAAAATGCTTATTGAAATTCTCAATTATAATGGATTTGTCGGAGGTGACAGTATTTCCTATTTTCAGTGCAGTTGGAAGCTGGGAGGAGGTGTTCTTATTCTCCATGGACTTTACAGTGTCCCAGAACTTTTTTGAGTTTGTGTTGCAGGAAGCAAATTTCTGCTTGAAAAAGCTAGCCTTGGCTTTTCTAACTGCCTGTGTATACTGGTTTCTAGCTTCCCTGAAAAGTTGCATATCACGGGGGCTGTTCGATGCTAATGCAGAACGCCATAGGATGTTTTTCTGTTGGTTAAGGGCAGTCAGGTCAGGAGAGAACCAAGGGCTATATCTGTTCCTGGTTCTAAATTTCTTGAATGGGGCATGCTTATTCAAGATGGTGAGGAAGGCATTTAAAAAAAATATCCAGGCATCCTCTACTGACGGGATGAGATCAATATCCTTCCAGGATACCTCGGCCAGGTCGATTAGAAAGGCCTGCTCGCTGAAGTGTTTCAGGGAGTGTTTGACAGTGATGAGTGGAGGTCGTTTGATCGCTGACCCATTACGGATACAGGCAATGAGGCAGTGATCGCTGAGATCTTGGTTGAAAACAGCAGAGGTGTATTTGGAGGGCAAGTTGGTTAGGATGATGTCTATGAGGGTACCCGTGTTTACGGAATTGGGGTGATACCTGGTAGGTTCATTGATAATTTGTGTGAGATTGAGGGCATCAAGCTTAGATTGTAGGATGGCTGGGGTGTTAAGCATGTTCCAATTTAGGTCGCCTAGCAGCACAAGCTCTGAGGATAGATGGGGGGCAATCAGTTCACATATGGTGTCCAGAGCACAGCTGGGGGCAGAGGGTGGTCTATAGCAGGCGGCAACAGTGAGAGACTTGTTTTTAGAGAGGTGGATTTTTAAAAGTAGGAGTTCAAATTGTTTCGGAACAGACCTGGATAGTAAAACAGAACTCTGCAGGCAATCCTTGCAGTAGATTGCAACACCGCCCCCTTTGGCCGTTCTATCTTGTCTGAAAATCTTGTAGTTAGGGATGAAAATGTCAGAATTTTTGGTGGTCTTCCTAAGCCAGGATTCAGACACGGCTAAAACATCTGGGTTGGCAGAGTGTGCTAAAGCAGTGAACAAAACAAACTTAGGGAGGAGGCTTCTAATGTTAACACAAGATAATCTTTGGAACGATATACTTAGCTGGCTAAGTAGATCACGTTTTCTTGGTATCCAGCAAATGTTAGCTAACATTGACATGACAGAATTTACTTGCAACTTTTTGGGATTAGCACACTAGCTAGCTAGTTATCTAACCTTCGAACTCAGCTAGGTAGCTGGTAGGTTATCTAACTAGCATCCTTTGTCAGCACACTAGTGGTTCCAATTTTAAGACTAACTTACTCTATATCTAGCTAGTGTAATAGCAAACAAGTGTGATAACTAAAGCTGTGGTAGCTAGCTATTAGTGTTAGCAAGTAATGGTAAATATTATTAATATTAATATTATTATTATTATTATTTTTAGCTAGCAGTGGGTAACATATCTAGCTAATCCTCCAGATTCCCATAAGGTCTCAGACTCCAGGACAAGAAAAACACAGATGAAGACACAGAAGGGGACCATGAGACCCTAGGTTGTATTTTAAATAGGTAATGCTTCAATTTCTATTCTGACTTGTAATGTTAAAAAGGGTAGGAAAAGACACCCACTGTTTATCTGAATTAGCTAAGGACTAGCTAACCACCTCCCTCTGCAACTTGATCCTGAACTCCCTGATGGGCTGCCCCCTGGTGGTGAGGGTAGGCAGCAACACATCTGCCACACTGATCCTCAACACTGGGGCCTCTCGGGGGTGTGTCCCCTGCTGTACTCCCTGTTCACCTACGACTGCGTGGCCGAACACAACTCCGACACCATCATTAAGTTTGCTGATGACACAACAGTGGTAGGCCTGATCACCGACAACGATGAGACAGCCTATAGGGAGGAGGTCAGAGAACTGGCAGTGTTTTGCGAGGACAACAACCTCCCTGAGCAAGACAAAGGAGCTGATAGTGGACTACAGGAAAAGGAGGGCCAAACAGGCCCCCATTAACATCAACGGGGCTGTAGTGGAGCTGGACGAGAGTTTCAAGTTTCGTTGTGTCCACATCACCAACAAACTATCATGGTCCAAACACACCAAGACAGTCGTAAAGAGGGCACGACAAAATCTTTTCACCCTCAGGAGACTGAAAAGATTTGGCATGGGTCCCCAGATCCTCAAAAAGTTCTACAGCTGCACCATTGAGAGCATCCCGCCCCGTTGCATCACTGTCTGGTATGGCAACTGCTTGGCATCTAACCATAAGGCGCTACTGAGGGTAGTGCGTACGGACAAGTACATCACTGGGGTCAAGCTTCCTGCGATCCAGGACCTATATAATAGGCAGTGTCAGAGGAAAGCCCATACAATTGTCAGAGACTCCAGTCTCCCAAGTCATGGACTGTTTTCTCTGCCACCGCACGTTACTGACTTCCGGCGCCGAGCGAGATGGCAGCCTCGCTTCGCGTTCCTTGGAAAATATGCAGTATTTTGTTTTTTTATGTGTTATTTCTTACATTGGTACCCCAGGTGATCTTAGATTTCATTACATACAGTCGGGAGGAACTACTGAATATACGAGTAACGTCAACAAACCACCGTTCCTACCAGGAATATGACTTTCCCGAAACGGATCCAGTGTTTTGCCTTCCACCCAATACAATGGACCTGATCCCAGCCGGGGAGCCTACGCGACGCCGTAAAAGGGGCAAACGTAGCGGTCTCCTGGTCAGGCTTCGGAGACGGGCACATCGCGCTCCACTCCCTAGCATACTACTCGCCAATGTCCAGTCTCTTGACAATAAGGTCGATGAAATCCGAGCACGGGTAAGATTCCAGAGAGACATCAGGGATTGCAACGTGCTCTGCTTCACAGAAACATGGCTAACTCAAAAGACGCTAACGGAGTCGGTGCAGCCAGCTGGTTTCTTCACGCATCGCGCAGACAGAAACAAACATCTTTCTGGTAAGAAGAGGGGCGGGGGGGTATGCCTCATGATTAACGAGACGTGGTGTGATCATCATAACAACACTCAGGAACTCAAGTCATTCTGTTCACCTGATCTAGAACTCCTCACAATCAAATGTCGACCGCATTATCTACCAAGGGAATTCTCTTCGGTCATAATCACAGCCGTATATATTCCCCCCCAAGCAGACACATCGATGGCCCTGAACGAACTCTATCTGACTCTCTGTAAACTGGAAACCACACACCCTGAGGCTGCATTCATCGTAGCTGGGGATTTTAACAAGGCTAATCTAAAAACAAAACTCCCTAAATTCTATCAGCACATCGATTGTCCTACCAGGGCTGGCAAAACTCTGGATCACTGTTATACTAACTTCCGCGGCGCATATAAGGCCCTCCCCCGCCCCCCTTTCGGGAAAAGCTGACCACGACTCCATTTTGTTGATTCCAGCCTACAAACAGAAATTAAAACAACAAGCTCCCGCACTCAGGTCTGTTCAACGCTGGTCCGACCAATCTGATTCCACGCTTCAAGACTGCTTTGATCACGCGGATTGGAATATGTTCCGCATTGCGTCCAACAACAACATTGAAGAATATGCTGATTCGGTGAGCGAGTTCATTAGGAAGTGCATTGACGATGTCGTACCCACAGCAACGATTAAAACATTCCCAAACCAGAAACCGTGGATTGACGGCAGCATTCGCGTGAAACTGAAAGCGCGAACCACTGCTTTTAACCAGGGCAAGGTGACCGGAAACATGACCGAATACACACAGTGTAGCTATTCTCTCCGCAAGGCTATCAAACAGGCAAAGTCCCAGTACAGAGACAAAATAGAATCGCAATTCAACAGCTCAGACACAAGAGGTATGTGGCAGGGTCTACAGTCTATCACGGATTACAAAAAGAAAACCAGCCCCGTCGCGGACCAGGATGTCTTGCTCCCAGACAGGCTAAATATCTTTTTTGCCCGCTTTGAGGACAATACAGTGCCACTGACACGGCCCGCTACCAAAACCTGCAGGCTCTCCTTCACTGCAGCCGAGGTGAGTAAAACATTTAAACGTGTTAACCCTCGCAAGGCTGCAGGCCTAGACGGCATTCCCAGCCGCGTCCTCAGAGCATGCGCAGACCAGCTGGCTGGTGTGTTTACGGACATATTCAATCAATCCTTATCCCAGTCTGCTGTTCCCACATGCTTCAAGAGGGCCACCATTGTTCCTGTTCCCAAGAAAGCTAAGGTAACTGAGCTAAACGACTACCGCCCCGTAGCACTCACTTCCGTCATCATGAAGTGCTTTGAGAGACTAGTCTAGGACCATATCACCTCCACCCTACCGGACACCCTAGACCCACTCCAATTTGCTTACCGACCCAATAGGTCCACAGACGACGCAATCGCAACCACACTGCACACTGCCCTAACCCATCTGGACAAGAGGAATACCTATGTGAGAATGCTGTTCATCGACTACAGCTCAGCATTTAACACCATAGTACCCTCCAAACTCGTCATCAAGCTCGAGACCCTGGGTCTCGACCCCGCCCTGTGCAACTGGGTCCTGGACTTCCTGACGGGCCGCCCCCAGGTGGTGAGGGTAGGTAACAACATCTCCACCCCGCTGATCCTCAACACTGGGGCCCCACAAGGGTGCGTTCTGAGCCCTCTCCTGTACTCCCTGTTCACCCACGACTGCGTGGCCATGCACGCCTCCAACTCAATCATCAAGTTTGCGGACGACACTACAGTGGTAGGCTTGATTACCAACAACGAAGAGACGGCCTACAGGGAGGAGGTGAGGGCCCTCGGAGTGTGGTGTCAGGAAAATAACCTCACACTCAACGTCAACAAAACAAAGGAGATGATTGTGGACTTCAGGAAACAGCAGAGGGAGCACCCCCCTATCCACATCGACGGGTCAGTAGTGGAGAAGGTGGAAAGTTTTAAGTTCCTCGGTGTACACATCACGGACAAACTGAATTGGTCCACCCACACAGACAGCGTTGTGAAGAAGGCGCAGCAGCGCCTCTTCAACCTCAGGAGGCTGAAGAAATTCGGCTTGTCACCAAAAGCACTCACAAACTTCTACAGATGCACAATCGAGAGCATCCTGTCGGGCTGTATCACCGCCTGGTACGGCAACTGCTCCGCCCACAACCGTAAGGCTCTCCAGAGGGTAGTGAGGTCCGCAGAACGCATCACCCGGGGCAAACTACCTGCCCTCCAGGACACCTACACAACCCGATGTCACAGGAAGGCCATAAAGATCATCAAGGACAACAACCACCCAAGCCACTGCCTGTTCACCCCGCTATCATCCAGAAGGCGAGGTCAGTACAGGTGCATCAATGCAGGGACCGAGCGACTGAAAAACAGCTTCTATCTCAAGGCCATCAGACTGTTAAACAGCCACCACTAACATTTAGCGGCCGCTGCCAACATACTGACTCAACTCCAGCCACTTTAAAAATGGGAATTGATGGAAATTATGTAAAAACGTACCACCAGCCACTTTAAACAATGCCACCTAATATAATGTTTACATACCCTACATTACACATCTCTTATGTATATACTGTACTCTATATCATCTACTGCATCTTGCCATCTTATGTAATAAATGGACCACTAGCCACTTTATACTATGCCACTTTATGTTTACATACCCTACAGTACTCATCTCATAGGTATATACCGTACTCTATACCATGTACTGCATCTTGCCTATGCCGTTCTGTACCATCACTCATTCATATATCTTTATGTACATATTCTTTATCCCTATACACTTGCGTGTATAAGGTAGTAGTTGTGGAATTGTTAGGTTAGATTACTTGTTGTTATTACTGCATTGTCGGAACTAGAAGCACAAGCATTTCGCTACACTCGCATTAACATCTGCTAATGTGACTGTGTATGTGACTAATAAAATTTGATTTGATTTGATTTGAAAACTACAGAACAATTAATCAAATGGCCACCGGACTATTACATTGACCCCCCTCCCCCTCCATTTGTTTTGTACACTGCTGCTACTCCCTGTTTACTAAACTCAGCAAAAAAAGAAACGTCATCTCACTGTCAACTGCGTTTACTTTCAGCAAACTTAACATGTGTAAATATTTGTCTGAACATAACAAGCTTCAACAACGGAGACATAAACTGAACAAGTTCCACAGACACGTGACTCACAGAAATAGAATAATGTGTCCCTGAACAAAGGGGGGATCAAAATCAAAACTAAAAGTCAGTATCTGGTGTGGCCACCAGCTGCATTAAGTACTGCAGTGCATCTCCTCCTCATGGACTGCACCAGATTTGACAGTTACTGCTGTGAGATGTTACCCTACTCTTCCAACAAGGCACCTGCAAGTTCCCGGACATTTCTGGGGGGAATGGCCCTAGCGCTCACCCTCCGATCCAACAGGTCCCAGACGTGCTCAATGGGATTGAGATCCGTGCTCTTCGCTGGCCATAACAGAACACTAACAGTCCTGTCTTGCAGGAAATCACGCACCGAACAAGCAGTATGGCTGGTGGCATTGTCAAGCTGGAGGGTCATGTCAGGATGAGGCTGCAGGAAGGGTACCACATGAGGAAGGAGGATGTCTTCCCTGTAACGCACAGCATTGAGATTGCCTGCAATGACAACAAGCTCAGTCCGATGATGCTGTGACACACCGCCCCAGACCATGACGGACCCTCCACCTCCAAATCGATCCCGCCCCAGAGTACAGGCCTCAGTGTAACGCTAATTCCTTCGATGATAAACGCGAATCCGACCATCACCCCTGGTGAGACAAAACCTTGACTCGTCTGTGAAGAGCACTTTTTGATAGTTCTCTCTGCTACAGCGATGGTGGGTTTGTGCCCATAGGCGACGTTGTTGCCGGTGATGTCTGGTGAGGACCTGCCTTACAACAGGCCTACAAGCCCTCAGTCCAGCCTCTCTCAGCCTATTGTGGACAGTCTGAGCACTGATGGAGGGATTGTGTAACTTAGGCTTTTGTTGTTGCCATCCTGTACCTGTCTCGCAGATGTGATGTTCAGATGTACCAATCCTGTGCAGGTGTTGTTACACGTGGTCTGCCACTGCGAGGACGATCAGCTATCCGTCCTGTCTCCTTGTAGCACTGTCTTAGGCGTCTCACAGTACGGACATTGCAATTTATTGCCCTGGCCACATATGAAGTCCTCATGCCTCCTTGCAGCATGCCTAAGGCACGTTCGCGCAGATGAGCGGGGACCATGGGCTTATTATTTTTTTTTTATTCAGAGTCAGTAGAAATGCCTCTTTAGTGTCCTATGTTTTCGAAACTGTGACCTTAATTTCCAACCGTCTGTAAGCTGTAAGTGTCTTAACGACGGTTCCACAGGTGCATGTTCATTAATTGATTATGGTTCATTAAACAAGCATGGGAAACAGTGTTTAACTTCTTGCCACTAGGGGGGTGCCATTTCGACATAGTACAAATTCGTTTCCAAATTAAATTGCCTCGTACTCAATTCTTGCTCGTACAATATGCATATTATTATTACTATTGGATAGAAAACACTCTCTAGTTTCTAAAACCGTTTGAATTATGTCTGTGAGTGAAACAGAACTGGACTTAGAGCAATTTCCCTATGTGGAGTTGAGAATGCAGAATTTTCCAACCTGTTCTCAGACCTGTTTATAAATCTGCCTGTCTTCTATTGGTTGAGATGCACTGCATACGCCTTCCTCTGGGTGTCAGCGAATAGAGGGTCTTGAAATGGAATCTCTAGGCAGAGCTGAAAGTCTATAAATTGATTGGAAACGAGGTGTATCGTTCTTTTTCCCCTTCGCTTTGACGCACTGAGGACCTTGGCACGTTCTTCTGGAAACATCGGTTATAGATCTTAGACATTTCCGGCTGTGTTTTTATTCGATATATGCTTTAAAGACATCATAATCTTGTTATTTTGAACCGAATTATATCAGTTTATGTCAGTATATTGCGATTTTCGGGTATTTATTTTCTTGGCGCTGTAGGAAGTTGGGTATCTCGCTCTCTCATGCTATTGTTTACTGCTAATTGCAACGTGGAAGACGACGTTCTCCAACCTAGCAACGATTCTTTAGGACAAAGGACACCTATCCCAAGATTCTGATGAGAGTTCATCGAAAAGTAAGAACTATTTATGCTGATAATTCATTGTTCTGTTGAAAAAAGTCAAATGCATAAGACGCCATTACTTGCAGTGTAGCCTTGCTTTATCGCACGCTGTATTTTGAAGTAACGTTAATTTAAAAAATGTGACCCAGCGATTGCATTAAGAACTAATTTGTCTTTCAATTGCTGTCCAACCTGTATTTTTTAGTCAAGTTTTGGAATAGTTATTGATTAGAATAGGTGCCTCTTCAAAGATTTCTCCTGACATTTTCTGGGCAGCTTTGCTACTTTTCTCATTGTATAACACGATTTGTGGTGCTAAATATGCACATTTTCGAACAAACTCTATATGCATTGTGAAATATGATGTTATAGGACTGTCATCTGAAGAATTCTGAGAAGGTTAGTGAAAAAATGTATATATTTTGGTGGTTTATACCAAATGTGGCTTTAGGCTAGGCTATGCTAGTCAGCTTTTGTGATGGGGGTGCTCCCGGATCCGGGTTTGGTAGGCGTTAGAGGTTAATGAAGCCAGTTTGGTCTCCTTTCACAATTAGTGGCACTGAGTCCTCTAATCTTGTGGCTAGAATTTTAGAAAGTAATTTTCTATCCACATTCAGAAGGGAAATTGGTCTGTACGAGGAAGAAGACTCTGGACATTTTCCCTTTTTGAGAATAAGTGATATGTTGTTTTCCCTTGGCGTTTGAGGGAGCTGGTCATTTGAAAATGAGTGGTTAAACATATCACGCAATGGCTCAAGGATCAGGCCATGGAACTCTTTATAGAACTCACTACAAAACCCGTCTGGTCCTGGGGCCTTACCGTTTTGCAGATTCTTAATTGCGAACATTATCTCTTCCTCGGTAATAGGGGCATTAAGGAGAGACCTCTGTTCTTCGGAAATATTAGGGAGCTCAATCTTAGAAAATAAATTCTCCATTAATTTGGGTGCGTCATTTGGCAGTTCTGAGGCATAAAGATTTGCATAAAATTTCTTAAATGAGTCATTTATCAATTTATTTTCATATAAATGATTGCCATCATAATCAGTAATAGTAGCAATTGACTGTGAGTCAGCTCTCTTTTTAGCTAGGTACGACAAGTACTTTCCTGGCTTATCGCCATGTTCATATAGCTTTTGCCTGACAAATCCCATTTTCTTTTCAGCGTCCTGTGTTAGGAGAGAGTCCAACGTTGATCTAAGAACTGATATTTCCTTTAGTAGGGCAGGAGTGGGAGTTTTAATATATATTCCTTCTCTTTAGTTCCTAATTCACCCTCTAACCTTTTTTGCTTTTCACGCTTTTTCCGCCTCTTAGTGGCTGTGTATGACATAATCAGACCCCTGGCGTACGCTTTACAGGTTTCCCAAACGAGCAAGGGATTATCTGTTGATTGAGAGTTAATAGAGAAAAATGCTTTAAACTCTGTAATAAAATATGATGTGAATGTATGGTCTTGTAACGGCAGTCTATTTCGTCCTCCTCATCGGACGAGGAGAGGCGAGAAGGATCGGAGGACCAATGTACAGCGTGGTAAGTTTCCATGATTTAATAACATGAAAACAATATACAATTACAAAATAACAAAACAAACTAACCGTCACAGTCCCGTGTGGCACAAACACCGACACAGAAAACAACCACCCACAAAATCCCAACACAAAACAAGCCACCTATATATGATTCTCAATCAAGGACAACGATTGACAGCTGCCTCTGATTGAGAACCATATTAGGCTGAACACAGAAACAGACAAACTAGACACACAACATAGAATGCCCACCCAGCTCACGTCCTGACCAACACTAAAACAAGCAAAACACATAAGCACTATGGTCAGGACGTGACAGTACCCCCCTCCTGAGGTGCGGACTCCGAACGCACCCCTAAAACTCAAGGGGAGGGTCTGGGTGGGCAACTGTAGGCGGGGGCGGCTCCGGCGCAGGACGAGGACACCACTCCACCATTGTCTTTGTCCCCCTCCTTTGCGTCCTTTGAGTGGCGACCCTCGCCCACGACCCTGGTCTAGGAACCTTCACAAAGGTCCCCCCTAGATTTAGGAGACAGCTCAGGACAGAGAGGTAGCTCAGGACAGAGAGGTAGCTCAGGGCAGAGAGGTAGCTCAGGACTGAAGGGCAGCTCCGGACAGAGAGGCAGCTCCGGACTAATGGCAGCTCCGGACTGAGGGGCAGCTCCGGACTGAGTGGCAGCTCCGGACTGAGTGGCAGCTCATGACTGGAGGGCAGCTCATGACTGGAAGGCAGCTCATGACTGGAAGACAGCTCATGACTGGAAGGCAGCTCATGACTGGAAGGCAGCTCATGACTGGAGTGCAGCTCATGACTGGAAGGCAGCTCATGACTGGAGTGCAGCTCATGACTGGAAGGCAGCTCATGACTGGAAGGCAGCTCATGACTGGAAGGCAGCTCATGACTGAAGGGCAGCTCATGACTGGCTGACGGCTCTGGCAGCTCCTGACTGGCTGGCGGCTCTGGCAGCTCCTGACTGGCTGGCGGCTCTGGCAGTTCCTGACTGGCTGGCGGTTCTGGCAGCTCCTGACTGGCTGGCGGCTCGGGACAGAAGGGCGGCTCTAATGGCTCGGGGCAGACGGGCGGCTCTGACGGCTCGGGACAGACGGGCGGCTCAGATGGCGCTGGGCAGACGGATTGCTCAGATGGCGCTGGGCAGACGGATGGCTCAGACGGTGCTGGGCAGACGGATGGCTCAGACGGCGCTGGGCAGACGGATGGCTCAGACGGCGCTGGGCAGACGGATGGCTCAGACGGCGCTGGGCAGGTGGACGGCTCAGACGGCGCTGGGCAGGCAGGCAGCGCAGACGGCGCTGGGCAGACGAGCAGTGCAGGCGACGTTGAGCAGACGAGCAGTGCAGGCGGCAATTGGCAGACGGCCGACTCTGACCTGCTGAGGCGCACAGTAGGCCTGGTGCGTGGTGCCGGAACTGGTGGTACCGGACTGGAGACACGCACCTCAAGGCTAGTGCGGGGTGCAGGAACAGGGCACACTGGATTTTCGAGGCGCACTATAGGCCTGGTGCGTGGTACCGGCACTGGAGGTACTGGGCTGGAGACACGCACCACAGGGAGAGTGCGTGGAGGAGAAACAGGGCTCTGGAGACGCACTGGAAGCCTGGTGCGTGGTGTAGGCACTGGTGGTACTGGGCTGGGGCGGGAAGGTGGCGCCGGATATACACAAGGAGTACACGAGCTCGTGAGCACCGAGCCTGCCCAACCTTACCTGGTTGAATGGTCCCCGTAGCCCTGCCAGTGCGGCGAGGTGGAATAGCCTGCACTGGGCTATGCTGGCGAACCGGGGACACCATTTGTAAGGCTGGTGCCATGTACGCCGGCCCGAGGAGACGCACTGGAGACCAGATGCGTTGGGCCGGCTTCATGACACTCGGCTCGATGCCCAACCTAGCCCTACCAGTGCGGCGAGGTGGAATAGCCCGCACTGGGCTAAGCACGCGTACTGGGGACACCGTGCGCTCCACAGCATAACACGGTGTCTGACCAGTACGACTCCCTCTCACTCCACGGTAAGCACGGGAAGTTGGCGCAGGTTTCCTACCTGACTTCGCCACACTCCCCTTTAGCCCCTCCCAAGAAATGTTTGGGTGAGCCTCTCGGGCTTCCAGCCGCTCTGCCTTGCTAGCGCCTCATAATGCCGCCTCTCCGCTTTTGCTGCCTCCAGCTCCGCTTCAGGGCGGCGACACTCCTCTGGCTCTGCCCAGGGTCCTTTACCGTCTAGAATTTCCTCCCATGTCCATTCCTCCTGGTACCGCTGCTGCTGTCGCTGCTGCCCGTTGCCACGCTGCTTGGTCCGGGTTTGATGGGTGGTTCTGTAACGGCAGTCTATTTCGTCCCCCTCATCGGACGAGGAGAGGCGAGAAGGATCGGAGGACCAATGTACAGCGTGGTAAGTTTCCATGATTTAATAACATGAAAACAATTACAAAATAACAAAACAAACTAACCGTCACAGTCCCGTGTGGCACAAACACTGACACAGAAAACAACCACCCACAAAATCCCAACACAAAACAAGCCACCTATATATGATTCTCAATCAGGGACAACGATTGACAGCTGCCTCTGATTGAGAACCATATTAGGCTGAACACAGAAACAGACAAACTAGACACACAACATAGAATGCCCACCCAGCTCACGTTCTGACCAACACTTAAACAAGCAAAACACATAAGCACTATGGTCAGGACGTGACATGTCTTTAAGGATGGTTGTATTCAACCTCCAATGTCTTGACAGATTGAATGCCCCGTTGAGTTTTATGTCCAGGATAACCTCCGCATGATCACATATGAATATGCTTCCTATCCTAGCGAATAAAACGAACTGCAAAGACGTCCTGGGCACAAAAAAAGGACATCCATGAGGTGCAGAGAAAAAAGTGAACTCTCTGTTGGAGGGGTGAAAAGTTTCCCAAACATCAGCATACCCCAGATCATCACAGATAGCTTTAACCTTTTACGGGGGCAGCCCGACACCGGTACACTTATGACAACAACCAACTCAAAGTGCAGGGCGCGAAATTCAAAATCTATTTTTTTTTTAATATTTAACTTTCACACATTAACAAGTCCAAGACACCAGATGAAAGGTGCACATCTTGTGAATCAAGCCAACATGTCCGATTTTTAAAATGTTTTACAGGGAAGACAAAATATGTAAATCTATTAGCTAACCACGTTAGCAAAAGACACAACTTTTTCTAACTCCATCAGTTTCTTACTCCATCAGGTGCTATCACAAATTCGACCAAATAAAGATATAAATAGCCACTAACCAAGAAACAAATTCATCAGATGACAGTCTGATAACATATTTATTGTATAGCATATGTTTTGTTCGAAAAATTTGCATATTTCATGTATAAACCATAGTTTACATTTCAGCTACAATCCGAAATTGCACCCAAAGCAGCCATAATATTTACAGACACCAACGTCAATTAGCTAATTACTCATCATAAAACATTTCTGAAAAATACATAGTCTGCAGCAATTGAAAGACAGGCATCTTGTGATTCCAAACAATATTTCCGATTTATTAAATGTTTTACAGCGCAAACAAAATGTATCGCTATATTAGCGTAGCTACAATAAACAGAAATAATTGGGCGCCCACGGCCAGTTCACATGCACGACAGATATATGAAATAACATCATAAAATGGGTCTTACTTTTGCTGATCTTTCATCAGAATGTTGAAGAACGTGTCCTCTGTCCAGATGAGTCGTTGTTTCGATTCAGAATGGCAAATGTCCCTCTTCAATTAGCATTGGCACTAGCCGAGTGGCATACATTTCTCCAACGTAAACACAGTCAGAGGACGGAACACGGCAAAACTCCTGAATAAAGTTTCAATAATCTGATTAAACTATATTGAAAAAACATACATTACGATGATATGGTCACATGTATCAAAAAAATTCGAGCCGGAGACGTTAGCCGTTCGTTACCAAGGCAAAACAGATGTCAATCCCACTTCCTTCAGAGTACCGGAAGTGGACCGTCACGTCAAAGATTTTTTTTTTTTCCCACCACAGACCAAGAGGAGCAAAAATAATTCTTCTCTGACATCCTCTTTACACCAATAGGAAGGCGTATAGAGTGTCAGCAGACTCCTAAGTGTTAAGACCATGTATAGGCATCAATTTGAAAAGAGCATCGATTTCTGACATTTCACTTCCTGGTCAGGAAAAGTGCTGCAGAAGGACTTCTGTTTCACTCAGAGAAATAATTCCAACTCTTTTATAAACTAGAAAGTGTTTTCTATCCAAAAAGAATAATAATATTCATATTGTACGAGCAAGATTTGAGTAGGAGGCCGTTTGAAATGGGCACGATTTCACTGGCTACTCGACACTTTGCCTTGCAGCCATAAGAAGTTTTAACCTGTCGGGGGAAAATCGAGCCCAATTTAAACGGCCTCGTACTCAATTCTTGCTCGTACAATATGCATATTATTATTACTATTGGATAGAAAACACTCTCTAGTTTCTAAAACCGTTTGAATTATATCTGTGAGTAAAACAGAACTCCTTTTGCAGCAAACTTCCTGACAGGAAGTGGAAAATCTGAAATCGATGCTCTGTTCTAGGGCATGCCTATTAATGTCGTTTATATTTATTAGTATAGATGCACTTCATACGTCTTCCACTAGATGTCGACAGGCAGTGAGAGAATAAATGGAGTGTGTAACTTGATCTGGGGTCGAATAATAGCTCTCGGCATGACGTGTCACCAGTTTCCTGTTTTCTGGAGAGCGCGTGAAGGGACCTGGATTTGCCTTCTGATAAGCTGTCGTTATGGACGACTAATATCTCCGGCTTTGATTTTATTTGATACATGTGACAATATCATCGTAAAGTATGTTTTTTCAATATAGTTTTATTAGATTATTGAAATTTATTCGAGACGTTAGGCATGTTGTGTTGTGTGCCTTTGTTCAGGAAGGAGAGCTTAGCGCCACTTTGCTAGCTTTCCATGCTAATTGACTGGAGAAGAGGACATTCTAAATCCAAACAACGATTGTTCCCGACAAAGGACCCCTTGTACAACATTCTGAAGAAAGATCATCAAAAGTAGGACCCATTTTATGATGCTATTTCATATATCTGTCGAACATGTGAAATAGTCGTTTGCGGCCAGCTTTTGGGTACGCTCTCGCCATAACGTAAACTGCATATCGTAATGAAGTTATTTTTAGAATTCCAACACGGCGATTGAATTAAGAACAAGTGTATCTATCATTTTCAATACAACATGAATTTTCTAGTAACGTTTATGAATAGTTATTTGGTCAGAATAGTTAGAGTGTCATAAAAATATCCGCACATTCTGGGAAAAAGATGCTACGTTAACACAATGTATAACCACTGATTTCAGCTCTAAATATGCACATTTTCGAACAAGACATAAGTGTATGTATAACCTGATGTTATAGGACTGTCATCTGATGAAGGTTTATGAAGGTTAGTGAAAATTAATATCTTTTGCTGGTTTATTCCCTATCGCTAACGTGCCTATTGCTATCGCTAACGTGCCTTGATGAATGAATGCGGTAGTGTGGTAGGCTATTGTAGTAAGCTAATATAATGCTATATTGTGTTTTCGCTGTAAAACACTTAAAAAATCGGAAATATTGGCAGGATTCACAAGATGTTTGTCTTTATTTTGCTGTACAAAATCGATTTTTCAGAAATATTTTATGATGAGTATTTAGGTATTTGACGTTGGTGTCTGTAATTACTTTGGCTGCTTCGGTTCTATTTCTGACAGTAGCTGTGATGGTAGCTGCAATGTAAAACTGATTTATACCTCAAATATGCACACTTTTCGAACAAAACATACATTTATTGTATAACATGTTATAAGACTGTCATCTGATGAAGTTGTTTCTTGGTTAGTTTGGTTGGTTCTTGGTTAGTTAGGTTGGCTTTGTGCATGCTACCTGTGCTGTGAAAAATGTCTGTCCTTTTTGTATTTGGTGGTGAGCTAACATAAATATATGTGGTGTTTTCGCTGTAAAACATTTTAAAAATCGGACATGTTGACTGGATTCACAATATGTGTATCTTTCATTTGCTGTATTGGACTTGTTAATGTGTGAAAGTTAAATATTTCAAAAAAATATCTTTTGAATTTCACGCTCTGCCTTTTCAGTGGAATGTGGGAGGAGTTCTGCTAGCGGAACGCCGGTGCCAGACAGGTTAAGTGACTTAGCTCGAGGAGAGAGTGAGGAGAGAGTGAAGAAAAACACTTGACCAAACCCCCCTTGTTGTAATTTCAGATGCTCCTTATCATCCAAATGAGTTTCTTGCAACAGGGCAATATCAAAATTTTCTTTTTTCAAAAAAGACAGTACCTTCTTCCTTTTAATGGGATTATGGCTCCCTCTAATGTTCCATGTACATACACGCAGTCTGTTACCTGCCATTGCACTTTGACCATTCAATATCCAGACTGAATCCCACTGTAAAAATGGGGTGGTACCTTTTTCCATGTGTTGAACTCTCTTCTATCTCACCGAGCATAAACAAACGATATGAACCCTGAACTTTAACTATACTAAACCCAAAAATGAAACATGTAAAGATCCAAAAGGGGGTTTTCCCACTAGCTAACATGCAGGGGATTTCAACTTTCCAATGTAGACTCTTAAGTCTGCGTTGCCACTCAATAGCCTCATCCTTTATACATATGAAAATGAAAATCAATATATGAAGATTGAGGCTCTTCCACCTAAAACCAAGCCTGGGCACCAATATAGATTCACCCATATCTCAGCCTGAGCTATAGCGGCAGTTACTTTAGCAAGAAAAATAATAAAAATACGAATATTACTGAACCGGAGCATGTGAGAACTCACACCACTGTTTCACGATCAGATTCAAATAAAATAATCCAATGCTGCGGCAGCGCAGCTTAAAGTTATTTACCCGAGAGAGTCAATAAACGCAGCAGCCTCTTCAGGTGTAGAGAGTTTTTTAGGCGATCCGTTGACCATAATCTTCAATGTGGCCGGGTACAACAGTGCGTAGTCCATCTTCATTCTCCTGAGTCGAGCGTTCGCCTCATCAAACCCTTTGCGTCTTCGTACAACCGCTATGGAGTAATCATTGAAGAATGAGACCTTTGGACCTTTACGTTGACTACCGTCAGAGCCGATGTTTCTAGCCGCATCCATAACGCGCTGCTTGTCGGTGAAGTTGTGGAACTTTATAACCACTGGCCGTGGGCGCTGGTTGGGACCGGGTATCGGTGCTTGAGAGCGATGGGCTCTGTCCAGCTTCACACGACCAGCCTTAGTGTCCATTTTTAAGTAGTCAGGGATCCATTCCTCAAAAAAATGTACTGAACGTGTCCCTTCAGAATTTTCCGGGAGTCCCACAACACGAATATTGCATCTGCATCCTCGATTATCCAAGTCGTCAATGTGCTCCGCCATTTCGCGCACCTGTTTCTCAAGTGCTTTTATCTTAGTGTCCATAGATGTAGTTGAATCTTCCACTGTAGCAATTATTACTTCCGCCTCATCGACACGTTTGACCACCCTCTGTAATTCAGCTGAATAGCCTGCTATTGCTTCCAGGACCGTTCTTATCTTAACATCGATCACATTAGTAATGTTGTCCGTCATCTTTTGAATCACCAGGTCCATTGTGCCTGGATCCGTAACGGTGTTAGCTTCGCTAACGTAAGCTAGCTCCTCCTGCACATCTACAGGGATGGTGGTTTTGGTCGAGTTCTTAGTAGCTCTGCTGGGCATGTTGTCGGAGATTTTTGAGAAATAACCGTCAAGACTCACTGCAGGATAACTTATTTAGCCAATTCTACCACTTTTTCAAGCTAGGAGATTAATGAAAAAATATACATTTACGAATGCCACGGGAGCTCGCTGAAACACAGTGTTCTTTGACACTGTTTTGAAAATCGAGTTCTCATTTCCTGTTTTGACCTCTTCTCAGGCCAAATGAGTTCTGTTATACTTACATAAATAATTCAAACAGTTTTAGAAACTTCAGAGTGTTGTCTATTCAATAGTAATAATATTATGCATGTATTACCTTCTGGGACAGAGTAGGAGGACATTTCGTTTGGGCACGCAATTTGTTCAAAGTGGAAACACTGCCCCCTATACCGATGAAGTTAATCGAACAAAAGGACCATTTGTGATGTTTATGGGACATATTGGAGTGCCAAAAAAATAATCTCTTCAAAAGTAAGGCATGATTTATATTTTATTTCTGCGTTTTGTGTCGTGCCTGCAGTGTTGAAATATGCTACTCTCTTTGTTTACTGTTGTGCTATCATCAGATAATAGCATCTTATGTTGGCTGGATTCACAACGAGTGTAGCTTTAATTTGGTATCTTATATGTGTGATTTAATGAAAGTTTGATTTTATATCATTTTTTGGAATTTGTCGCTCTACATTTTGGATATGAGGATATGTGGATACGCTACCGTCCCACATATCCCAGAGAGGTTAAAGCTTGGTTGCAAATGGGTCTTCCAAATGTACAATGACCCCAGGCATACTTCCAAAGTTGTGGCAAAATGGCTAAAGAACAACAAAGTCAAGGTATTGGATTGGCCTTTACAAAGCCCTGACCTCAATCCTACCAAAAATTTGTGGGCAGAACTGAAAAGGTGTGTGCGAGCATGGATGCCTACTAACCTGACTCAGTAACACCAGCTCTGTCAGGAGGAATGGGCCAAAATTCAGCTTTTGAAGCTTTTGAAGGCTACCTGAAATGTTTGACCCAAGTTAAACAATTTAAAGGCAATGCTGCCAAATACAAATTGAGTGTACTTAAACTTCTGACCCACTGGGAATATGATGAAAGAAATAAAAGCAGAAAAAAATTATTTGCGTGTCACGTTCTGAACCTATTTCTTTTGTTATTTCTTTGTTTTAGTGTGGTCAGGGCGTGAGTTGGGTGGGTTATCTATGTTCGTTTTTCTATGTTGGTTTTTTCGTTTGGCCTGGTATGATTCTCAATCAGAGGCAGGTGTTGTTAGTTGTCTCTGATTGAGAATCATACTTAGGTAGCCTTTTTCCATATGGGTTTCGTGGGTGGTTATTTTCCGTGTCAGTGTTTGTATTTCACGTGTCGTTTATTGTTTTTGTTTCTGTGTTCGTTCGTTAATAAAAAGCATGAACACGTACCACGCTGCGCATTGGTCCTCCGATTCTTGTTACTACTCCTCCTCAGATGAGGCGGAGGACAGCCATTACAGAACCACCCACCACAACCGGACCAAGCAGCGCGGTAACGGGCAGCAGCAGCAGCAGCAGCGATCGCAGGACTCCTGGACCTGGGAGGAGATTCTGGACGGAAAGGGACTCTGGGCATAGGCTGGAGAGTATCACCGCCCCATGGCTGAGCTGGAGGCAGTGAAAGCGGAGAGGCGGCGGTATGAGGAGGCTGCACGAAAGCGCGGCTGGAAGCCAGAGAGGCCGCCCCAAAAATGACTTGGGGGGGCACACGGGGAGTGTGGCTAAGCCAGGTAGGAGACCTGAGCCAACTTCCCGTGCTTACCGTGGAGAGAGAGGGACCGGGCAGGCACTATGTTATGCCGTGAGGCGCACGGTGTCCACGGTGAGTAGGCATGGCCCAGTGCGGTACATAGCAGCGCCTCGTATTGGCCGGGCTAGAGTGGGCATCGAGCCAGGTGCCATGAAGCCGGCTCAACGCATCTGGTCTCCAGTGCGTCTCCTCGGGCCGGGGTACATGGCACCAACCCTACGCATGGTGTCCCCGGTTCGCTAGCACAGCCCAGTGTGGCCTATTCCACCTCGCTGCACTGTTTTGGCTACGCGGAGCATTCAGCCAGGTAGGGTTGGGCAGGCTCGGTGCTCGAGACCTGTAGTGCGCCTCCACGGTCCGGTCTATCCGGTGCCACCTCCACGCAACAGCCCTCCGGTGGCAGCCCCCCGCACCAGGCTGTCTCTCCGTCTCCTCACTACAGGTGCTCCCGCCTGTCCAGCGCCGCCTGAGTCTCCCTCCAGTCCAGCTCCGCCTGAGTCTTCCTCCAGTCCAGCGTCGCCTGAGTCTCCCTCCTGTCCAGCGTCGCCTGAGCCGTCCGTCTGTCCAGCGCCGCCTGAGCCGACCGTCTGTTCAGCTCCACCTGAGCCGTCCGTCTGTCCGGCGCCGACTGAGCCGTCCGTCTGTCTGTCCGGCGGCGCCTGAGCCGTCCGTCTGTCCGGCGGCGCCTGAGCTGTTCGTCTGTCTGTCCGGCGGCGCCTGAGCCGCCCGTCTGTCCAGCGCCGCCTGAGCCGCCCATCTGTCCAGCACCGCCTGAGCCGCCCGTCTGTCCAGCGCCGCCTGAGCCACCCACCAGTCCGGAGCTGTCAGAGCCGCCCGCCAGTCCGGAGCGGCCAGAGCCGCCCGCCAGTCCGGAGCTGCCAGAGCCACCCTTCAGTCCGGAACTGCCCTTCAGTCCGGAGCTGCCCCTCAGTCCGGAGCTGCCCCTCAGTCCGGAGCTGCCCTTCAGTCCGGAGCTGCCCCTCAGTCCGGAGCTGCCCCTCCGTCCGGAGCTGCCCCTCAGTCCAGAGGCGTCCCTCAGTCCAGAGGCGCTCCTCAGTCAAGTGGGGCCTTTTATTAGGGTGTTCGGTCCAAGGTCGGAGGCGAAGGTTGCCGCTCTAAATAGGCCAATGAAGAGGGCAATGACTATGGTGGAGTGGGGTCCACGGCCCGCGCCAGAGCCGCCACCGTGGACAGATGCCCACCCAGACCCTCCTCTTGAGTTTTAAGGGTGCGTTCGGAGTCCGCACCTCCGGAGGGGGGTACTGTAACATCCTGACCAGAGTTCTTATGTGTTGTGCTTGTTTTAGTGTTGGTCAGGACGTGAGCTGGGTGGGAATTCTATGTTGTGTGTATAGTTTGTCTGTTTCTGTGTTCAGTCTAATATGGTTCTCAATCAGAGGCAGCTGTCAATCGTTGTCCTTGATTGAAAATCATATATAGGTGGCTTGTTTTGTGTTGGGATTTTGTGGGTGGTTGTCTCCTGTGTCAGTGTTTGTGCTACATGGGACTGTGACGGTTAGTACGTTTGTTGTTTTGTATTCTTGTCTAGTTTTCATGTCATTAAATTATGGAAACTTACCACGCTGTACATTGGTCCTCCGATCCTTCTCGCCTCTCCTCGTCCAATGAGGAGGACGACTTAGACTGCCGTTACAAATATTTTATCAAATCATTTTTTAATATATTATTTTAGACCTACAAGGGTCCAATATTTTAAATCAAATAGCTAAATGATCCATGCCAAACACTACTACATGATACTTTACGTACAACTGCTATACCATGAGTGAATTAATATTGCATACAAATCTAGTGCACAAAATATTGCATAACTCTCCCTTCCAGACACTTGCACTTGATTCGAACCTAATGTCAGGTGTTCATTACTTATAATCCATACTCTTGGCATTGAATCAGACACGATTCCCATCTTATTAACTTAATCACTAAATTAATCAGATTTGATTTGAGCCAAGAATCAATAAATTACGTCAACGGAACGACTCAGTTGAAGCAAAATCCCTCTGATAATTTATCCTCAAAGGATGTGTCCCAAAAAGCACCCTATTCCCAATATAGTGCACTACTTTCAGCCAGGCACCGTAGCGCTCTGGTCATAAGAAATGCACCATGTGGGGAATATGGTGCCATTTGGGATGTAGCCAAGGTCTGCATACCACTAAGATGATACAACATAACATACGGGCCGTTATTTAATGATCTTAATAAACATTGCTACCTTTTTAAAATCAACCCCAACACAGGCTCATTAAATCAAAACAGCAGCATCACATGCAGCCAGAATGTTAACGCCTCACCATCAAGCTAATACGGCATGGCAGTGACACATTGTCATATCATGCTACTGAATTCCATTTGACATAGTGGGAAGTTTAAACATGTTACTTCTTTAAAATCCATCATCATAGCTAAAGTTGAATCGACGCTAACACCCTCAGACAGACAGGGTGTGTGTCCTTACTTGACAGTGTTGACACTTGGATGGTCAGAGTGGGTCTAGTATGAATAAAAAACAAATTGTGGTGTGCATAGTTTTAATGGGGTAATCTGGCATTGGTACATCTATTTTTTTGCTTTAAAATTAATAATATGCAATCATTGAATTTTGAACAACATAATTTACACAACCCCGGATTGCCCCTTAAACCCTGCCTCTGAATGTGTTCCGCTCCTGCAGCTCGGACCTATCACCTCTGCTTGAACACCCACTTTGCTCTCACTGAAGTCTCCAAATACCAAATATCAGACAGATTCACCGCTTTTCAGTAGTAACTGTATGAGGCCAGAGAGAGTTGAACTAACCCATGACATGGTATTTACTGTATTCACATAGTGTTAGTTGCAATAGTTTGCCGGAGTCGTAGAGCCACAGACCTAGGCAACAAACAATTGAGTTGATTTGCATTTCTCTCCATATTACAGTTTATTCACCTTAGATATAGTGGGGTTAATGCTTAGTGCTTTGAGGTTTTGACCACTTTATAGATAGCGTGGAAATTAGGATCATCTTTAAAACACTCTCCTGTGTTTTTGAAGACATTTCTTGTGCCAAGTTTCAAGTTTTAATGTCACATGCACAAGTACAGTGAACTACTTTTTTTGCATGCTCTAAAACCAACAATGCAGTAATCAATATCAAAGTAGTACTACAGATAACATAAGGTTGAACAAAAACACAAAATAGATATAAATAAGAATATTTTGAAATAAGAATATAAATAACAATAGCCAAAGAATAGTTTGCCAATTTTGGGGTTGTGTCTTACCTAATAATAGCACACGTCTCCAAAAGAGATTGATCATTTGAGCCAATAAATGAAAGAAACAAATTGCGTAGAGCCCTTTAACTGCATTCCAAAAATGGTGAAACTCACATTAGCATATGCTTCTGATTTGCAATGCTTTCTGAAACAAGGCCACTTTTCTGAAAACACATTAGTTGCTCAGTGCACTCAGATTAGTTTTGCATTTCTCAGGACTGCTTTGCCAATGTAGGCCTCAAATCCATGGGCAAAACTGAGTCCCAAAACGCCTTGCCTTTCTGTTATTCAAACTACGGCTTCCAAAAACAGATGCTTTTCATTGCTCCTTTAAATTCCACCCTTCCTCTTGCAATTCCCATTATTAGAGTAATCTGTTCAAATGCTATCTCTGTGACCCAACTGTAATTTCACTTCTAATTCTGATTTGCATTTCAAACATAACATTCCCCTATGCCAATGTCTCATTTGCTCTCTCAATTGAAAAAGCATTAGCATAGGTAACATAGTTTTCCTCAAACTTCTCATCCATCTCTTCATGTTGTTGCTGCTGCTCTCTACTGGTGTTCTGTCATATTATTAGAACGTCATTAGCTGTTAGATTATAGGTTGAAAAATATTTGTCTCTGGTTTCTCTGCCGCTCTGCCAGTCCTTGGGGAGTTCCGCTCACGAACACATAGACATAAAGTGTCTTCGTTTAGGGGTCTCCTTGAAGTGTCTAAATGATCGGTAATGGGTGCTTGGATCGCTGAAATTTGCCATCTTGATTGTGCCCATCAGGGGGTCATGCTCATCACTTAAGAGGCAACTCAATCTCCCCTCAGCACGAGTAAAGGCAAAGAAAAAAAACTTTTATCATAACATTTTAAGCTGTGAGGCAATCAGTGGCAGACAGAGGCAGAGATAGGTTGCATCCAGATTTTCCACCATTCCCCAAAAGTGTGCACTTGCACACTTCCTGTTAAGGATTGACAAACATTTCAAAACAGGATTTAAAAGCATTGGATTGGAGTAAGGAGTTTCCACCATTGTTACATCGAAGGTGGGGAGTGTGCAAGTGCACACTTCAGAAGAAGGGAGGAGTATTAGGACGCATAGAGATAGGGAGGGATAGAGAATTGAAAAAAGAGAGAGAGGCAGGATTACAGGAAACATCTGTCTAGGCGGAGAGACAGATGCCCCCAAAAACGTGTAATAATCACTCACCATGGTATCTCCCACCATCAACTGATTCAAGCACAGAAGAGATTGTCACTGCTACATATGAGGGGGATTTTTTTTAAGGCAGTCGGAGGGAAAAGCAATCTACTTTCAGGAAAATACATAATGTGAAGACTGATCTTTTAGTGTGGAATTTTATTGAAGTGGGGATGATATATACATTTCAGTTACATCCGAATTGCTGCTTTTAGTGGAATTGTCATATAAAAAGAGGGGGTGGTGGTGGTGGGAGTGGAGACAAGGTTAAGGACACATACAAGTAACGGCCAAAATAAAGGAAACATCGACATAAGGTGTCTCACCCCGCTTACTACACCAATGAGAAAATATTTCTAACAGTCTAATAAATATATTTAATATACAGTCCATTCGGAAAAGTATTCAGACCCATTCTCTTTTTCAACATTTTGTTATATCAATTTTAGAATAGGGCTGTAATGTAACAGTTTTTCCCCCTTATCAATATACACACAATACCCCATGATGACAAAACAAAACAGGTTTTTAGAATTTTTTTCAAATGTACAGTACCAGACAAAAGTTTGGAGACACCTACTCATTCAAGGGTTTTACTTATTTTTTTACTATTTTCTACATTGCAGAATAATAGCGAAGACATCAATACTATGTATTACCACATATGGAATCATGTAGTAACCAAAAAAGTGATAAACAAATCAAAATATATTTGATAATTTAGATTCTTCAAAGTAGCCACAATTTGCCTTGATGACAGCTTTGCACAATCTTGGCATTCTCTCAACCAGCTTCACCTGGAATGCTTTTCCTACAGTCTTGAAGGAGTTCCCACATATGCTGAGCACTTGTTGGCTGGTTTTCCTTCACTCTGCTGTCCAACCTATCCCAAACCATCTCAATTGTGTTGAGGTTGGGTGCTTGTGGAGGCCAGGTCATCTGATGCAGCACTCCATCACTCTTTTTCTTGGTCAAATATGCCTTACACAGCCTGGAGGTGTGTTGGGTCATTGTCCTAATGAAAAACAAATGATAGTCCCACTAAGCGCAAACCAGAAGGGATGGTGTCATGTTTTTGATCATCATGTCTTGTCCCTGTGCTTCCCTCTGCTGGTCTTATTAGGTTCTTTCCCTCTTTCTATCCTTCTCTCTCCTCCTCCCTTTCTCCCTCTCCCGCTCTCTCTCTATCGTTCCGTTCCTGCTCCCAGCTGTTTCTCATTCTCCTAACGACCTCATTTACTCTTTCACACCTGTCCCCTATTTTTGCCCTCATTAGAGTTCCTATTTCTTCCTCTGTTTTCCGCTTCAGTCCTTGTCGGATTCTTGTTTGATGTTTGCTGTTCTGTGTCCTTGTTCCGCCCTGTCGTGTTTTTGCCTTCATCAGATGCTGCGTGTGAGCAGGTGTCTAGTGGTCGCGTCTCCAGTCGTTCATCTCTACTGACGAGAGGATTTCAGTTTTCCTGTTTTGTTTTTTACCTTAGATATATCAGGAGTATCGTTTTTTGTCTAAGACTGGAATAAAGACTCTGTTTCTATTACGTCGCTTTTGGGTCCTCCTTCATCAGCATAACAGAAGAATCCGACCAAGAATGGACCCAGCGACTACGGATTCTCGCAAGACTGCCATCGAGATCCAGGGAGAAATGCTCGGTAGACACGAGCAGGAATTGTCTGCTGCTCGTCATGCCGTTGAGACCCTGGCGGCACATGTCTCCGATCTCTCAGGACAGTTTCAGAGTCTTCGTCTCGTGCCACCAGCTACTTCCTGGTCTTCCAAGTCTCCGGAACCTAGGGTTAATAACCCACCTTGTTACTCTGGGCAGCCCACTGAGTGTCGCTCCTTTCTCACCCAGTGTGATATTGTGTTCTCTCTCCAGCCCAACACATACTCAGGAGAGAGAGCTCGGATCGCTTACGTCATATCGCTCCTGACTGGTCGGGCTCGGGAGTGGGGCACAGCTATCTGGGAGGCAAGGGCTGAGTGTTCTAACGTTTATCAGAACTTTAAGGAGGAGATGATACGCGTTTTTGATCGTTCTGTTTTTGGGAAGGAGGCTTCCAGGGTCCTGGCTTCCCTATGTCAAGGTGATCGATCCATAACGGATTACTCTATAGAGTTTCGCACTCTTGCTGCATCCAGTGACTGGAACGAGCCGGCGTTGCTCGCTCGGTTTCTGGAGGGACTTCACGCTGAGGTTAAGGATGAGATTCTCTCCCGGGAGGTGCCTTCCAGCGTGGACTCTTTGATTGCACTCGCCATCCGCATAGAACGACGGGTAGATCTTCGTCACCGAGCTCGTGGAAGAGAGCTCGCGTTAACGGTGTTTCCTCTCTCCGCATCTCAACCATCTCCTCCCACCGGCTCAGAGACTGAGCCCATGCAGCTGGGAGGTATTCGCATCTCGACTAAGGAGAGGGAACGGAGAATCACCAACCGCCTTTGTCTCTATTGCGGTTCTGCTGGACATTTTGTCATGTCATGTCCAGTAAAAGCCAGAGCTCATCAGTAAGCGGAGGGCTACTGGTGAGCGCTACTACTCAGGTCTCTCCATCAAGATCCTGTACTACCTTGTCGGTCCATCTACGCTGGACCGGTTCGGCTGCTTCCTGCAGTGCCTTGATAGACTCTGGGGCTGAGGGTTGTTTTATGGACGAAGCATGGGCTCGGAAACATGACATTCCTCTCAGACAGTTAGGGAGGCCCACGCCCATGTTCGCCTTAGATGGTAGTTCTCTCCCCAGTATCAGATGTGAGACACTACCTTTAACCCTCACAGTATCTGGTAACCACAGTGAGACCATTTCCTTTTTGATTTTTCGTTCACCTTTTACACCTGTTGTTTTGGGTCATCCCTGGCTAGTATGTCATAATCCTTCTATTAATTGGTCTAGTAATTCTATCCTATCCTGGAATGTTTCTTGTCATGTGAAGTGTTTAATGTCTGCTATACCTCCTGTTTCTTCTGTCCCCTCTACTCAGGAGGAACCTGGTGATTTGACAGGAGTGCCGGAGGAATATCATGATCTACGCACGGTCTTCAGTCGGTCCAGAGCCAGCTCTCTTCCTCCTCACCGGTCGTATGATTGTTGTATTGATCTCCTTCCGGGGACCACTCCCCCTCGGGGTAGACTATTCTCTCTGTCGGCTCCCGAACGTAAGGCTCTCGAGGATTATCTGTCTGTTTCTCTCGACGCCGGTACTGTGGTGCCTTCTTCCTCTCCCGCCGGAGCGGGGTTTTTCTTTGTTAAGAAGAAGGACGGTACTCTGCGCCCCTGCGTGGATTATCGAGGGCTGAATGACATAACGGTTAAGAATCGTTATCCGCTTCCCCTTATGTCGTCAGCCTTCGAGATGCTGCAGGGAGCCAGGTTCTTTACTAAGTTGGACCTTCGTAACGCTTACCATCTCGTACGCATCAGAGAGGGGGACGAGTGGAAAACGGCGTTTAACACTCCGTTAGGGCATTTTGAATACCGGGTTCTGCCGTTCGGTCTCTAATGCTCCAGCTGTCTTTCAGGCATTAGTTAATGATGTACTGAGAGACATGCTGAACATCTTTGTTTTCGTTTACCTTGACGATATCCTGATTTTTTCACCGTCACTCGAGATTCATGTTCAGCACGTTCGACGTGTACTCCAGCGCCTTTTAGAGAATTGTCTCTACGTGAAGGCTGAGAAGTGCGCCTTTCATGTCTCCTCTGTCACTTTTCTCGGTTCTGTTATTTCCGCTGAAGGCATTCAGATGGATCCCGCTAAGGTCCAGGCTGTCAGCGATTGGCCCGTTCCTAAGTCACGTGTCGAGTTGCAGCGCTTTCTCGGTTTTGCTAATTTCTATCGGCGTTTCATTCGTAATTTCGGTCAAGTGGCTGCCCCTCTCACAGCTCTGACTTCTGTCAAGACTTGCTTTAAGTGGTCCGGTTCCGCCCAGGGAGCTTTTGATCTCCTCAAGAAGCGTTTTACATCCGCCCCTATCCTTGTTACTCCTGACGTCACTAAACAATTCATTGTCGAGGTTGACGCTTCAGAGGTGGGCGTGGGAGCCATTCTGTCCCAGCGCTTCCAGTCTGACGATAAGGTTCATCCTTGCGCTTACTTTTCTCATCGCCTGTCGCCATCGGAACGCAACTATGATGTGGGTAACCGCGAACTGCTCGCTATCCGCTTAGCCATAGGCGAATGGCGACAGTGGTTAGAGGGGGCGACTGTTCCTTTTGTCGTTTGGACTGACCATAAGAACCTTGAGTACATCCGTTCTGCCAAACGACTTAATGCACGTCAAGCTCGTTGGGCGTTGTTTTTCGCTCGTTTCGAGTTCGTGATTTCCTATCGCCCGGGAAATAAGAACACCAAGCCTGATGCATTATCCCGTCTTTTTAGTACTTCTGTGGTTTCTACCGACCCCGAGGGGATTCTCCCTGAAGGGCGTGTTGTCGGTTTGACTGTCTGGGGAATTGAGAGACAGGTAAAGCAAGCACTCACTCACACTGCGTCGCCGCGCGCTTGTCCTAGTAACCTTCTGTTTGTTCCTGTCTCTACTCGTCTGGCTGTTCTTCAGTGGGCTCATTCTGCCAAGTTAGCTGGCCACCCCGGCGTTCGGGGTACGCTTGCTTCTATTCGCCAGCGGTTTTGGTGGCCTACTCAGGAGCGGGACACGCGCCGTTTCGTGGCTGCTTGTTCGGACTGCGCGCAGACTAAGTCAGGTAACTCTCCTCCTGCCGGTCGTCTCAGACCGCTTCCCATTCCTTCTCGACCATGGTCTCACATCGCCTTAGACTTTATTACCGGTCTGCCTTCGTCTGCGGGGAAGACTGTGATTCTTACAGTTATCGATAGGTTCTCTAAGGCGGCACATTTCATTCCCCTCGCTAAGCTTCCTTCCGCTAAGGAGACGGCACAAATCATCATTGAGAATGTGTTCAGAATTCATGGCCTTCCGTTAGACGCCGTTTCAGACAGAGGTCCGCAATTCACGTCACAGTTTTGGAGGGAGTTCTGTCGTTTGATTGGTGCTTCCGTCAGTCTCTCTTCCGGGTTTCATCCCCAGTCTAACGGTCAAGCAGAAAGGGCCAATCAGTCGATTGGTCGCATTTTACGCAGCCTTTCGTTTCGAAACCCTGCGTCTTGGGCAGAACAGCTCCCCTGGGCTGAGTACGCTCACAACTCGCTTCCTTCGTCTGCTACCGGGCTATCTCCGTTTCAGAGTAGTCTTGGTTACCAGCCTCCTCTGTTCTCGTCCCAGCTCGCCGAGTCCAGCGTTCCCTCCGCTCAGGCTTTTGTCCAACGTTGTGAGCGCACTTGGAGGAGGGTCAGGTCTGCACTTTGCCGTTACAGGGCGCAGACTGTGAGAGCCGCCAATAAACGTAGGATTAAGAGTCCTAGGTATTGTCGCGGTCAGAGAGTGTGGCTTTCCACTCGTAACCTTCCCCTTACGACAGCTTCTCGCAAGTTGACTCCGCGGTTCATTGGTCCGTTCCGTGTCTCTCAGGTCGTCAATCCTGTCGCTGTGCGACTGCTTCTTCTGCGACATCTTCGTCGCGTCCACCCTGTCTTCCATGTCTCTTGTGTCAAGCCTTTTCTTCGCGCTCCCGTTCGTCTTCCCTCCCCCCCTCCCGTCCTTGTCGAGGGCGCACCTATTTACAAGGTACGGAAGATCATGGACATGCGTTCTCGGGGACGTGGTCACCAGTATTTAGTGGATTGGGAGGGTTACGGTCCTGAGGAGAGGAGTTGGGTTCCATCTCGGGATGTGCTGGACCGTTCGTTGATTGATGATTTCCTTCGTTGCCGCCAGGGTTCCTCCTCGAGTGCGCCAGGAGGCGCTCGGTGAGTGGGGGGGTACTGTCATGTTTTTGATCATCATGTCTTGTCCCTGTGCTTCCCTCTGCTGGTCTTATTAGGTTCTTTCCCTCTTTCTATCCTTCTCTCTCCTCCTCCCTTTCTCCCTCTCCCGCTCTCTCTCTATCGTTCCGTTCCTGCTCCCAGCTGTTTCTCATTCTCCTAACGACCTCATTTACTCTTTCACACCTGTCCCCTATTTTTGCCCTCATTAGAGTTCCTATTTCTTCCTCTGTTTTCCGCTTCAGTCCTTGTCGGATTCTTGTTTGATGTTTGCTGTTCTGTGTCCTTGTTCCGCCCTGTCGTGTTTTTGCCTTCATCAGATGCTGCGTGTGAGCAGGTGTCTAGTGGTCGCGTCTCCAGTCGTTCATCTCTACTGACGAGAGGATTTCAGTTTTCCTGTTTTGTTTTTTACCTTAGATATATCAGGAGTATCGTTTTTTGTCTAAGACTGGAATAAAGACTCTGTTTCTATTACGTCGCTTTTGGGTCCTCCTTCATCAGCATAACAGATGGCGTATAGCTGCAGAATACTGTGGTAGTCATTGCTGGTTATGTGTGCCTTGAATTCTAAATAAATCACCAACAGTGTCACAAGCAAAGCACTCCCATACCATCACACTTCCTCCTCCATGCTTCATGGAGTGAACAACACATGCAGAGATCATCCGTTCACCTACTCTGCGTCTCACAAAATCACAGCGGTTGGAACCAAAAATCTCAAATTTGGAATCATCAGACCAAAGGACAGATTTACACTGGTCTAATGTCCATCGCTTGTGTTTCTTGGCCCAAGCAAGTCTCCTCTTCTTATTGGTGTGCTTTAGTAGAGTTTTCTTTTCAGGAAATCGACCATGAAGGCCTGATTCACGCAGCTTCCTCTGAAAAGTTGATATTGAGATTTGTCTGTTTCTTTAACTCTGTGAAGCATTTATTTTGGCTGCAATCTGAGGTGCAGTTAACTCGAATGAACTTATTCTCTGCAGCAGATTTATCTATGGGTATTCCTTTCCTGTGGCGGTCCTCATGAGAGCCAGTTTCATCATTGCACTTGGTGGTTTTGCGACTGCACTTGAAGAAACTTTTAAAGTTCTTGACATTTTCCGGATTGACTGACCTTCATGCTTTAAAGTAATGATGGATTGTCGTTTATCTTTGCTTATTTGAGCCGTTCTTGCCATAATATGGACTTGACATTTTAGCAAATAGGGCTATCTTCTGCGTACCACCCCTACCTTGTCACAACACAATTGATTGGCTCAAACGCATTAAGAAGGAAAGAAATTCCACAAATTAACTTTTAACATGGCACACCTGTTAATTGAAATGCATTCCAGGTGACTACCTCATGAAGTTGGTTGAGAGAGTGCCAAGAGTGTGCAAAGCTGTGATCAAGGCAAAGGGTGGCTACTTTGAAGAATCTCAAATGTAAAATACATTTGGATTTGTTTAACACTTTTTTGGTTACTACATTTTTCCATATGTCTTATTTCATAGTTTTGATGTTGTCACTATTATTCTACATTGTAGAAAATAGTACAAATATAGAAAACCCCTTGAATGAGTAGGTGTGTCTAAACGTTTGACTGGTATTGTATATACAGTAAAAATAAAAAACTGGGGAAAAAGCATTAACATAAATATTCAGACCCTTTAATCAGTTCTATGATGAAACACCTTTGTGCATTGCTGCACAGCTATTTCCAGGTCTCTCCAGAGATGTTCGATCTGGTTCAAGTCCGGGCTCTGGCTGGGCCACTTTAAGGACAATCAGAGACTTGTCTCGAATACACTGCTAAATTGTCTTGGCTGTGTGCTTATTGTCGTTGTCCTGTTGGAAGGTGAACTTTTGCCACATTCTGAGGTCCTGAGTGCTCTGGAGCAGGTTTTCATCAAGGATCTCTCTGTACTTTGCTCTGTTCATCTTTGTCTCGATCCTGACTAGTCTCCCAGTCCCTGCCACTGAAAAACATCCCCACAGCATGATGCTGCCTCCACCATGCTCCACCATAGGGATGGTGCTAGGTATCCTCCAGACCTGACACTTGGAATTCAGGCCAAAGAGTTCAATCTTGGTTTCATCAGACCAGAGAATCTTGTTTCTCGTGGTCTGAGAGTCCTAGGTGCCTTTTCGCAAACTCCAAGAGGGATGTCATGTGCCTTTTACTCAGGAGTGGCTTTCATCTGGCCACTCTACCATCAAGGCCTAATTGGTGGTGTACTGCAGAGATGGTTGTCCTTCTGGAAGGTTCTCCCATCTCCACAGAGGAACTCTGGAGCTCTGTCAGAGTGACCATTGGGTTCTTGGTCACCTCCCTGACCAGGTTTTGGTCAGAATGATGGAGGCCACTGTGTTATTGGGGACCTTCAATGCTGCCAAAATGTTTTGGTACCCTTCCCCAGATCTGTGCCTCGACACAATCCTGTCTTGGAGCTCTACAGACAATTCCTTCGACCTCATGGGTTGATTTTCTTTGCGACATGCCTTGTCAACTCTAAATACCCGTTTTTGCTTTGTCGTTATGGGGTATTATGTGTAGATTGATGATGAAAAATAATAATTTAATCCCTTTTAGAATAAGGCTGTAACCTAACAAATTGTATAAAAGGGGAAGGGGTCTGAATGCTTACCAAATGCACTGTATGCTATCGGATAAATCATAATTTAGTTGTGTTTATGAATGTCTTGGGTAACATTAGAAAACAAAAAATATTTAAATTTCAAAGAACACAATAGCATTTATTAGTTTGTTACTGTAGGAATTCTGTTGCCAGTGCTCACATGCTGTCACATTCTGACCTTTATTTTCCTTTGTTTTGTCTTTAGTTAGTATGGTCAGGGCGTGAGTTGGGGTGGGCAGTCTATGTTATGTGTTTCTATGTTTAGGTTTGTCAATTGGTCTGATATGGTTCTCAATCAGAGACAGGTGTTTTGCATTGTCTCTGATTGGGAACCGTATTTAGGTTGCCTGTTTTCACTGTTGGTTTGTGGGTGTTTGTTTCCTGTGTCTGTGTTCGTGCCACAAGGGACTGTTTCGGTTAGGTTACTTTGTTATTTTGTATATTTTGTCGTGTTCAGATAATTTTATAAAAACATGGACACTTACCACTCTGCGTCTTGGTCCAATCCCTGCTACACCTCCTCTTCAGACGAAGAGGAGGAAACCTGCCATTACACATGTGGAGCGCAATGGAACAACGATTATTCTTGGAAAAAATTATAGACCTCATCTCTTCAATTTTAAATGTTATTTGGCAAAGGTAAGTGTTTTGGAAACCTCAATCTGCTCTTTCTTATTCTATATAGAAATCAGAATGTCTTACCTGCATGTGATTTTATAAAGTAACTTTTTGGTGCTCCTGAAAAAAATGACTTGTCCTCTTAAAATCGCTTATAACACAATATATTAATTTAAAAAAATGTATATTAGGGTATTGGATTTTAATTGAATGTTTTTTAATTTATAATGCACAAATGTAATTATTAAATTCATATTTTGAACTTGTATTTCATGATTTGAAACAGAATTGAGTAAATGTTGCATTCAGTTTTAAAATTAAATGTACATTCAAGTTAAATATTTAGATATTCAGTTTCAATATGGTTTAGAAACTATAATTTCAAGTTGATCAACGTTTCATATATTCAACTTCTCAGATCCATTCCGATTCAGTTTTCAGTTTTCTCAATTCAGATTCAAAACCAGAGACAACATCCTGGTACTTTGCCAGCCAGGAAAGGCACATCCATGCTCCAGTCTTAGCTTTCAGGAATGGGGTCATAGTAACTTATAGCCAACGTGGTTCAAATGCGGTTTAAACACTAAAGCCAAAATCATAGGAAGAAAATACATTCAACATGGCACATTGTCTTCAGAAATCATCAGACGCTTCTGTTTACCACAGTCCATTTGATTCTATTTGTTCTACTCTACCTTTCCTGGCTGGCAAAATGTGAGGATATTTTCTCTGGTTTTGAATCTGAATTTAGATAACTGAATTTGAAAACTGAATCTGAATGCATCGAAGAAGTTGAATGAAACTTTGATCAACTTGAAATTATGATTTGTAAACTTGATACTAAAATGTTATATTAATTCAGTTCAGTCTCAAATCATGAAATACAAGATCCAGTTATTAATTCAATAATCACATAATTACAATTAAATAAAACATTAAAAAACATTAAATTCAAATGAAATATCCTGTTGGCACTGAAATCGCTCCATACAAAATAAACCAGTATTTACCCAGTGTTGGTTTATCAAATAACCCAAAATTGGGTTGATTTTAACAAAGCATTTTTTTGAGTGCACCTGTGTGGAAGCACCTACTTTCATTATACGTTTCATTTACTCAAGTGTTTCCTTTATTTTGACAGTTACCTGTAGAAACATCTCTCTTCACCTGGCTTGGGGTGTTTGGAGGGCCTAGGACAGGGGTCCCCAACTACGTTCAGCCACGGGCCATTTGTTTCTTGAGTGGATGATCAGGGGGCCGGAACATATTTAAAAATAATTTGTACACTGCACACTGACCGCAAGAAGCCCAAAAATATATAATATTTGACTAAAACATAATCATTTCAAACCTGGATTACATTGGGATACGATCACATCTCTCTATTATACGTGGAATACTTAGAAACATATTTCCAAAATTTAAATGGCCTATACCACCCCCCCCCCCCCCCCCCCCCGCCTCCCCACACACACACAAAATCATAGATATTTTATTTTTCTGCTTAGAAAACTTGGGAGGCCAAATCAAATCAGCAGCTTATTGAACAGTGGAGTGAGTGACTGGTAGATCTCCAACACTGAGAGCGATACAGTGGCATGAATCAAATGTCTTCATTCTATTTTCCAAATCGTCCGTGACATACTTTTTTCTGTTCGTCTTCTTTTCAAAACTTCAGTAAAGTTCAGTGGATATACTCCGTAAAATCGGTAATGTTCTGTTTAAATGTCTCTATGCTTTTGTGGCCCTGTGGAATGAAGTTCCGACTTTAGAGAGATGAGAGGCTTAAGAAGTAGTACTCTATATTCCCAGACTGCTCCTGCACTTTCCAGTACTGTGATGTCACTCATTCCTGTCCAGGGCTTTCCAAGGCCATCACTCCGGCCCAGTTTGTGATTATTATTCAGCTTTACGTCCCAAATAGCACCCTGTTCCCTATATAGTTTACTACTTTCTACAATGCCCCATTCAACTCTGGTCAAAAGTAGTGCACTTTATAGGGATTAGGGTGCCATTTAGGATGCATTGAACTGAAATATATATTACAACCAGGACTTCTAATTTTACAGACAGATTTACAATTCACTTATCACATTTTCTCCACTGGACCCACAGTCAGTGTCTTTGCATGCCAGATATCGTCCTGGGAAATTCAATGAAGGGAAGTCGACTTCAAAGAATGACTGCATATAGGTGCAGCTAATGTGGTTAGTAGAAATTATCAAGCCACCAACTAAAGATGAAGTTAATATGTATTTTTCACTTCGTAGTGCATTTGAGCTGTCAGATAGGAATGCAATTGGCAGGTCATAAGGGAAGTTGTTAGGATTTAAAACTTGTAATGTTGGACATCTGCTTTTTAAAAATTTCATCATGATCAGTTCATATTTAGATTATTTTCAGGTAGCTACCTACAGTACCTAGTTATGTCAACCACTCCATCTCCCATGTTTTGGAATATTCACCCTCTGAATGGCACACATGGGTCTTTCTATAAATAAATGGGGCCAATATGGGATAACATTTGGGATAACAAATGGTCCAGCGTCCACATCACTCTCCGCCACATGGCTTCTAACTGCGCCATTTTGTTTCTCTCCATCGCCCACACACTTACAAAAGGTAGATAATAAAGCATTTTACTTTTCCATTGTGTTAACGACAGACGATTGGTTGATTACCAGTTTAAAGTATACATTTTTTCAAGATGATTGACAAGAAAAGTATAGTGCAACCCATCGGTTATCTCACTGCACCCTCACATGCCATGTCTTGAAATATGCAGACAGGTTATGAAGTACATTTACTTTGGAATACTTCTGACAAACAACTTTCTAACTCCGCCCATATGACATCATAACATTCCCAGAAGGCATGGATTATTGAGTCATTGTTAGTTTTACACTTAAGACATGACTCGGCCGTTGTGCTGTAGAATTTTTGAGTTTAGTCTATTATGACCTAATTGGTCCCACTTTAAATGACATTCAGCTTATAAAGCCTTCATAATGCTTTTACAAGCGCTACATAAATGTGTTACAAAGTATCATAACCGTGTGACATAATCACCAATGTCTAATAACTCAGTTTTATTTTTTTCTATTTAACTAGGCAAGTCAGTTAAGAACAAATGCTTATTTACAATGACGGCCTACCGGGTACTTTATTTACAATAAATACATTAGGTTTCAAAATGTTCCATACACACAAGCTGCTTATTTCGCTCATATTTTGTATACGAATTTGTTTACATCCCTGTTAGTAAGCATTACTCCTTTGCCAAGATAATCCATTCACCTTAAAGGAGTTGCATATCAAGAAGCTGATTAAACAACATGATCATTACACAGGTGCACCTTGTGCTGTGGACAATAAAATGTGCAGTTTGGTCACACAACACAATGCCAGAGATGTCTCAAGTTTTGAGGGAGCGTGCAATTGGCATGCTGACTGCAGGAATGTCCACCAAAGCTGTTGCCAGAGAATTTAGCAGTACGTCTAACCAGCCACACAACCGCAGACCATGTGTAACCACGCCAGCCAAGGACCTCCACATCCGGCTTCTTCACCTGCTGGATCGTCTGCAGAATTTCTGCACTAACTGTCTCAGCGAAACTCATCTGCATGCTCATCGTCCTCGCCAGGATCTTGACTGCAGCTCGGCATCATAACCAACTTTAGTGGGCAAATGCATACCTTCGATTTGAAATAACAATTGAGGTAGCAATGTAATCTAACTCAACAATTAACTACTACAAACAAATTAATATTACAATTAAAGGAAAGGTTAACTTATATTGTTTTTTCTCTGTTCAAAGGCATCACCATTTTGTGAACTCATCACATGTGCACATTGACATTGACGATTATGTCAAAGTTATGCCACATTTATGAACACTTTATAGAGCATGAAATATGTTTATAGATAATTTGTGACATATTTATGTAGTCTTAATGAAGCCTTTATAAGCTGCATGTCATTTAAAGCGGGGCTCTATAGGTCACCTATCATATGAACATCCTTTTCTGACTCAAATAGGATCCCCTCAAGATTTGAAATCAAACGTTTGTGATACAAAACTTTTAAATTGCATGTAAATTATTTGAAAATGTTGGTCAATCCAAAATTGCTTTTTAAAGCTGTCATGGAAATACATGTATTTCCTATAACCAAGTCATTTACGATTTCTCCGCGTTTAGTTTTCCATGTAGACCAATTTATTGGTGAATACTGAAAAGCCTTCCAAGGATTGTTCCATAGGGTTGGGTGTTTAGGGGTGATATTGTTTGGACCCCAGGAAGAGTAGCTGCTGCATTGGCTGTGGATCTAATAAATACAAATACTGGTTCTTGTAGAATACTTAAATGTTCTTCCATGTTGTTATAGTGTTCTTAACTATGCAGTTGTTGATTTTCTTAGCTTTATCGTTAGAAAATAGGCATGGGGATGACCTCAATGTTGTGCAATTGTATAATTTATGTAATTGTACATACTGTATAGGGCCTAATATAGACAGACCCCCCCCAAAGAAATAATAATAATACAAGTATTGCATTGATATTCAAATAAATATTACATTCTAAAATATACGAGAATAATGGACATTGTCTGACTAAATAGATTGGATACATGCTTGCCGATTTTTCTGTAGCCTACGCAGGCATGGATAATAAAGCCATGAATAGCAATAGCATTCATCTCACTATCTGAATCAACTTTTGAATCTCACCATCGCTGTTTCTATAATGATAAAATGACCAAAAAAACAAGGTTCCTCTTTTAATGAAAGGATTTGTATGGAAAATCAAGTTGACGCCAACATTAAATGATGTCGTCATAATAACCGCACGTGGTTTTACTGCAACAGAGCTGCGCAACACCCTTCAATTGAAGCAGTGGGAAACAAACGAAAGTGGCCACCTCTCACAAAAACTGATCAAAAATGAAATCAAGGATAATTATAAGGCAGTAGGACAACTTGTAAATTGGCTACAATAACCACGAGGACTTTTCAAAAACAAATTGAGGAAATGTCTGATTTCCATGGTAGGCCTAGTACTCCAGTCCTTGAATTTCTGAGCTCCAAGTTCATTAAAATTGCAGGTGTAATATCGAAAACCAAATGTATTTGTTTACCAGATCATATTGTGAATAAAACCACTAGGCTATGAAATTAGTTGTCATTATATCCAGAATCTTTTATAGGAATAGTGTTGGGCATTGCACAATAATCTATCCTATACAAGTGTGCAAAGTAGGTTGACTCCTTGTCCAATCCGAGGCACAAAAGATCTGAAAACATGAACACATTAACCTGATGCTTTCTCTGTTAAATCTAACAAGACTCTGCTGTACATCAAGCAGATGATTAACATCAATTCGCTAAGGATATCAGTTCCAACATGGATAGAGGTACAACTGTCTTCACCAGCATAAGGAATGAGACACCAAAATATTCTGGACATTCCTTGTGAACACCTTTTTTCCAGCCCTTGCACTTGCATCTCAACATCTGTTCGTTGCTTGACTGTTATTCAAAACATTTAATTGCTTCCTGGATCAGATGATGTGTGAAAATATCCCTGGATAACTATCTAATCAGCTGGACACAAAATGGCATCGAAAAAGTTTTATGCATAATTATTGAATAACAAACATTAATGACTGTAAGGGGTGCGTAACTGGTGGCAGGGAAGTCAGACGCAGGAGAGCATTACTAGGTAATAGCCAGGGCAGTTTAATTCCAAAACCAACAGCAACAAGAAAATAACAACTTGGGTACAAAACCTGACGCGCACCAGTCAACATGTGCACAAGCACTTACAAACAAACAATACCACACAAAGACATGGGGGGAACAGAGGGTTAAATACACAACATGTAATGAGGGACTGAAAACCAGGTGTGTGGGAAAACAAGACAAAACAAATGGAGAAAAAAAATGGATCGGCCATGGCTAGAAGACCGGTGAGGTCGACCGCCAAACACCGCCCGAACAAGGAGAGGAACCGACTTCGGAAGAAGTCGTGACAATGACAGTATTGATTTAGGCTTTAAGTGTAAAGGTGACTATCGGTTAGATGCATGCGATTTTGCAATCACATTTTGTAACGGTGTTCCTCCTCCTCTTCAACCGAAGAGGAGGAGTAGTGAAGGAACCAAGGCGCAGCGTTGAAATGACATATTTTAATTAAACAAGACGGAAAAAACACGAAACGAAAACACTTGAATAATTAACAAAATAACAAAACGAAAACGTAGACAGAACTGAACTATACGAACTTACATATAACACGAAGAACGCACGAACAGGGAAAATAGACTACACAAAACCAACGATGTACAAACAAACCGAACAGTCCCGTATGGTGCGACAAACACTGACACAGGAGACAACCACCCACAAACAAACAGTGTGAAAACACCTACCTTAATATGACTCTCAATCAGAGGAAATGAAAAACACCTGCCTCTAATTGAGAGCCATATTAGGTCACCCTTTAAACCAACATAGAAACAGAAAACATAGACTGCCCACCCAAACTCACGTCCTGACCAACTAAAACATAAAAAACTAACAGAAAACAGGTCAGGAACGTGACATAACCCCCCCCTTAAGGTGCGAACTCCGGGTGCACCTGCACAAAGTCTAGGGGAGGGTCTGGGTGGGCATCTGACCACGGTGGTGGCTCAGGCTCAGGGCGAGGTCCCCACCCCACCATAGTCAATCCCAGCTTACATCTCCCCCTTAGAATGACCACCCTCTTTCTCCACCCACCTAATATAAGGGGCAACACCAAGACAAGGTAGCTCAGAACAACTTAACTTAACAAATTAAATTACAGTTAACAAAAATGTATTTTTAATTTAGTGTAAACGAATGTATCAAATGTATTATATACAGTGTATTCGGAAAGTATTCAGACACCAATCTACACAATACACCATAATCACAAAGCAAAAACTGTTTTTTATACATTTTTGCACATTTATAAAAAATAAAAAACTGAAACATCTTATTTACATAAGTATTCAGACGCTTTGCTATGAGACTCGAAATTAACCTCAGGTGCATCCTGTTTCCATTGATCATCCGTGAGATATTTCTCCAACATGATTAGAGTCCACCTGTGGTAAATGTAATTGATCGGACATGATATAAGGTCCACAGTTGACAGTGCATATCAGAGCAAAAACCAAGCCATGAGGTCGAAGGAATCGTCAGTAGCAGTAGAGCCCTGAGACAGGATTGTGTCGAGGCCCCGATCTGGGGAAGGGTACCAAAACATTTCAGCAGCATTGAAGGTCAACAAGAATACAGTGGAATCCATAATTTAAATGGGGGAAACTCTTCAATTACAGGTGTGCCAAGCTTGTAGCATCATACCCAAGACTACTTGAGGCTGTAATCGCTGCCAAAGGCGATTCAACAAAGTACTGAGTAAAGGGTCTGAATACTTACGTAAATGTGATATTTCAGTAAACATTTTTGCTTAGAATTCAAAAATGTGTTTTTTCTTTGACATTATGGAGTATTCTGTGTAGATTGATGGGGGAAAAAACAATTTAATCAATTTTAGAATAAGGCTGTAATGTAAAAATAATTGGAAAATGTGAAGGGGTCTGAATACATTCCGAATCCACTGTTGGAGACAAATTTCACTAATTCTACAGCACAATGGCAGTCATGTCTCAAGAGTAAACCTAATGATGACTCAATAATCCATGCTTTCTAAGAATGCTATGAAGTCCAGAAGTTGTGGGTGGAGGTAGAAAGTTAGCTGTCAGAAGTGTTATAATGTAAGTTTACCTTTAATCCGTCTGTCTGCATATTTCAAGACATTGGGTGTAGTGGACAATTCTCTCATCACTCCTCTTCAAAAAATGTACCGTGCCTTCAGAATGTATTGATACCCCTTTGACTCATTCCACATTTTGTTATGTTTCAGCCTTAATTAAGAATGGAATAAATTGATGTTTTTTCTCACTCATCTACACACAATACCCCATGATGATAAAATGAAAGCATGTTTTTATACATTTTAGTGATAATGAAATACAGAAAAATCTAATCACAGAAGTTTTCACACCCCTGATGCAATACAGTGGCTTGCGAAAGTATTCACCCCCCTTGGCATTTTTCCTATTTTGTTGCCTTACAACCTGGAATTCAAATCGATTTTTTGTGAGTTTGTATCATTTGATTTACACAACATGCCTACCACTTGAAGATGCCAAATATTTTTTTTTGTAATACAAAAAGACAGAACTTGAGCGTGCATAACTATTCACCCCCTCAAAGTCAATACTTTGTAGAGCCACCTTGTGCAGCAATTACAGCTGCAAGTCTTTTGGGGTATGTCTCTACAAGCTTGGCACGTCTAGCCACTGGGATTTTTTCTCATTCTTCAAGGAAAAACTGCTCCAGCTCCTTCAAGTTGGATGGGTTCCTGCAGGTGTACAGCAATCTTTACGTCATACCACAGATTCTCAATTGGATTGAGGTCTGGGCTTTGACTAGGCCATTTCAAGACATTTAAATGTTTCCCCTTAAACCACTCAGTGTTGCTTTAGCAGGTCGTTGTCCTGCTGGAAGGTGAACCTCTGTCCCAGTCTCAAATCTCTGGAAGACTGAAACAGATTTCCATCAAGAATTTCCATGTACTTAGCGCCGTACATCATTCCTTCATTTCTGACCAGTTTCCCAGTCCCTGCCGATGAAAAACATCCCCACAGCATGATGCTGCCACCACCATGCTTCACTGTGGGGAGGGTGTTCTCAGGGTGATGAAAGGTGTTGGGTTTGCGCCGGACTTGTCATTTCCTTGATGGCCAAAAAGCTCAATTTTAGTCTCATCTGACCAGAGTACCTTCTTCCATATGTTTGGGGAGTCTCCCTCATGCCTTTTGGTGAACACCAAATGTGTTTGCTTATTTTTTTGTTTAAGGCTTTTTTCTGACCATTCTTCCGTAAAGCCCAGCTCTGTGGAGTGTACGGCTTAAAGTGGTCCTATGGACAGATACTCCAATCTCTGCTGTGGAGCTTTGCAGCTCCTTCAGGGTTATCTTTGGTCTCTTTGTTGCCTCTCTGATTAATGCCCTTGCCTGGTCTGTGCGTTTTGGTGTGCGGCCCTCTCTTGGCAGGTTTTTGGTTGCCATATTCTTTCCATTTTTTAATAATGGATTTAATGGTGCTCCGTGGGATTTTATCTGTACTTCTCCACAACTTTGTCCCTGACCTGTTCGGAGAGCTCCTTGATTTTCATGGTGACGCTAGAATGGTGGTGCCCCTTGTTTAGCAGTGTTGCAGACTCTGGGGCCTTTCGGAACAGATGTATATATACTGGGATCATGTGACAGATCACTTGACACTTAGATTGCGCACAGGTGGACTTTATTTAACTAATTATGCGACTTCTGAAGGTATTTGGTTGCACCAGATCTTATTTAAGGGCTTCATAGCAAAGGGGGTGATTACATATGCATGCACCCCTTTTTTGTTTTGGTATAAAAACATGATTTTTGCACATTCAACTTATTATGTGCCTTGTATTGAACATGTTTACTCCTGAACTTATTTAGGCTTGCCATTACAAAGTGGTTGAATACTAATTAACTCAATATATTTCAGCTTTTCAATTTTAATACATTTGTTAACATTTTGAAAAACAAATCCAGTGACCAGAAAATCTTCCCGCCGATATCACTCTTCCGCATCTGTGGTGAAAGGTGGCAGAGGTAGAGCGACGTTTGTCAGACCATGAGACATCCTGAAAATCGGTCTGTAAGTGCTGTTATTGTCAAGTGGAAATGTGTCAGAGAAACAATGTCTCAGCCGTAAAGTGGTAAGCCACACAAGCTCACAGAACGGGACCACAGAGTGCTGAAGCACATAGCACGTCTGTTCTTCGGTTGCAACACTCATTACTGAGTTCCAAACTGCCTCTGGAAGTAACATCAGCACAAGAAATGTTTGTCGGTAGCTTCATGAAATGGGTTTCCATGGCAGAGCAGCCGCACACAAGCCTAAGATCACCGTGTGCAATGCCAAGCATCAGCTGGAGTGGTGTAAAGGTTGCCACCATTGGATCTGGACCATTGGAAACGTGTTCTCTGGACTGATGAATCATGCTTCACCATCTGGCAGTCCAACGGATGAATCTGGGTTTGGCAGATGCCAGGAGGATGCTACCTGCCCCAATGCATAGAGCCAACTGTAAAGTTTGGTGGAGGAGGAATAATGTTCTGGGGCTGTTTTTCATGGTTCTAGGCATCTTGGTTCCAGTGAAGGGAAAACTTAATGCTACAATATAGTGACATTCTGTGGCAGCAGTTTGGGGACGGTCCTTTCCTGTTTCAGCAGGACAATGCCCCTGTACACAAAGGGAAGTCCATACAGAAATGGTTTGTCGAGATCGGTGTTGAAGAACTTGACTGCTATGCACAGAGCCCTGACCTCAACTCCATTGAACATCTTTGACATGAATTGAAACGCCAACTGCGAGCCTGGCCTAATCGCCCAACATCAGTGCCCGAACTCACTAATGCTCTTGTTGCTGAATGGAAACAAGTCCCCAAAGCAATTTTCTAAAATCTTGTGGAAAGCCTTCCCATAACAGTGGAAGCTGTTACATCAGCAAAGGCGGGACCAACTCCATACTAATCCCCATGAGTTTGGAATGAGATGTTCAATGAGCAGGTGTCCACATACTTTTGGTCATGTGGTGTATTCTTTTTTATTATTATTACTTGTTAAACAACATTTATTTCTCTGAGGAATTGCATTATTACAAAATAATATATTTAAAAAAACAATTGCAAACAATATAGCTCAGTGTTAGTATTATTTATCTTATAGTATTTTTTGCTCATTTTTATCAAAAGTGCCAATAATTTTTGAGGAGTCTGTCTAATAGCAGTCATCTAAATGTGGCCTCGGCGTTATGATATTGCCACGAGCAGCACCGCAGATATTGAGATGAGTGTATTGCAAGACTTTGCTCACAGACTGTCACACAAAGTAAGTATGACCAAAACAGGGAAGAAGTTTAACCTCACTTTTAACTTGCTTAGTTGTTGAGTAAATCAGCCAGATCCAGTGCCTTTCCACATTTTGTTATGTTACAGCCTTATTCTAAAATGGGTAAAAAAATCCTACACAGACAAAGCAAAAACAGTTTATTTGAAATGTTTGCAAATTTATAATTTTTTTTTTTTAACCCTTTCACACGTACCATCACATGGGTGTGATCATCCTACAATTGGTCCCTGTACCATACGATCACACCGGTGATTAGAACGCTCATTTAGAACGCTTATTTAGAACGGCCAGTTTCGAATGACGCAACAATCAGCATTTGAGCTGGCCACACTGTTTTTTCAGAAACATTTTGCACAAAAAGTCCTTACAAAGTTATGTCCAGAAAGTGGGCAGTTTATTTTTGGATGCAATGTTCAGATATTCACAGAAGTATCTACAGCATAACACAATCATCCAAACTGGAAAAATGTAGGCTACATTTGTTCTAGCGCTAACTGAGGAAAGATTGAGGTAACACAAGCAGTCATATTTGTATAACTCTCGCTAACAAACTACAATATGAATTAGCTAAAAGAAATGACTATTTAATCACATCACGGGTAAGCTCACCATTGCTCAAAATAATTGAGTAAAACACTGTCTAGAAATCGAAAGTAATCCGATGATGGGTAGTTTCTGCACACTGCCATATTTTTTTTCCTCACAGAAACCAAAGATAACAAGAGAAGACAAGATGAGTCTACCATCGTTCACATCCCACCATTCATTTCCGGAAATCCTCCAAAAATGTGTGAACCGTTACTCATCTCATTTTGTTATAATATATTTGAGCCGAAAGATGATTATGTGAAACCCAGAATGCATTGTATGTCAACAAACATGGCTCCACACACAGCTGGATTAGTTTAGCTCATCATAATCAGTACAACCTTCAAAAAAGTATTTTACACACATAATATGTGCCCATTACAATCTATGCAAGAATCGGAATGCATGATTTGTTACCGTTAATTGAAAATGTGAATAAAACAGTATATATATATATAAATAATTACCACACAAAACGTTTTCTGATAGTGATTAATTGTTACAAGTGACGCGTCCCGGCAGTCAATCACGTAACCTCTCACTCCCACTCTGAGCCATTCAGTATTGTTGTTTATGTATGTAGCTGGTGAGCATAGCTGTAGCATTTGCAGTGTCTTTCAAAAGGAGACAACTCACAAATGTGGAAAATTCTGGGTATTTTTTTAAATTCTGACAATGAGTCTGAGTGTGAAAGTCAGGAATCAGATTCTGACAGTGACAGTGAGGATCTGCCCCCCAACCTTGTAGCCATTGAGAACCCTGATCCTGAGGATCCTTTGTCCACTGACGAAGTCCCAGGACCCTTTGAAGATGCTGGTGGTGATGGAGGCAGACCAACAGTGGATGAAGTACAGGAGTTCTTTGGTAGATGGCCCTGCTGTTTGCTTTGATGAGTCCCAGTCTGGAGTGCAACGCCCATTGCCATTTTCATCTGAGGCAGAGTGCTTCAAGTTGTTTCTGACAGAGGAGCTGGTGGAGACCAATCACTCTGCCTTGGAGTTACAGGAGAAGAGAGAGCCAGAGCCTGGGTGGGAAACTCGCTAAATGGGTGACAAACACAATTAGTGAAATGTATACCTTCCTGGTGACAGTCCTTCTCATGCAGATAGTAAAGAAGAACTCCCTAAGAGAATACTGGAGCACAGATCATATGTTTGCAACTCCTTTCTTTGCCACCCTCTTTACCAAGACCGCTTCCTAGTTCTGCTGTGATGCCTGCATTTCATCAACAATGCTACTGCCATCCTATATGACCCGTTATACAAAAGAAGACATTTTCTTATCAGCCTGACATCAGCATTTGGTCAGGTCTTTGTGCCATACAAGGACCTATACATTGATGTGTCCCTGATGTTATGGAAAGGTAGGCTGGAATTCCGTCAATATTTTCCCTCCAAAAGGCACAGGTTTGGGGTCAAGTTCTTTGTCATGTGCGATGTGAAGACAGGATTTTGCCAGGACATTAAAGTTTACAAAGTGTCCACCACTGATATCCTACATTATGAGTGGCTTGGGGTGTCCGGGTCCATGGTGATGACCATGCTGGCTCCTCATCTCGGCAAGGGACACACCTTGTATGTGGACAATTGGTACAGCAGTCCCACACTCTTCCAGCATCTGCTCTCCAACAGCACAGGGGCCTGTGGCACAGTCAGGTCGAACAGAAATGGGATGCCGGCATTCGGATGCAGGAAGATGCAGCGAGGGGACGTGGAGATCAAGGAGAATGGTCAACAGCAGGCAGTAAAGTGGCATGCCAAATGAGTCGTCCATGTCCTCTCCACTGTCCATACACAGGGAAGGTGGACCACCAGTGGATAAGGCGGACATGATAAACAGCTTTTTGGAATGCACTCGGAAAACGACCAAGTGGTATAAGAAGATATTTTTCCATCTGATCGACACTGCTGCCCTCAACAGCCACATAGTTCACCGCAACTAACAGGTGAGATGATTACTGAACTGCGCCACTTGGGAGTCATAAGGCCAGGGTAGCTTCAAAATACAACACAAGCTAATACTTCTCTGACGCAATTAGCATTGTTTTTTCAGAGCTAATAGAAGAATGTAGCTAGCTACATAAGCACGGTTGAATATAAAACCATAGAGTTTATGAAATGAGTAACGTTACCTCACGTGTCTGCGGTTATAAGAGATATACACAAATATATTATGCTCCATACATACAGTAAGCTACAATAGAACACAGTGGCCTCCATCATTCTTAAATGGAAGAAGTTTGGAACCACCAAGACTCTTCCTAGAGCTGGCCTTGCGGCCAAAGTGAACAATAGGGAGAGAAGGGCTATGGTCAGCGGGGTGACCAAGAACCCGATGGTCACTCTAACAGAGCTCTAGAGTTCCTCTGTGGAGATGGGAGAAACTTCCAGAATGACAACCATCTCTGCTGCACTCCTCCAATCACGCCTTTATGGTAGAGTGGCCAGATGGAAGCCACTCCTCAGTAAAAGGCACATGACAGCCCGCTTGCAGTTTGCCAAAAGGCACCTAAATGACTCTTAGACCATGAGAAACAAGATTCTATTGTCGGATGTAGCCAAGATTGAGCTCTTTGACCTGAATGCCAAGCGTCACATCTGGAGGAAACCTGGCACCATCCCTACGGTGATGCACGGTGGTGGCACAGTACAGAGAGATCCTTGATGAAATCTTGCTCTAGAGCGCTCAGGACCTCAGACTGTGTTGAAGGTTCACCTTCCAACAGGACATCGACCATATGCACACACCCAAGATAACGCAGTAGTGGCTTCGGGAAGTACCTGAATGTCCTTGAGAGGCCCAGCCAGAGCTCGGACTTGAACCCGATCAAACATCTCTGGAGTGACCTGAAAATAGTTGTGCAGCAACACTCCCCATCCAACCTGACAGAGCTTGAGAGGATCTGCAGAGATGAAAGGGAGAAACACCCCAAATACAGGTGTGCCACGCTTGTAGCGTCATACCCAAGAAGACTTGATGCTGTTATCGCTGTCTAAGGCGATCAACAAAGTACTGAGTAAAGGGTCACAAAGATTATGGAAATGTGATATTTCAGTTTTTTTTATATAAATTGCGAACAGTTCTAAAAACCTGTTTTTATGGTGCATTGTGTGTAGGTTGATGAGGCAAAAAATGATTTAATCCAATTTAGAATAAGGCTGTAATGAAATGTGGAAAAAGTCAAAGGGTATGAATACGTTCTGAAGGCACTATATTGCTGTTTACTTCGTGCATCACTGAGTCTACCTTTAAATATTCAGTTTTTGAAATGTCTCAAACATTATAAAATTTAAAAAAGGCATCTCTTAGGAGTATTTTAGCCCTAATTCATTTTGGCTCAGCATGTTGCAGCACTCCCAAATGGGCCTCATCATTATGTTTCCCAATATCAGAGAAGCAGCTAATAAAGGCAGGCAGCACAGATGCCAACTGCATTTTGACAGTAACCCCGAGCTTATGCGGTGACCTATCTATTTGCTAATGAAGGCCCAGAAGGCACAGATTGACATTTCTCTCTTGTTTGTGTCATTCCGAGGACTGGATCTATGAGAAGCTGTGCAATGGATGGGTCCCAAATAACAACCTATTCCCTATGTTTAGCAAATAGGGTCCCGTTTGATATGCAGCCAGTGTGTCAGGTGATGAGGGGCTTGTGATGCAGAGACCATTAATTGGAGAGGGTGTAGTTATCACACATTTTCTAAAGTAAGGAAGGGAAATATGGTGTAACAAAAACAAGCAAAATTCAGTTTCCATTTAACCCTCTATCTTACCTATTTCTGCAACCTGTCTTTTCGTGTTCCTCATGTAAAAGGTACATCTCACTCGATAGTCGTATTACAATCCGTTCAGACAGTTATAAATACCTCTGCGCTTGTTTACAATATGACTTTGTGTTGCATTAGACTGCATCACAGTCAGAATACTGTGCCAGTCCCATTTCATATTGTGACAGCTTTGTCGAAGGCACTTGCCAATTTCTGCTGCATTCTACATCTAACTTGCTCTCACAGTCTCACGTCAGAATTTGATGTTCATCCATGTTTCTCAAACATTAACTTTCTAAGTTCTTCCAAGCATCAAATTTCAAAGTGTTTAAGGCATGGCATAAGGTTTGGGATAGGTTTAAAACAAAACTCTCAAAAACCAATTTATATCGCTGGATTCAAAAATGTATCCTTTGGCACCAGAGGCAGATGCTTACTCCCATCCCTCACCCCCTTCTACAATGTCTTAGCAAAACCAAAACCTACTTGAAGATAACAGCGCTCACTGTTGCCCCTAGTGGCTGGTTTGCACAATCTCCCAACATCCTCAGACATAATTTTTTAAATTGTAATTAACCTTTATTTAACTAGGCAAGTCAGTTAAGGACAAATTCTTATTTACAATGACAGCTTACCGGGGAACAGTGGGTTAACTGCCTTGATCAGGGGCAGAACAACATATTTTTACCTTGTCAGCTCTGGGATTCGGTCCAGCAACATTTTGGCTACTGGCCCAACGCTCTTACCATCAGGCTACCTGTCGCCCCAGACATCAAATCAAATATTATTTGTCACATGCTCTGAATACAACAGGTGTATACCTTACAGTGAAATGCTGTATTTAAGAAAATACAGAAAAAAGTAAGAGATTAGAATAACAAATAATTAAAGAGCATCAGTAAATAACAGTAGTGGGGGGTAAAGGGGGTACCGGTACAGAGTCAATGTGCGGGGACACCGGTGTCGAGGTAATTGAGGTAATATATACATGTAGGTAGAGTTATTAAAGTGACTATGCATAGATAAAAACAGAGAGTAGCAGCAGCGTGGGGGGGGGGGGGGGGAATAGTCTTGGTAGCCATTTGATTAGATGTTCAGGAGTCTTATGGCTTGGGGGTAGAAGCTGTTTAGAAGCCTCTTGGACCTAGACTTGGCGCTGCACCAATTGCCGTGCGGTAGCAGAGAAAACAGTCTATGACTAGGGTGGCTGGAGTCTTTGAACATTTTCAGGGCCTTTCTCTGACACCGCCTGGTATAGATGTCCTGGATGGCAGGAAGCTTGGCCCTGGTGAAGTACTGGGCCGTACGCACTACACTCTGCAGTGCCTTGCGGTTGGGGGCCAAGCAGTTGCCATACCAGGCAGTGATGCAACCCGCCAGGATGCTCTCGATGGTGCATTTACATTTACATTTAAGTCATTTAGCAGACGCTCTTATCCAGAGCGACTTACAAATTGGAAAGTTCATACATATTCATCCTGGTCCCCCCGTGGGAATTGAACCCTGGTCCCCCCGTGGGAATTGAACCCACAACCCTGGCATTGCAAGCGCCATGCTCTACCAACTGAGCCACACGGGACCAGCTGTAAAACCTTTTGCAGCTGGTGCAGCTGTAAAACCTTTTGAAGATCTGAGGACGCATGCCAAATCTTTTCAGTCTCCTGAGGGGGAATAGGTTTTTTGTGGCCTCTTCATGACTGTCTTGGATGTGCTTGGACCATGTTAGTTTGTTGTTGATGTGAACGCCAAGGAACTTGACGTTCTCAACCTGCTCCACTACAGCCCCATCGATGAGAATGGGGGCATGCTCGGTCCTTCTTTTCCTGTAGTCCACAATCATCTCCCTCAACGTAATCATTGTTCAGAAGGGGACTGAGCACGCACGCCCCTGTGTTGAGAATCAGCGTGGCGGATGTGTTATTACCTACCCTTACCACCTGGGGGCGGCCCGTTAGGATGTCCAGGATCCAGTTGCAGAGGGAGGTGTTTAGTCCCAGGGTCCTTAGCTTAGTGATGAGCTTTGAGGGCACTATGGTGTTGAATGCTGAGCAGTAGTCAATGAATAGCATTCTCACGTAAGTGTTCCTTTTGTCCAGGTGTGAAAGGGCAGTGTGGAGTGTAATAGAGATTGCATCATCTGTGGATTTGTTGGAAAGTTATGCAAATTGTAGTGGGTCTAGGGTTTCTGGGTTAATGGTGTTGATGTGAGCCATGACCAGCCTTTCAAGGCATTTCATGGCTACAGACGTGAGTGCTACGGTTTGGTAGTCATTTAGGCAGGTTGCCGTTGTGTTCTTTTGCACAGGGACTATGGTGGTCTGCTTGAAACATGTTGTTATTACAGACTCAGACAGGGAGAAGTTGGAAATGTCAGTGAAGACCATTGCCTGTTGGTCAGCGCATGCTCGGAGCACACGTCCTGGTAATTCGTCTGGCCCTCGGCCTTGAGAATGTTGACCTGTTTAAAGGTCTTACTCACATCGGCTGCGGAGACCATGATCACACAGCCGTCTGGAACAGTGTTACTTGCCTCGAAGTGAGCATAGAAGTTATTTAGCTCGTCTGGTAGGCTCATCTTGCTGGGCAGCTCTCGGCTGTGCTTCCCTTTGTATTCTGTAATGGTTTGCAAGCCCTGCCACATCCGACGAGTGTCGTAGCCGGTGCAGTACGATTCGATCTTAGTCCTGTATTGATGATTTGCCTGTTTGATGGTTCGTCGGAGGGCATAGCGAGATTTCTTATAAGCTTCAGGGTTTACCCATTAGCTCAGTGCGAATGTTGCCTGTAATCCATGGCTTCTGGTTGGGGTATGTACGTACAGTCACTGTGGGGACGACGTCGTCGATGCCCTTATTGATGAAGCCAGTGACTGATGTGGTGTACTCCTCAATGCCATCGGAAGAATCCCAGAACATATTCCAGTCTGTGCTAGCAAAACAGTCCTGTAGTTTTATCTGTTAATCTGTTTATCTGACCACCTTTTTATAGACCGAGTCAATCGTGCTCCTTGCTTTACATTTTGCTTGTAAACAGAAATCAGGAGGATAGAATTATGGTCCGATTTGCCAAATGGAGGGCGAGGGAGAGCTTTATACACGTCTCTGTGTGTGGAGTAAAGGTGGTCTAGAGATTTTTTCCCTCTGGTTGTAAATTTAACATTCTGATAGAAATGAGGTACAACTGATTTGAGTTTCCCTGCATTAAAGTATATGGATGGATGTCGAATACTGACTTGTATCACGAGTTGAATCACCCGGCTGTCTACATCAGCAGTACGACTTGTATCACCCGGCTGTCTACATCAGCAGTGAGCTGGCTGAAAGTGTGGTAATTAGTCACATGCCAGAAAGCAGACAGATACAGTAGATTCTACAGAGGGAATCATTTGGTTGATATCTGGACAGGGTTATACCAGTTACTCAGAGCTCCTGTTTGCTTTTGGTATACTCCAGGGGCTGGCGTTGTCACTGCACACATTATACCTATGTCTTATCTGGCTATGTAAATACATCTGAACTATTGATAAATAACAAGTGCAATATTTAATCATATCCAATTGGCAGACAGGAGCTGCATATGTTCCTTGATTATAGGATGCAATATTTGTTTACTCTCTGGCAAATTTCCTTATTTCCAATTCCCATACCACAACACATAGGGTGCGGGGGTGGATTCTAATTAGATACAGAAACATATATAACAACTGTGCTTTTGGGATAATTTAATGCTCTAAGGGGAAGCTTGGCACTGATTCAAGTCTTCATTAGAATAGGCAGCATCCAATGAGCATTGTCTTCAATATTATATTTCAATTCCCTTTGCTAAGTATGGTGTTTCCATGGAAATTACTCAATGAGGTGACTTCCCACCCAGAGTTTTCAAAGAAAGAGCAAAAGAGTTTAAAAGTGAAATTAACAGCAGTATATTGCACCATTCAATGCCAAACTTCACAAGTCTCACAATGCCAAGTAAAAACCAAAGAGCTAATGAATGATGACAAGGCAGATTCATTCAGGTTCTGTCTAAATTTAGGAATGCAATTGGCATCCAATGCATTTCACTGAAGCCTGTTCATGTTAGTGTCAGAATACAGCATGTTGGGGAAAAATAGCATTTTTTACAAGGCCATCACCTTGATACAACTGTGTCTGTCCTATTATCAGCTAGATGCACAGGCCAACACAACTCCATTGGTAATTAAATGTCCCTGTATCCTGCCAAAGTTGGACAGAAAATCTAATTTGCAATGCATAAAGGAAACTGGCTATGCAATGAAAGCTCTTTTTCCTCATTGCCTTTTAAAATTACTGTAGCTTTATCTGTGAATACCAGCTGCTATACATAGTACTTAGCTATAATGCAAACTCAAATATGATTGCTTAATACTTGCAGGACGTGGGTTTTGATTTATGCATTTATACTGTATATCCATCCAACAGACAGAATTTGCAAAGCCTTGCCAACACTTCGTTACATAGCATTGTAAATTATAAACATCGTATCTGATATTTAGTCATAATCTTGATTACAAAGACAGGCCTTCCCTTACAGTTGACTGCACTGCAACAACGTGTTTTCAGCTAATCATTTAGCTAGCATAATGACAGAGTCAATGCTTATTCTACACAGACAATTAACAATAGCCATGTAGCAGTTTTTACTTTTTAGGTTTTATTAGGGTAAGACTATTATATCAAGCCAGGGAGCCAACTTGAGCTAGTGCCAGAGCACCCACATGCTAGGTGGTGAATGTGATACACTCCCACTGGAGGGTAAATACTAGAAAAGCCTTTTCAACTTGTATGTGCGTCCTAGAATGTCACAGAGAATGTGTTACTGGTCATGGTGAGTTCAGGGCCATCTTGGACATTCAGTAAAACCATCACTGACAGCTGGCTCCAATAAAGCCCTGTGGGCAACAATGATTCTCCATGGTAACCATTGTTTTCTAACATGTTATTTTGTCCAGGTCGAAGTTGAAAATAATGGCATGCTTCAAGTTTTGGCCTCCCACTATAGATGATATGCACTATCATATCATGTCATATGTCCCACTACCTTTTAAATATAGTACACTGTAAAGGAGTTACCATGAGTTTGACAGTAGCTTGCAGGCAGCTTGCTGGCAAGTACAATTCTGTACTTCATGTTACAGTACAGCTACTGTAATATAAATATGGTATCAAAGCAAGTACTCTGTAATGACACACAATACAATAAAGTAGAATTGACTGTATTGTCCTGTAAAAAAAGTTATGCTACTGTAATCGGAATCAATGAATGAATGAAAGGATGGATGACTTAATGAAATTCATTGAGGGTAGGGGTTTCTATTTCACAGTATTTTACTGTAATTACAAGGGATTGGTGCAAACAGGTTGACTGCTAGGTAAAGTGTTTATACATTACCATATTAATGAATATTTGTTGTGTTGTATCAGTTGATGGGGAAATTAAGCTTCCTGCAGCATGGATGTTTTCCAGCCAATTGTGTAAAAAATAGATTCATTACTCAAGGTGTTGATTAACAGTATACACTAGTGGCACCTGCTGGTGAAAATGATTTAGAGCAGCCAAATTATTATAGATGACGTCCCACACCGCGTAGCGTATGCGCAGTGTAACCTTTTTGTCTTCTACCAAACCCAAACCATGTCACGATCGTGTGGAGGATTGACGGACCAAAACGCAGCATTTGGAAAATACGCCATCTCTTTTATTGATGACGAATGCAAAAACGAAACAAAAACACTTACACACTAAACAAAACAATAAACGATCGTGAAGCTAATCAAACGTAGGGCACACACAGGCTACAAACGTATAACATAGACAAATACTCACAACCAATGAGAGCCTATGGCTACCCTAAATAAGGCTCCCAATCAGAGACAACCGAAATCAGCTGTCTCTAATTGGGAACTCATTCAGGTAACCATAGACTCTCCTAGACAACTAAACATACATAGACAACACTAGACACATGTACTCAACACAAACCCATATACTATACCCAACAACCCCTTTACCATAAAAACACCCAAAACCAACAAAACATTCCCCATGTCACACCCTGACCTAACTAAAATAATAAAGAAAACAAAGAATACTAAGGCCAGGGCGTGACATAACCCCCCCCTTAAGGTGCGAACTCCGGGCGCACCATTACATAGTCTAGGGGAGGGTCTGGGTGGGCTTCCATCCACGGTGGCGGCTCCGGCTCTGGTTGTGGTCCCCACGTCACCACAGTCCCTAACCACCTCCTAGGCTTCCTCCAAATGACCCCCCTCCACATTAACCCCATTGCATTAAGGGGCAGTTCCGGACTAAGGGGCAGCTCCGGACTAAGGGGCAGTACCAGGGTAAGGGGCAGTACCAGGGTCAGGGGCAGTACCAGGGTCAGGGGCAGTACCAGGGTCAGGGGCAGTACCAGGGTCAGGGGCAGTACCAGGGTCAGGGGCAGTACCAGGGTCAGTACCAGGGTAAGGGGCAGCACCAGGGTAAGGGGCAGCACCAGGGTAAGGGGCAGCACCAGGGTAAGGGGCAGCTCCGGACTGAGGAATGGCAGCTCCGGACTGAGGAATGGCAGCTCCGGACTGAGGAATGGCAGCTCCGGACTGAGGAATGGCAGCTCCGGACTGAGGAATGGCAGCTCCGGACTGAGGGACTGCAGCTCCGGACTGAGGGACGGCCCATGGCTGGCTGACAGATCTGGCTGCTCATGGCTGGCTAACGGATCTGGCTGCTCATGGCTGGCTAACGGATCTGGCTGCTCATGGCTGGCTAACGGATCTGGCTGCTCATGGCTGGCTGACGGATCTGGCTGCTCATGGCTGGCTGACGGATCTGGCTGCTCATGGCTGGCTGACGGATCTGGCTGCTCATGGCTGGCTGACGGATCTGGCTGCTCATGGCTAGCTGACGGATCTGGCTGCTCATGGCTAGCTGACGGATCTGGCTGCTCATGGCTAGCTGACGGATCTGGCTGCTCATGGCTAGCTGACGGATCTGGCTGCTCATGGCTAACTGACGGATCTGGCTGCTCATGGCTGGCTGACGGATCTGGCTGCTCATGGCTAGCTGACGGATCTGGCTGCTCATGGCTAGCTGACGGATCTGGCTGCTCATGGCTAGCTGACGGATCTGGCTGCTCATGGCTAGCTGACGGATCTGGCTGCTCAAGGCTAGCTGACGGATCTGGCTGCTCAAGGCTAGCTGACGGATCTGGCTGCTCATGGCTGGCTGACGGATCTGGCTGCTCATGGCTGGCTGACGGATCTGGCTGCTCATGGCTGGCTGACGGATCTGGCTGCTCATGGCTGGCTGACGGATCTGGCTGCTCATGGCTGGCTGACGGATCTGGCAGATCCTGTCTGGTTGGCGGCTCTGGCAGATCCTGTCTGGTTGGCGGCTCTGGCAGATCCTGTCTGGTTGGCGGCTCTAGCGGCTCCTGTCTGGCTGGCGGCTCTAGCGGCTCCTGTCTGGCTGGCGGCTCTAGCGGCTCCTGTCTGGCTGGCGGCTCAGTAGGCTCATGGCAGACGGGCGGCTCAGTAGGCTCATGGCAGACGGGCGGCTTTGCAGGCTCATGGCAGACGGGCGGCTTTGCAGGCTCATGGCAGACGGATGGCTCAGATGGCGCTGGGGAGACGGATGGCTCAGATGGCGCTGGGGAGACGGATGGCTCAGATGGCGCTGGGGAGACGGATGGCTCAGATGGCGCTTGGCAGACGGGCAGTTCAGTCATCGCTGTGCAGACGGCAGACTCCTGCCGGCTGAGGCGCACTGTAGGCCTGGTGCGTGGTGCCGGGACTGGTGGCACCGGGCTGGGGACACGCATCTCAGGGCTAGTGCGGGGAGCAGCAACAGGACGCACAGGACTCTGGGGACACACAGGAGGCTTGGTGCGTGGTTTAGACACTGGTGGTAAAGGGCAGGAGACACGCACCATATAGCTAGTGCGTGGAGGAGGCACTGGTGGTACTGGGTTGGGGCGGGGAGGTGGCGCCGGAAATACCGGACCGTGCAGGCGTACTGGCTCCCTTGAGCGCCGAGCCTGCCCAACCCTACCTGGTTGTATGCTCCCCGTCGCCTGACCAGTGCGGGGAGGTGGAATAACCCGCACCGGCCTATGTAGGAGAACCGGGGACACCATGCGTAAGGCTGGTGCCATGTACGCCGGCCCGAGGAGACGCACTGGTGACCAGATGCGTTGGGCCGGCTTCATGACATACGGCTCAACACTCAGTCTAGCCCGGCCGATACGTGGAGCTGAAATGTACCGAACCGGGCTATGCACGCGTACAAGAGACACCGTGCGCTCTACTGCGTAACACGATGTCTGCCCGTACTCTCGCTCTCCACGGTAAGTACAGGGAGTAGGCACAGGTTTCCTACCTGACTTCGCCACACTCCCTTTAAGGCCCCCCCCCCAAGAAATTTTTGGGTTGTACTCACGGGCTTCCAGCCTTGTCTCCGTGCTGCCTCCTCATATCGCCTCCTCTCGGCTTTAGCTGCCTCCAGCTCTTCACGAGGAAGGCGATATTCTCCCGGTTGTGCCCACGGCCCCTTACCATCCAGTATCTCCTCCCAAGTCCACGAATCCTGTGTAGGTAGGTCCTGTTGCCGCTTTCCATGCCGCTTGGTCCTGTAATGGTGAGTATTTCTGTCACGATCGTGTGGAGGATTGACGGACCAAAACGCAGCATTTGGAAAATACGCCATCTCTTTTATTGATGACGAATGCAAAAACGAAACAAAAACACTTACACACTAAACAAAACAATAAACGATCGTGAAGCTAATCAAACGTAGGGCACACACAGGCTACAAACGTATAACATAGACAAATACTCACAACCAATGAGAGCCTATGGCTACCCTAAATAAGGCTCCCAATCAGAGACAACCGAAATCAGCTGTCTCTAATTGGGAACTCATTCAGGTAACCATAGACTCTCCTAGACAACTAAACATACATAGACAACACTAGACACATGTACTCAACACAAACCCATATACTATACCCAACAACCCCTTTACCATAAAAACACCCAAAACCAACAAAACACAAACATTCCCCATGTCACACCCTGACCTAACTAAAATAATAAAGAAAACAAAGAATACTAAGGCCAGGGCGTGACAAACCAATCAGGGGGTTGTTTGACGGAACAAAGCTTCGGACGTCATTGATCACGTGCTTCTGATAAAGTGAAACAGGCATCAGTACACTGCTTAGCAATTTGCCTCGGAGCTCTGGCATCAAACATAAAATCACTATTCCAGAGGCCTAAACAAAGTCTTCCAAACTATAGGGCAAAAAAGACCAAAAGGACTTGATGATTGAGTTGAAGGCATGCTTGGCCACATAGTCATGGGTGAACAGGAAGTACAGGAGGGGGCTGAGCTCACACCCGTGTGGTGCCCCAGTGTTGAGGATCAGCAGAGTTGTTGTTTCCTAGTGTTTAAATTTTAATTAAGACTAGCTACCACTCCAATGTGTTCCATATACAAGTCAATGGAGCTCAACAAAAATATACGAGTTAAAATAGTACAGCATTCTCACACATGGGTACAAGACTCCCACAATAGTTTCCCACAATGCACCATATTTTACAGTATGCTGCAGTAAAACATTTCAGAGTATTTTATTGTTGATAATACCCTCAATCCTGTAAAATGTACAGTTTTCCTTTCCAGTGTAGGACACTTCAATTTATGAAGGATCTTTCAAACAATCACTTGACAATTTTAGTGCATCCTCCCTGGGATCACGACTTAGAAGTATAACTATGTACAGTATGTCTACTTGTTTGACTTGTTACTGGATGGCCTTTACAAATCAAATCACATTTTATTGGTCACATGCACGTGTTTAGCAGATGTTATTGCGGGTGTAGCGAAATGCTTGTGCTTCTAGCTCTGACAGTGCAGTAATGTCAAACAAGTAATATCAAACAGTTTCATAACATATTGTTAAGGCTGTCGCTCTCCTCATCCTCAGATGAGGTGAGGAGAGAAGGATCTTCTGACCAAAATGCGGAGTCAGGGAAATATGCCATCTTTATTACAAATAAGACGTCGACTAAACAAAACAAAAACACTTTCAAAACTTACAAAATAACAAAACGTAACGAACGGAACCTGAACATAAACTTACATAGACAAACGTAAACTCACGAACAGGAACGTTACATCAAAATACACGAACAGCCAAACAGCTCCGAAAGTGAATAACATCGACGAAGACATCACAGGAGACAATCACCCACAAACAAACAGTGAGAATGCCCTACCTAAATATGACTCTTGATTAGAGGAAAACGCAAACCACCTGCCTCTAATCAAGAGCCATACCAGGCAAACCAAAACGAACATAGAAACAGATAACATAGACTGCCCACCCAAAACACATGCCCTGACCATAAACACATAAAAACAACATAAAACAGGTCAGGACTGTTACAGTACCCCCCCCTCAAGATGCGCACGCCGGGCGCACCAGCACAAAGTCCAGGGGAGGGTCCGGGTGGGCAGTTGACCACGGTGGTGGTTCCGGCTCAGGACGCTGTCCCCATACCACCATAGTCACTCCCCTCTTCTGTCTACCCCTTCTACTGACCAACCTAACCCTACCCTCCCCTAAATAAACGGCCAGCACCGGAACAAGGGGCAGCACCGGGACAATGGGCAGCACCGGGACAAGGGGTAGCACCGGGACAAGGGGCAGCACCGGAACAAGGGGCAGCACCGGAACAAGGGGCAGCACCAGGATAAGGACCAGCACCGGAATAAGGGACAGCACCGGGACAAGGGGCAGCACCGGGACAAGGGGCAGCACCGGGACAAGGGGCAGCACCGGGACAAGGGGCAGCACCGGGACAAGGGGCAGCACCGGGACAAGGGGCAGCACCGGGACAAGGGGCAACACCGGGACAAGGGGCAGATCCCGGCTGAAGGACTCTGGCAGGTCCTGTTTGGACGGCTCTGGCAGGTCCTGGCTGGACGGCTCTGGCAGGTCCATGCAGGCTGACGGCTCTCGACACTCATGGCAGACTGACGGCTCTCTACACTCATGGCAGGCTGACGGCTCTCGACGCTCATGGCAGGCTGACGGCTCTCGACGCTCATGGCAGGCTGACGGCTCTCGACGCTCATGGCAGGCTGACGGCTCTCGACGCTCATGGCTCTCTGCCGGCTCTGGCTGCTCATGGCTCTCTGACGGCTCTGGCTGCTCATGGCTCTCTGACGGCTCTGGCTGCTCATGGCTCTCTAACGGCTCTGGCCTCTCATGGCTCTCAGACGGCTCTGGCTGCTCATGGCTCTCTGACGGCTCTGGCTGCTCATGGCTCGCTGGCGGCTCTGGCAGATCCTGTCTGGTTGGCGGTTCTGGCAGATCCTGTCTGGTTGGCGGCTCTGGCAGATCCTGTCTGGTTGGCGGCTCTGGCAGATCCTGTCTGGTTGGCGGCTCTGGCAGATCCTGTCTGGCTGACGGCTCTAGCGGCTCCTGTCTGGCTGACGGCTCTAGCGGCTCCTGTCTGGCGGATGGCTCTGTAGGCTCATGGCAGACGGGCGGCTTTGCAGGCTCATGGCAGACGGGCGGCTTTGCAGGCTCATGGCAGACGGATGGCTCAGACGGCGCTGGGGAGACGGATGGCTCAGATGGCGCTGGAGAGACGGATGGCTCAGATGGCGCTGGGGAGACGGATGGCTCAGATGGCGCTGGGGAGACGGATGGCTCAGATGGCGCTGGGGAGACGGATGGCTCAGATGGCGCTGGGGAGACAGATAGCTCTGTAGGGAGAAGAAGGAGAGACAGCCTGGTGCGTGGTCTAGGCACCGGCTGCACTGGAGGCACCGTGCTAATGACAAGCACCTTCCTACTAGTGCGGGGAGCAGGGACAGTGCACACTGTATTCTCAAAGCCTACTCTATCCCTGATGCGTGGTACCGGCACTGGTGACGCCGGGCTGAGGACAAGCACATCAGGATTAGTAGGGGGAGAAGATACAGTGTGTTCAGGGCTCTGGAGACGCACTGGTAGCTTAGTGCGTGGGGCCGGAACTGGAGGCACCGGGCTAGATACACGCACTACAGGGAGAGTGCGTGGAGGAGGAACAGGGCTCAGGATACGCACTGGTAGCCTAGTGCGTAGTGTAGACACTGTAAGTACTAGGCTGGGGCGGGGAGGTAGTGCCGGAAATACCGGACCGTGGAGGCGTACTGGCACTCTTGAGCATTGAGCTTGCCCAACCTTACCTGGTTGAATGCTCCCGGTTGCCCGACCAGTGCGGGGAGGTGGAATAACCCGCACCGGCCTATGTAGGCGAACCGGAGAAACCATGCGTAAGGCCGGTGCCATGTATGCCGGCCCGAGGAGACGCACTGGAGACCAGACGCGTTGAGCCGGCCTCATGACACCTGGCTCAATACCCAATCTAGCCCTCCCAGTGCGGGGAGGTGGAATAACCCGCACCGGGCTATGCACTCGTACAGGAGACACCGTGCGCTCTACTGCGTAACACGGCGCCTGCCCGTACTCCCGCTCTCCACGGTAAGCCTGGGAAGTGGGCGCAGGTCTCCTACCTGCCCTTGGCCCACTATCTCCTAGCCCCCCCCCCAAGAAATTTTTGGGAATTACTTACGGGCTTTTTCGGCTTCCGTGCCAGACGCGTTCCCTCATAGCTCCGGTTCCTCTCTCCGGTAGCCTCCGCTCTCCTCAGTGCCTCCAGCTGTTCCCATGGGAGGCGATCTCTACCAGCTAGGATCTCCTCCCATGTGTAGACACCCTTTCCGTCCAAAACATCGTCCCATGTCCATTGCTCCATCTTATCCTGTCCCTTTCTCCGTTGACTCCGTCGAGCATTCCCATACCGCTTGGTCACTGTTTGTTGGTGGGTGATTCTGTTAAGGCTGTCGCTCTCCTCATCCTCAGATGAGGTGAGGAGAGAAGGATCTTCTGACCAAAATGCGGAGTCAGGGAAATATGCCATCTTTATTACAAATAAGACGTCGACTAAACAAAACAAAAACACTTTCAAAACTTACAAAATAACAAAACGTAACGAACGGAACCTGAACATAAACTTACATAGACAAACGTAAACTCACGAACAGGAACGTTACATCAAAATACACGAACAGCCAAACAGCTCCGAAAGTGAATAACATCGACGAAGACATCACAGGAGACAATCACCCACAAACAAACAGTGAGAATGCCCTACCTAAATATGACTCTTGATTAGAGGAAAACGCAAACCACCTGCCTCTAATCAAGAGCCATACCAGGCAAACCAAAACGAACATAGAAACAGATAACATAGACTGCCCACCCAAAACACATGCCCTGACCATAAACACATAAAAACAACATAAAACAGGTCAGGACTGTTACACATATACCCAAAATACGCGTAAATCTAGGTAAGGATTGTATTAAGAATATACAGTTGAAGTCGGAAGTTTACATACACCTTAGCCAAATACATTTAGACTCAGTTTTTCACAATTCCTGAAATTTTTCACAATTCCCGAGTAAAAATTTGTGTCCGAGTCATTAAATTGCGAGTCCACTTTCTCTCTGTATTGGCGTTTTGACTGTTTGATTGCCTTGCGGAGGGAATAACTACACTGTTTGTATTCAACCATATTCAAAGTCACCTTGCCATGGTTAAATGCGATGGTTTGCCGCATCAGTTTTTCACCAATGCTGCCATCATTCATAGTTTCTGGTTTGGGTAGGTTTTAATAGTCACAGTGGGAATAACATCCCCTATACACTTCCTGATGAACTCAGTCACCCTGTCTGTGTATATGTTAATGTTATTCTGAGAGTCTACCCAGAACAAGTCAGAAGTTTACATACACCTTAGCCAAAAACATTTAAACTCAGTTTTCACAATTCCTGACATTTAATCCTAGTAAAAATTCCCTGTTTTAGGTCAGTTAGGATCACCACTTTATTTTAAGAATGTAATATGTCAGAATAAAAATAGAGAGAATGATTTATTACAGATTTTATTTCTTTCATCATATTCCCAGGGGGTCAGAAGTTGAAATACACCCAATTAGTATTTGGCAGCATTGCCTTTAAATTGTTTAACTTGGGTCAAACGTTTTGAGTAGCCTTCAAAAGCTTCCCAGAATGAGTTGGGTGAATTTTGTCCCATTCCTCCTGACAGAGCTGGTGTAACTGAGTCAGGTTTGTAGGCCTCCATGCTCGCACACACCTTTTCAGTTCTGCCCACAAATGTTCTATAGGATTGAGGTCAGGGCTTTGTGATGGCCACTCCAATACCTTGACTGTGTTAGTCTTAAGCCATTTTGCCACAACTTCGGAAGTATGCTTGGGGTCATTGTCCATTTGGAAGACCCATTTGCAACCAAGCTTTAACTTCCTGACTGATGTCTTGAGATGTTGCTTCAATATGTCCACATAATTTTCCACCTCATAATGCCATCTATTTTGTGAAGTGCACCAGTCCCTTCTGCAGCAAAGCACCCCCACAACATGACACTGCCACTCCCGTGCTTCACGGTTGGGATGGTGTTCTTCGGCTTGCAAGCATCCCCTTTTTCCTCCAAACAAAACGATTGTCATTATGGCAAAACAGTTCTATTTTTGCTTCATCAGACCAGAGGACATTTCTCCAAAAAGTACGATCTTTGTCCCCATGTGCAGTTGCAAACCGTAGTCTGGCTTTTTTATGGCTGTTTTGGAACAGTGGCTTCTTCCTTGCTGAGCGGCCTTTCAGGTTATGTTGATATCGGACTCGTTTTACTGTGGATATAGATACTTTTGTACCTGTTTCTTCCAGCATCTTCACAAGGTCATTTGCTGTTGTTCTGGGATTGATTTGCAATTTTCGCACCAAAGTACATTCATCTCTAGGAGACAGAACGCCTCTCCTTCCTGAATGGTATGACGACTGCATGGTCCCATGGTGTTTATTCTTGCGTACTAGTGTTTGTACAGATGAACGTGGTACGTTCAGGCATTTGGAATTGCTCCCAAGGATGAACCAGACTTGTGGAGGTCTATAATTCTTTTTCTGGGGTCTTGGCTGATTTATTTTGATTTCCCCATGATGTCAAGCAAAGAGGCACTGAGTTTGAAGTTAGGCCTTGAAATGCATCCACAGGTACACCTCCAATTGACTCAAATGACGTCAATTAGCCTATCAGAAGGTTCTAAAGCCATGACATAATTTTCTGGAATTTTCCAAGCTGTTTAAAGACACAGTCAACTTAGTGTATATAAACTTCTGACCCACTGGAATTGTGATACAGTGAATGATACGTGAAATTATCTGTCTGTAAACAATTATTGGAAAAATTGTTTGTGTTATGCACAAACTGGATGTCCTAACCGGCTTGACAAAACTATAGTTTGTTAACAAGACATTTGTGGAGTGGTTAAAAAATGAGTTTTAATGACTCCAATCTAAGTGTATGCAAACTTCCGACTTCAACTCTATATACATACATGTCAGAGCGGCATTGGACTAAGATACAGTGGCATATTATAACGTACAGTATATACATGTGAGATGGGTGATGCTATATTTACATCAATTAAAGTGACTAAGATACCGTAGAATAGTATAGAGTAGAGTGTACACATATGAGATGAGTAATGCATGACACGGAGACGTTATGAAACGGGACAGTTGTAATTCTTTCAGAGCATAATGTGTCGCAGATGTTAGAGTAACAACAAATGTCGGTACATTTAAGTGTCTTATATCGGCGGAAAACTTAAATTCTTGTCAACATAACTGCACTGTCCAATGTACGGTAGCTATTACTGCGAAAAAATGCCATGCTATTGTTTGAGTGTTCCTTAAAAAAAAACTGTTTTTTCACCACGATTGGTTTGATAAATTCACCTGCTCATATTTATCATCCAAAGGGTCCCAGAGATAACATGAAGTGTCGTTTTGTTAGATAAAATTATTTTCCATATCCTAAAAAAGTCCATATAGCATGCACGATTGATTTTGTATTTCCAATCATTCAAATTGCAAAGAAAGGAATCTGTGAAAATCTCACTCTAAACATTTTTTCAACGAGTTAAGTCATGTTCATATCTATTCCTCAGAGATCCTAGAAGGTAACAAGACTTCACTATTTCATTATAGGTGTAGTATATCCTAAAGAACACCATATTTGGTCAGAGAGCGACCCTTTCATTGAACGCCGATGACGCGGGCGGCTAGCCCTTGAACAACTGTGTCTTTGTCAAATAAGCACCAATCGGGGTCAAACAAAGCTAGCTAGAAGGCCAATGAGCTGGGCTTTACGGGAGTGTCCAGAACCCATGTGTATATGTCGTAAAACGTAGTTTCTAACCTTGTACGACAACATGCCTTTTCATTTTGTACAGAAATTGTAAGGATATTCAGAGTTATGAATTTATGAAAACTGGTTGTTTTGCAAATGTTGAACTTATAATATGGCGACTAATACTTGGAAAGCTAAATCAAAGTCCAAGTATACAGATTTTACAATATTCTTGCTGAAAAATGGAATATGAATGAAAGTGTCTCCTTCACGATTTGCGCAAATGTACATGGGGACTTCACACTAAAAGTCTTGAGGATCAGTCATACTCCAAGTTATCTATCTGAAACGTTGCACATACACTGCTGCCATCTTGTGGACACTATCGGAAATACAACTAGAGTTATGGCTATAACAGAGACCTTTCTCTTGCATTTCAAAGATGGTGGTAAAAAAACACTGGTTGTTTTTTTCTTTGTTTTCTTCTACCAGATCTATCCTCTACCACATGTTATGTTCTCCTACGTAAAATTCACATTTCCACAAACTTCAAAGTGTTTTCTTTCAAATGGTACCAAGAATATGCATATCCTTGCTTCAGAGCCTGAGCTACAGGCAGTTAGATTTGGGTATGTCATTTTGGCGAAAATTGAAAAAAGGGAGCTTTCCCAAAGACGTTATAAAGTGGCCAGTGATTCCTAATCTATATCTATAGGAGCAGACTCTGATGTGCTGGAGATGACTGTTTAGTGTCACGAACCGGCTCAAAGCCCGTAACAAAAGGGAGACACGTGGAGATAAAAAGTAACACAATATATATTTATTAAATAAAGAAACTATGTATAATATACAATGGTGTGTGTAATCAGTAATCAGTAGTGTAAGTGAATGTTTTGCATGGATGAATGTGATAATGCAAGGTGTTGAAAGATGCTAAAACAAACAACCAAAAAACACAACCAAACGCAACAAAATCTAACAAAGTGTCTGTATGGAGAGAGTCTCCTTGATGAATGGGGAAGTGGTGATTTTATCCTGGGAGAGTGGGCCCAGGTGTTCCCCATGTAGCTGACGACCCTCCCAACTCCGCCCACCGGCATCCTAATAGGGAAACAAGAGCAAGGAGAGAGAGAAAACGGTAGACAGAGTGGGAGGGTCGTCACATTAGTCAGTGGTGTGGTATAGAATACAATACAGTCCTCCTGAGATGGTCTGCGGTACGAAACCTCCTGAGACGGACTGCGGTCCGGAACCTCCTGAGACGGTCGGCGGTCCAGAGCCTTCAGCAGGGGTTCTCAGTCCAGAACCTCCAGTGACGGTCGGCGGTCCAGAGCCTCCAGCGAAGGTCCAGAGCCTCCAGCGACGGTCGGCGGTCCAGAGCCTCCAGCGAGGGGTTCTCAGTCCAGAGCCTCCTGCGACGATTCACCGTCTGGAGCCTCCGGCGATGATCCACGGTCCGGTACATCCGGCGAGACCCACGGTTCAGTTCCTCTGGCAAGGATCCACGGTCCGGAGCTTCCGGCGATGATCTCCACACCAAAGCAGCCATGGAGGAAGACATTGTAGCTGCGAGCGGAGTGGGTACTGACCATAGAGAGCTGTTTATTCTCTGTTGATTGGGGAGTGATAGTGACTAGGGAGGGTCATCTAGGTGTTTAATGGTTTATGTTGGCATGGTAAGGTTTCCAATCAGAGACAGCTGTTTATCGTTGTCTCTGATTGTGGATCATATTTAGGCAGCCATTTCCCCTTTGTGTTTTGTGGGATCTTGTCTCCAATTAGTTGCCTGTGTGCACACCAGTAGCGTCATATTTCTTTTGTGCTTTTTTTTTTTTTTGGTGAGTTCCTGTTTATTAAAAGATGTGGAACTCTAGGCACGCTGCGCCTTGGTCTACTTACTATGACGATCGAGACAGACCTCAAATGTTTGGTCAGTGTGCCTGCAATATTTGACAATCACTATGACGTCAGAAAGAAAAAGATTACTTGAAGTTGAAGTCATTTCAATGTATTTAACTTTGTGTCATTGACATTTAAAGATTTTCCTGGAAAAATATAGATGTACTCAGAGTATCAGTAGGTAGTTATTAAAATAATGGTTTGTATTAATAAAGTACTTAAAGTACATTATCTCGGTTGGTGGTCTTAGCTGCTTCACACATTTTATATCTTGAATAACATACGTACGTCCATCTCTTTTCAGAAATAATTCCCTATGGGGGCCCACTAATGGACAGAATAATTTCATTGTGTCTTGAAGTATAACCTATTTAATTCTTGGAATTTGGAATAAAGAATTTCTAACAAAAGCCACTAACAAGCAGGATGCAGATAAGCCACTCTGTTATGGGGAATGTTACCTCAGCTGAACATTATTCAGCCGCATATGTTATTGTCCATGTACTTTAAAAACATCATAAGGTAGTTAATTTAAAGCGTTTTATAGCAATTTATAGCCGTTTAGTGCGATTTTGGGACATTTATTTCTTTAACGCTGTGAATAGGTGGACACGCTTTCAGTTCATCCCGAACGCAGTTGGCATTTTCACATGGCAAGAGGACAGCTTTCCACCAAAAGACGATTCCTCCCAAGAAAGGATCCTTTGCCCAACATACTGATGGAAGAACAGCTCAAGGTAGGACATTTTTATTATGATAAATCGTGTTTCTGTCGAAACATTTTAGTGGCTTAGGACGCCATGTTTTTTGACGTAGCTTCGCTTGGCGCAAACTGTATTGAAAAGTAAGGATAAATTAAAAAATGTAATAACGCAATTGTATTAAGAATTAAATTGTCTATCAATCCCTGTCCACCCTATATTTTTTAGTCACGTTTATGAGTATTTATGTATAAGAGTAGATCACTGTCTAAGTGGCGCAAGGACTTTTTCTTTACCAGCTTGTCTACATTTCACATTGTCTAACCATGATTTTGGTGGCTAAATATAAACATTTTCGATCAAACTGTATATGCATGTTGTAATGTGATGTTACAGGAGTGTCATCGGAAGAATTCTGAGAAGGTTAGTGAAAAAATTAATATCTTTTGGCGATGTTGACTTTTATCGCTCACTTTGGCTAGAATCAATGCTGGGCTGCTAATTGCTATGTGCTAAGCTAATATAACGATTTATTGTGTTTTCGCTGTAAGACACTTAGAAAATATGAAATATTGTCTGTATTCACAGGATCTGTGTCTTTCGATTCGTGTATGCTGTGTATTTTTACGAAATGTTTGATGATTAGTAAGTAGGTAAACACGTTGCTCTAAGTAGTTTTTCTATTCCATTTGTGACGGTGGGTGCAATTGTAACTTATGCCATCTACCTGAAATATGCACTTTTTTCTAACAAAACCTATCCCATACCATAAATATGTTATCAGACTGTCATCTAATGAGTTTTTTTGTTGGTTAGGGGCTATAAATATCTTAGTTTAGCCGAATTGGTGATGGCTACTGGTGTTGGTGGACAAATAAAAGATGGTGGATTATGCTAATGTGTTTTTAGGTAATAGATGTACATCTTTACATATTGTGTCTTCCCTGTAAAACATTTTAAAAATCGGACATGTTGACTGGATTCACAAGATCTGTGTCTTTCATTAGCTGTATTGGACTTTAATTTGTGAAAGTTAAATATTTTAAAAAAATATATTTTTTGAATTTCGCGGCACTGGTTTTTCAGTGGGGGGGGGGGGGGGTGCCGCTAGCGCCACGCTGATCCTAGACAGGTTATGTACTTATTGTTTTACTAATTTGTATCATGATCCGAGGTTATTACCTTTGACATCCACACACAATAATCATACACTAGGGCTGAGTCCCAAATAACACAAATATGCTTTACAGTAAGCAAACAAACAATAGTCGGAATGGCTGATATCATAATGATAACCCAAACTAACTTAACCATTTTGAAGCTATAACAACCATGCATTGTTACATGTGTGGTGATGGTGAGAATAGCCAAGTAAGGCAAACAAAGGAGAGACAATTGCATAGGATTCTAGAATTATAATTGAGAGAGGTATAGAGTATTTCTTTTTGATGTAACTCAGGAGATCTGAGAAGCGTCTTTTCTCTGTGTACTAATTACAGTCATGGCAGCGATCTAATTAGACTGATGCTAATGAGGCTTGTTTACCCTTATCTGATGTCAAAGTGAAATTGGTAAGAATCGAAATAAAGGTGTCTGTGAATACTCCCTGCCAAGTATGATAAAGAACATCAAAAATGTATTTGTGTTTGTGCACTCAGACACAGTATTCCAGTTTATATAGTTATCCTTTTCTAAATAAGGGGTGCTGTTTGCACTTTGTAATAATTTCGTTCCCAAATTAAACTGCCTCGTACTCAATTCTTAGCTCGTACAATATGCATATTTTTACTGCTTTTGTATAGAAAACACTCTCTAGTTTCTAAAGCCGTTTGAATTATATCTGTGAGTAAAACAGAACTCGAGTTGGAGCAATTTTCCTATGAGGAAGTGAGAAATCTGAAATCTGCAGGCTGTTTATTAATCTGAGGTCGGTTTATTAATTTGCATTTCTTCTATTGGTTGAGATGCACTGCATACGCCTTCCGTACGCCTTTGTTGGCAGCTTGGCTACTATTCTCTACCACGATTTGTGCTGCTAAATATGCACATTTTCGAACAAACTCTATATGTATTGTGTAATATGATGTTATAGGACTGTCATCTGAAGAAGTTTGAGAAGGTTAGTGAAAAAATTCATATCTTTTGCTGGTTTATTCGTTATCGCTATTGTTGGCTTGAATCAATGCTGTTGTGTGGTTGGCTATTGTAGTAAGCTAATATAATGCTATATTGTGTTTTTGCTGTAAAACACTTCAAAAATCTGAAATATTGGCTGGATTCACAAGATCTTTGTCTTTCATTTGCTGTACGCTGTGTATTTTTCATAAATGATTTATGATGAGTATTTAGTTAATTCACGTTGGTCTCTGTAGTTATTCTTGTTGCTTTGGTGAGAGTTGTGATGGTGGCTGCAATGGTAAACTATGATTTATACCTGAAATATGCACATTTTTCTAACAAAACATATGCTATACAATAAATATGTTATCAGACTGTCATCTGATGAAAGTGTTTCTTGGTTAGTGGTTATTTATATCTTTATTTGGTCGAATTTGTGATAGCTACTGATGCAGTAAGAAAATGGTGGAGTAAAAAAAGTTGTGTCTTTTGCTATCGTGGTTAGCTAATAGATTTACATATTGTGTCTTCACTGTAAAACATTTTAAAAATCAGAAATGATGGCTGGATTCACAAGATGTGTATCTTTCATCTGGTGTCTTGGACTTGTGATTTAATGATATTTAGATGCTACTATTTACTTGTGACGCTATGCTAGCCTATGCTAGTCAGCTTTTTTTACTGCTGGGGGTGCACCCGGACCCGGGATTGGGAGGAAGTAGAAGTTAATGCAACCGCTGTGTTAGATTTTTTTTTTAACTTTAGTACGACATACAGCTTACGTTATAGCGAAACAGCGCCCAAAATCAGGGCGGAAAATATGACTAAACATTTTCAACAGAAATACGAATTAACATCATAAATGGTTCCTACTTTTGATGAGCTTCCATCAGAATGTTGTACAAGTTGTCCTTTGTCCAGAATAATTGTTTGTTTGGTTGTAGAATGTCCTCTTCTCCTGTCTGATTAGCAACCAAAGCTAGCCATGTGGCACGAACGTGCCCAACTTCACATAACACAAAGAAATGAAAATGCCGAAAACGCAATAAACGTTTTAACACATATATCAAATAAAATCAGAGCCGGAGATATCCAACGTCTATACAGAAAGCTTTTCAGAACGCAATCTGGGGTCCCTTCTCGCGCCTTCCAAGACAATGAAAATTCTGGTCACGTCATTCCAAAAGCTCTTGTTCGGCCTCAGATCAAGCCAGACACCCCATTCCACCTCTCACTGCCTATTGACATCTAGTGGAAGGCATATGCAGTGCATGTAGATCCATAGATTTCAGGCAAATTAATAGGAAGGCCCTGGAACAGAGCCTCGATTTCAGATTTTTCACTTCCTAACAGGAAGTTTCCTGCAAAATGAGTTCTGTTTTACTCAGAGATATAATTCAAACAGTTTTAGAAACTAGAGTTTTTTCTATCCAATAGTAATAATAATATGCATATTGTACGAGCAAGAATTGAGTACGAGGCAGTTTAATTTGGGAACGATTTTTTACAAAGTGAAAACAGCACCCCCTATTGAGAAAAGGTTTTAATTATTATTTATATTTTTTTAAACAACACATTTTTTTCATTTCACCTCACCAATTTGAACTGTTTTGTCTATGTCCATTACATGATATCCAAATAAAAATATATTTAAATTCCAGGTTGTAATTCAACAAATTAGGAAAAACACCAAGTGGGATGAATACTTTTGCAAGGCAGTGTATATCCCATATTAAAGGTATATAAAGTATTTTCCGCAAAGGCTGGGAAGACTCAAACCCACTCCCTCCAACCATGAACCATCAATATGCTTTTTAGGCAAAATCAGAGCTGTCGACTTATGGTTAAGCCTCTGTTTGAAGGTTTTCATTAATTTATCCCTTACGGTAGTTGTTGCGGTTGTACTTTTGTATTTTCACCCAATGTTCATCACTTGCTTTGTGGAGTCACTTGCTTTTTGATATTCTTGAAAATGTTCATAGCACATGATGACCATTTACTCTTTGCAGATAACCCTTAGACGGATGAATGAAAGATAATACATCTGACGAATATGCAGCTTAGAGCAACACAATATTGAAAATATGTTAATTATTTTCCACATGATAATTATTATTACGCAAAATAAGAATGGCCCCATGCAGATTCTCATTTATAAGTCATATTTATAAACCATCCTTTCAAATTTGATTATCAGTCTTTAACAGGGTGTTTGATCTCTGAAGACCATTGTTACGCTCGCAGTCCTCAAAACTCCCTGTCATAAATGAAACAAGGTGCATCGTGGTAGACATACATTTTCTTTATTATATAAATGTTCCACCAAAAAAAACAATAAACAACTCAACGAACGTAAAGCTAGGAGTGCAACAACCTGCAACACAAAAGACAAGATCCCACAACAGAAAGTGGGAAAAAGGGCTGCCTAAGTATGATTCCCAATCAGAGACAACGATAGACAGCTGCCTCTGATTGGGAACCACACTCGGCCAAAAACTAAGAAATAGACAACATAGAATGCCCACCCCAAATCACACCCTGACCTAACCAAATAGAGAAATAAAATGTCTCTCTAAGTTCAGGGCATGGCATGACAGTACCCCCCCACCCCCCAAATGTGCGGTAACCCGGCCGCAAACCTGAACCTATAGGGGAGGGTCCGGGTGGGCATCTACCCTTGGTGGCGTCTCCGGTTCGGGACGTAGACCCCGCTCCCTACGCTGATCCCTCCGCTTCTGTGAACCGGACCGTGGATCGTTGCCGGAGACTCCGGACCGTGAATCATTGCCGGAGGAACTGGACCGTGGATCGTCGCCAGTGGCTCTGAACTGGGAACCACCGCTGGAGGCTCCGGACTGCAGATCGTCGCCGGAGGATCCGGACTGGGAACCATCGCTGGAGGCTCCGGACTGCAGATCGTCGCCGGAGGATCCGGACTGGGAACCATCGCTGGAGGCTCTGGACTGCGGCTCGTCGCTGGAGGCTCTGGACTGCGGCTCGTCGCCGGAGGCTCTGGACTGCGGCTCGTCGCGGAGGCTCCGGACTGCGGACCGTCGCCGGAGGCTCCGGACTGGGGACCGTTGCCGGAGGCTCTGGACTGGGGACCGTCGATGGAGGCTTCGAGTCATGGATCATCACTACAGGCTCCGGGCCATGGATTTTCACTGGAGGCTTCGTGCCATGGATCATCATTACATGCTCCGTGCCATGGATCATCACTGGAGGCTTCGTGCCATGGATCATCACTAGAGGCTTCGTACGTGGAGCCGGAACAGGTCTCACCGGACTGGGGAGATGCATTGGAAGCCTGGTGCGTGGAACAGGCACCGGATACACTGGGTCATGGAGGCGCACTGGAGGTCTAGAGCGTAGAGCTGGCACAACCCGTCCTGGATCCGCCCGACAAATGTGGGGTGTTGGCACAGAGCGCACCGGCCTGTGAATGCTCACTGGAGACACCGTGCGCATCACCGCATAACACGGTGCCTGACCAGTCACACGCTCGCCACGGTAAAAACGGGGACTTGGTTCAGATCTATACCCTGACACCGCCAATCTCCCCATGTGCCAAACCCCCAATTTTTGGGGGGGCTGCCTCTTAACTTTCATTTTCTTTGATACGTTTTTCGCACACCTTGCAACATGAAAGTGGTTAGGTATTACAGCACTAAGGGTTGTGAGATCGTACAATTATCATGCTATTGCACCATTACCCTACATCTTTACCAATTTTCTGTCTTTCACATGTGACGTACTTCACTCCCTCTCGCCTTTGAGGATATGTCTCATGCAGCTTTTCAAGGTACTTATCCTGCATCAGTCTTGATGAGTCTTGCACCTGATGCGGTATGATCTAATGGGACATGCATTACTGTATCTTGAAAAAACAGCAGCATAATAGTATCATGTATAGAACTCCGCTGTGTCCCCGCATAGGTCTGATACCCTGTTATTTAACATCTCTGTCATTCTAGAACTGGGGCGGAAGCTGCACAGAAAATGTGCAAGTTTTAAAATCTTGGTGATGTGGTAACAAGTGTTGTGTTATATCTGAGTGGCGTTAATGATTCTAGTGGGGTTAACACCAGAGATTTAAATTGACACCACCCGCGGTGAATAAATTAAGTGTTATTTGAATCACAGTGGAATCAAAAGTTCATGCTGTTGTTGTTACTCAACTGTGTTGAGTTCATTTTTGTTGCCGCTATCAGAGAAAATGATGTGGGAGGGGCCTCATTATCATAACTTTCAGCATGCTTTGTAGCATGTTGAAGTTATTGAATGCAACAACCATGTCTCTGTCACTAACAAAAACAGTCATGGGTGGGTATCTATGACATTCACTCAAAAGGCTTGCTGGGAATAATGCAAATAAGACGTTACACCTTACAGTGTTAAAACAACACCACCCCAAAACACACTATTCACTATTCCCTAACTCTGAGAAAGTATAACAACATCAAATCTAATAGTGTTATTTTAAGTGGGAATTTCCGACACCAACACTAGGGGTGTTAGTTTGTCAACACTTTGAACAGTGTTAGTTTAACACTATTTCGGTAGGTCACACATAATTTCTAAGAGAGTGTTAAATTGAACACTGCGGGTGTTAAAATGTTGATCTCAAATTGGCTGTGTAGGATGAAATGGAATGATATTGTCTTATTAAATAAATGTACTCATTTCACTCTGCAGTGGAGGGAGATAAAAGTATTGCTGAGTTATGTAGTGTGGACATGGTCTGTTTATATTGAGGACTAGCTTACTGCCAGCATCATGCGCCACATGAAACAATCTTATGAGACAAATTGTCACCCACACATACACCATAAAGCAAAACTAATGGATCAGGGTATTGAAACATAAAACATTTTGATGTAAAATTGCATCAAACCAATGCAAATAACCAGAGAGAGAAAATAAATAAACTTTTATTCAGGACAGAGAATACTTTTTCTTGGACTATTTGACCCGGACAAACCTTATAGATTTCATACACTTGTTTGAAGTTGGAGTCACAGTAGGATGTGGGAAGATGTGACATGACAGCCTTGAAATTAAATTGTCAGGGCCTCGGCATGGCAACACATTCACACCTCTTGTTCAGGTTAATGGCTTCAACTTCTTCATCTTTTGCCCCCTATGCATTGATTACAATGGAGTCCAGCATCTACCTGAAAGGTTTGTCCTTGGATGTTTCTAGGCGTATCACAGAACGTATCAATTATCGCTGATCTGCCAAGGGTTGAAACCTCAAGGTGCATTTTAACAACGAAAAGATCCACGTCAGCAGAGTTGCCAACATCTCTTCCCCATATAGTTTCAGTCATTGGAGGATGCACTAGTTGCACAGGGAAATACTCTATGTACACAAAAACAATTTGCATAATGCATATTTAACTTCATTCATGGTCAGATTTGTAAAAACTTGAGTGGCCAAAGTCCCTGAGGAAAAACATTCATCAAGTTATATAAGTGCCCAGTTAATTTGTTTTGGATAATTGATCCAGGTATTGCACACCTAAAATCTGTGTGAATTAACCAAATCTGGCTTCCTTTTAAGTAAGTGTGAAAGCCGATAAAGTATCAACAGCGTGTGAGACTTTTGAATGTAATAGGATACCCCACAAGGGCCTGGAAGCATCATTGGGGATAGCCCTATGAACTGACAGATATGGTGCAACGATAGTGTCCATTCTAGGCCTTTGCAATGGCATTACAGTATTATAAGACATCTGACACACTTCAAATCAAATCAAATTGTATTTGTCACATACACATGGTAATGTAGCAAAATGCTTATGCTTCTAGTTCCGACAATGCAGTAATAACCAACGAGTAATCTAACCTAACAATTCCACAACTACTACCTTATACACACAAGTGTAAAGGGATAAAAAATATGAACATAAAGATATATGAATGAGTGAATGAGTACTTCATACACACTCCCACTGTCCAGCATGTTCTATGTGAAAAAGCATGACCTTGAAACGAGCAACAGATAATCATGTCAAATAGTGATGTAAATTATTTAACATGTCGCCTTCCCTTTTTTATAATTTTGCTTTTAGGGGTTGGTTGGTGTTTGTATCCGTGTCAGACAAACCTAGTGACCATGACCTCTGAGCTCAAGGAGCATGCAGAAGGATTTGTGTTCTGCCTCACAGCTGCACGCATTATGGCAATACAAACGTTCTAATCCTGCCTATAGGCGGGACCAACTGGGTCCCAAATTGTATCCTATTCCCTATGTAGTACACTACTTTTGATCAGGGCCAATAGGGCTCTGGTCAAATGTAGTGCAGTACAGGGAATAGGGTGCCATTGGGACTTAACCTACGTCATTGAAGTGATCTATAGTTCCACATGTGTTCCAATAAAATGGAAACCTAATCTGTTCAAAAGAATAAAATACATACACCATACCATTTCCGATAGTAAATGTTTTTGGCTAGCACAGACGTTAAGAAATTACACCAACATCCTTTATACATGCGGTGACAGCAAACCCGGACACTGCCTTGATGGGCCTGAAAGAATGTCACATTTGACATAACCAAAAAATCATGAAGGTGAAGACATTACATGATCGCTCTACAAAAAATTCTAATTTACCCCATAAATGTGTGTTTAATTGTAAACCACTGTGTTCAGCAGTGAGCAGCAATTGGGTGCGGGTGGTAAGGCTTTGGGGAGGGAGAGGTTTAGCGGATATGTCACCAGTCATAAATCACAGTCCACGATTAACAGCTACAGTATACACATTCATCTTCTTAACCTCTTAAAGAAATATTGCAAAGCCCCTGGATTAGGGCACAGCATGCCTGTAATCATTGTTGAGAGATAAAGAGTCACGTCTTCAATTAGACAAGATATACCGCCTGTCAACCATTCAATGGTATTTATCATATTCATTAGATTCAAACTTAACACTGAGGAACATTCACATAATATGGCTGTTTAACGAAGGATTACTTCCCCCAATGAATCATACATGTATGGTAGGAATTCTTAGGAATGACAGACTTAAAGACTTATCAAGGCCTGTGATGGTGAGGACCCTGGGACTAAATACCTCCTTCTGCAACTGGATCCTGGACTTCCTGACAGGCCTCCCCCAGGTGGTAAGGGTAGATAACAACGCATCCACCACTCTGGTGCTAAACACAGGGGCCCCTCAGGGGTGCATGCTCAGTCCCCTCCTGTACTCCGTGTTCACTCATGACTGCTCTCCCAGGTACGACTCCAACACCATCATTAAGTTGGCCGACTACACAACGATTGTATTTAACTAGGCAAGTCAGTTAAAACCTTTTGTCAATAGGTGGCGCAGTTAGCATTTTTTATTTCTGGGTGTTGCCAAATTAAACTGCCTCGTGCTCAATTCTTGATCGTACAATATGCATATTATTAATTCTATTGGATAGAAAACACTCTCTAGTTTATATAGCCGTTGGAATTTTGTCTGTGGGTGACCCAGAACTCTTTCTACAGCGAAATCCATGACAGGTACTGCGATGGTCTGAGAGCGAAGCTCTGATTTCAGATCAGTTTTAAAAGTCTGTGTATATCCTATGGAACGACATGAACTGCACCCGCCTTCCCCTGGATGTCAGTAACCAATGAGAAGTGGAATGGGCTTTCTGCGTAGCTCTCAGAGGTTAAAAAAAGGCCAAGGAGTGTGGGTAGCCCCCCTTTCGACTCTGGCCATTACGCAGAAGAGGACCTCGGGATGCCATTTTCAGAGGCTCGGTTATCAACGTGAAATGTATCCGTCTGTAATTTAATTCGATATAGGAGTTAGAAACATCATAACGTAGTTAATTTAAACCGTTTTATAGCAATTTATATCCGTTTAGTGCGATTTTGAGGAATTTCTATGTGATGCTCTTTGAAGCTTTGGGCACGTTTTGGGGTCCCGGTCGAACGTCAGTGGGCATTTCGACGGACAGAGGACATCTTTCGACCAAAAGAAGATTAGACCCAAGAAAGGATACATTGCCCAAGAATCTGATGGAAAATCACCTCATAGTAAGAAATATTTAATATGATAAATCGTTGTTCTGTCGAAATATTTTAAACGCATATTCCGCCATTTTGTTTGCTATAGCTTCGCTTGGCGAACCCTGTATTGCACAGTAAGGATAATTTTAGAAATGTAAATCAGCGAGAACTAATTTGTCTTTCGATTCCTGTCAACCCTGTATTTTTTAGTCAGTATATGATTAGCTTTCAATTAAACTAGATCACTATGAAAGATGGCGTCCGACATGTTGAGGCTTGATTTGCTACTATTTTCATTGTATAACCACGTTTTTTTATGGCTAAATATGCACATTTTCGAACAAACAATATATGTATGTTGTAATATGATGTTACAGGAGTGTCATCGGAAGAATTCTGAAAAGGTTAGTGAAAAAATTTATATCTTTTGGCGATGATAACGATATCGCTCCCTTTGGCTTGAATTCATGCTGGGGTGACGTTTGCACATGTGGTATGCTAAGTTATCAATTTATTGTGTTTTCGCTGTAAAACGCTTAGAAAATCTGAAATATTGTCTGAAATTACAAGATCTGTGTCTTTCCATTGCTATGCTTTGTCTATTTTTATGAAATGTTTTATGATGAGTAAATTGGTCATACACGTTGCTCTCTGTAGTAATTCTAGTCGCTTTGGTGAGATTTGTGATGGTGGCTGCAATGGCAAACTATGATTTATACCTGAAATATGCACATTTTTCTAACAAAACCTATCCTATACCATAAATATGTTATCAGACTGTCATCTGATGAGGTTTTTTCTTGGTTAGTGGCTATCAATATCTTAGTTTAGCCGAATTGGTGATAGCTACTGGTGTTGAGAAAAAATGGTGGACAAAGAAAAAGGGTGTCTTTTGCTAACATGGTTAGCTAATAGATTTACATATTTTGTCTTCCCTGTAAAACATTTAAAAAATCTGAAATGGTGACTTTATTCACAAGATCTGTATCTTTCATTTGGTGTCTTGGACTTGTGATTTAATGATATTTAGATGCTACTATTTAAATGTGACGCTATGCTAGTGTAGCGTGGTTCGTTCTGCGTTGTGTAATTCTTAATTAGGACGCTGCCACAACTGATGGTCTGCTCGTTGAAATCTTTTTATTTGCCCTGCACACGAAGAGACAACACACACGTTACCCTTGGTGCAGTCACAGCTCTCCGGCACCTTGCTAGCCGAGGGTCAGGCAAAAGAGCGCCAAAAGGAATTAACAGGTGCTGCGTGCACACACTCGCTGCACAACAGCATATACAAGTAAAACTATACAGAACATAATTCTGACAAAATAAAAGACATACCTGCACACGAAGAGACAGCACACACGTTACCCTTGGTGCAGTCACAGCTCTCCGGCACCTGCGCGAGCACATGTACACTCACTCAACCACTGTCACAAGTACTTAGAAGTTACAACAGATACCCCAGTCAGTGAGCTCTGTGAAACTTGTTAACATAAATTCCTACACTGTCCACACTATAACAAACGTATGGTTGCAAAACAGTACATTGTATAACCTTATGACGGTTTTATATTAAACAGTTTCGGAGCCAAGGACAACATACCTTGCTAGCCGAGGGTCAGGCAAAAGAGAACGATAAAGTGGTATGGGGATACAGATAACCCGCGATGGGCCAAACCAAAATATACAAAACTTTTACAATCACTTGTATGTACAATATTGGTATGAAAAAGTGTTTGTACACCAAATAAAAACATTAGCTATGCAGCTGTAATTAAATAAAAAAATACACTGAATTATTATTATTATTATCAGATTATTAACCTCTCTGGGATAGATGGGACGCTTGCGTCCCAACAGGCATGTCAAAATGTAGAGCGCCAAATTCAAAAAAATTATATATAATTAAACTTGATTAAATCACACATATAAGATATCAAATTAAAGCTACACTCGTTGTGAATCCAGCCAACATGTCAGATTTCAAAAAGGCTTTTCGGCGAAAGCATAAGATGCTATTATCTGATGATAGCCCAATGTAAACAAGAGAGTGTAGCCTATTGCTAGCGCTACATGCTACATGCTAGCGCTACTCAAAACGCTAATATAAAATATAAAACATGCATTACCTTTGACGAGATTCTTTTGTTGGCACTCCAATATGTCCCATAAACATCACAAATGGTCCTTTTGTTCGATTAATTCCATCCATATATATCCAAATTGTCCATTTATTTGGCGTCGTTGTACCAGGAAAAACAGCGTTCAATTTGAACAAAATCATGACACAATATCTAAAAAAAAATTACCTCTAAACTTTGCCAAAACATTTCAAAATACTTTTGTAATACAGCTTAAGGTATTTGTAAACGATAATAATCGATCAAATTGAAGACAGGTCAATCTGTTTTCAATACAGGATATCAACAAACTCACGGAACATTTCATTTCTTGCCCAAATCTCAAACATAAACAAACGACGTCCCTCCACTTCCGGGTAAATATCTTTTTCACCTCACAAAGAAAAAACCTTAACCATTTTCCATACAATGGCGACATCCAGTGGAAGCAGTAGAAACTGCGCATTTACTGATTAGAATTCTGGTTTGCCCAAAACAATCCATTGAACATAGAGGAACTTAACCTGTTGGGGATGGGGGCGCTGTTTAGACTATTTATGCTAATGTGGCTAATTTTTTAAACGGCTTCCCACAAAATCCTTGATCGTACAATATGCATATTATTATTATTATTGGATAGAAAACAGTCTATAGTTTCTATAGGAGTTGAAATTTTGTCTCTAAGTGGAACAGAGCCCATTCTACAGCAATTTCCCTGACATGGAGTCAGATTTGAGAAATGTTGGCCACTCTTCTGAAGTCATTTAAAAGGGCACTGTCGTTGCTATGACTATACGGACACTTCTTACGTCTTCCCCTGGATGCCTTTACGTGATGACGATTCCAACGGTGTCGATTGCGCGTTCACAGGCCCTACAAATGAAAAAACTCTGAAGCTAGTCATTCTTTGGGAGCTGCGTCATGAGCCTAGAGGACCCCGGCGCGCACCTGTTCCAAGCGTTAGTTTAGCCTGTTATATTTCTCCGGTCATCTTTTCACTCGTTATAGGAGTTAAAAACATCATAAGGTAGTTAATTTAAAGCGTTTTATAGCAATTTATATCCGTTTAGTGCGATTTTGGGACATTTATTTTTGCAACGATGTGAAAAGTTGGGCACGCTTTTCAGTTCATCCCGAACGCAGTTGACATTTCCACATGGCAAGAGGACAGCTTTCCACCAAAAGACAATTTCTCCCAAGAAAGGATCCTTTGCCCAAGATACTGATGGAAGAACAGCTCAAGGTAGGACATTTTTATTATGATAAATCGTGTTTCTGTCGAAACATTTTAGTGGCTTAGAACGCCATGTTTTATGACGTAGCTTCGCTAGGCGCAAACTGTATTGAAAAGTAAGGATAAATTAAAAAATGTAATAACGCAATTGTATTAAGAATTAAATTGTCTATCAATCCCTGTCCACCCTATATTTTTTAGTCACGTTTATGAGTATTTATGTATAAGAGTAGATCACTGTCTAAGTGGCGCAAGGACATTTTCTTTACCAGCTTGTCTACATTTCACATTGTCTAACCATGATTTTGGTGGCTAAATATAAACATTTGCGATCAAACTCTATATGGAATGTGTAATATGATGTTACAGGAGTGTCATCGGAAGAATTCTGAGAAGGTTAGTGAAAAAATTAATATCTTTTGGCGATGTTGACTTTTATCGCTCACTTTGGCTAGAATCAATGCTGGGCTGCTAATTGCTATGTGCTAAGCTAATATAACGATTTATTGTGTTTTCGCTGTAAGACACTTAGAAAATCTGAAATATTGTCTGTATTCACAGGATCTGTGTCTTTCGATTCGTGTATGCTGTGTATTTTTACGAAATGTTTGATGATTAGTAGTTAGGTAAACACGTTGCTCATTGTAATTATTCTAGTCCATTTGTGATGGTGGGTGCAATTGTAAACTATGCCATCTACCTGAAATATGCACTTTTTTCTAACAAAACCTATCCCATACCATAAATATGTTATCAGACTGTCATCTAATGAGTTTTTTTGTTGGTTAGGGGCTATAAATATCTTAGTTTAGCCGAATTGGTGATGGCTACTGGTGTTGGTGGACAAATAAAAGATGGTGGATTATGCTAATGTGTTTTTAGGTAATAGATGTACATCTTTACATATTGTGTCTTCCCTGTAAAACATTTTAAAAATCGGAAATGTTGACTGGATTCACAAGATCTGTGTCTTTCATTAGCTGTATTGGACTTTAATGTGTGAAAGTTAAATATTTTAAAAATATATTTTTTTTGAATTTCGCGGCACTGGTTTTTCATGGGGGGGGGGGGGGGGTGCCGCTAGCGCCACGCTGATCCTAGACAGGTTAACAATAAAAAAGTTAGTCCTCAGGGTTTTGACTGCTATATAAGTTCTGTTATACTTACAGATATGATTCAAACAGTTTTAGAAACTTCAGAGTGTTTTCTATCCAAATCTACTAATTATATGCATATCTTATATTCTGGGGATGAGTAGCACGAAGTTGAAATTGCGCACGCTATTTTTCCCTAAGTGAAAACTCTGCACCCTATCCTCAAGAAGTTAACATCCCCTCTTGACCTGGCCTATTTGAATTGGTCCTTGTGTGCAATTTGGTGCGTAATCTAGGGGAACAACATCACACTGCTACATTCACCCCCACTGTTTTACACTAGATTATAGGCCCAAAACAAAACACATTACTTTAAATGTAACAAAGCAAAGAAAGAAAAAAAAATTCACACCCACAGGGCGACAGAGTAACCCAGTGTAGTCCCTTAATTCTAGACCCACAAATGGTCGATCAGCTGAAAAGCTATCCCGCGAAGGATTAGGAAAAATAAGGGGTAGCTAATCCCTTATTCAACCGTATACGAAAAATGCCATATACATTTTATGCCGATGGACTACACACAAAGTTACATGAATTGTCAAATATATTAGACAAATCCACAAATCATTCTAAGACATGCTTAGATTCCTACATTCCTACAAAAGAAAAGGTGGGCAATATCCTACCGTCACTGAGAAACCAAGAACTGTTTCATTTCCTGTGTAGACATAGTTTGGATTAGCCTATCCACTGGCTTAATAAGTCTACCCAGTCTAGTCCGAACACCCTCACCCACAAACCTAGCAGGAATGTCACAGACAGCACTAACCCTGCTCAGAGGTCTAACCTCAGGATGGGGAGTACTACAGATCCGCATCTCCGGAGCCAGCACACTTTCAGTTACCGACTCAACACTAGTAGTGTCAGACGACTGATCAGAATCCTGGTAGATTGTCACAGACCACACTGACGAAGCATCTTCAACCAAGGTAACATCATCCACACTGAATGGAGTTTCGCAATCAGAACTCTTGTAGGCTTCGGGGATATCTCTCTGGTTCACTTCTGCTGAGCACACCTCACTTAAGGGGACTTCATACGGTTGTTCCACCTCACTTCCATCAGCCGGGACTTCACCATCCTCTTGGAGTATCCTCCCAGAAGACTCAGGAAGGCCTGCTACCCAGTGGACAGTCCTGGCGTCACTCCCATCCATTTGGCTGGACATTGCAGACATCTCAGAGATCACGTCACCACTCGATAGAGATCCGTGACCCTCAGGTTCCTCCCACGAAGGTAAAGGCAGAAAGTTGACTGGCATAATCAGGTTCCTATGCACAGTTTTGATGCGTCCAGTGGTAGGGTGTTGGATACGATATGTGTTCAGTGAGCTGTTCTTTGCAACCACTATGTACACCACACTCTCCCAGCGATAAGCCAGTTTCTTCTTGCCCCTCTCCCCCTTGTTAGCAAGTAGAACTCTATCTCCCTTCTGCACCGAGTGACCCTTAGACCGTCTGTTGTAGACTTCGGCTTGTCTCTTTTGTTGCTTACTGGCATGCTGCTGGGCCAATGTCATGGCCTCTCTCAGATCCTGACCAAGAGACTGGACATACTTATCCACATCTACTATGTCCCCATCCAGCAGCACACTTTCAAACATAACATCTACCGGCAACCTAGGGGTGCGTCCGAACATCAAGAAGAAGGGTGGAAACCCAGTAGTCTCATGAACAGTGCAGTTATAGGAGAATGTCAATGTGTTCAACATCTGAGGCCATTTAGCCTTAGACCTAGCTGGCAGAGCTCTAATCATCCCACCCAGTGTGCGATTCAGACGTTCTGCTTGACCGTTACCCATGGGATGATAAGGTGTGGTGTGGGACTTTTCAACACCAGATAACTGAAGTAATTCTGCAATAAGTAAACTCTCAAAGTTAGCACCCCTGTCAGAATGGATGCAATCAGCGAACCCATAAATGCAGAAGAAATTATTCCAGAGAACACGAGCAACAGTCTTAGCAGACTGGTTTGGACATGGATACGCACAGGCCAGCTTAGTAAAGTGATCAGTCACTACTAACACATCAATAGATTTGTTGTTTGAATCTTCGGCAGTCCAGAAATCAATACACACAAGTTCTAAAGGTGCCGTTGTCACAATGGAGACAAGTGGAGCTCTTGCTTCAGGCTCAGGTGCTTTACTCAACACACATCTCTTACAGTGGGCCACGTATTCCTTGACATCCTTCTCCATAGATTCCCAGTAAAACCGCTGTCTCGTGAGCCACAATGTGCGCAGCTGACCCTGATGACCAGCATCATCATGAACTCCCTTCAACACAAGGCCTCTCAAAGACACAGGTACGACATACTGGAATATTTTCTTCTTACTCACTGGGTGTTTTGAAACACGATACAGAATCCCTAACCGCGTGGTGAGTTTCCCCACTGTCTTAGAGTATAAACTGTTTCTTTAGCTTCAAAGACTCGCTCTCTCCTAGATGGGCGCCGGCCTCTATCTACAAAGAACATGACTCTGCTGATGATAGGATCCAGTGACTGGTTATCATACAGCTCCTTGTGTGTAAGGACAGGTAAAGGGCTCTGACCCATGGACATCAACTCAAGATGCTGCACATGTGAAGCGGCCCTCACTGTGGCACCATCATCCCATCGGCGATGGGCTTGGAGGACAGCAGACACCTCTTCACAGGAAACCAACCCACTGACATCGTCTCCAGCTCTACTCAACTCACTCCCAGGAGCCATAGACGTTCCACAGCCAGCCTCGGGCTGCTCACAGGAGAGACGGAACATGTCTTGTACATCATCCAGTCGAAGACCTCTTGCTTCCTCCAGCAGGACATCATATGGAATTCTTGTCAGTCGGTGCAGAACTTTGGAGCGGACAAATGGCTCTCTGCTCAAAGCATCAGCAACGACATTCTTGGGCCCTGGTATGTACTGGATATCAAAATCAAAAGGTGCCAGCTTTGCAACCCATCTCTGCTCACATGCATCAAGTCTCGGCTTTGTAAGAATATATTTGAGTGGATTGTTGTCGGTCCACACCGTAAACTTATGCCCTCGCAGCCAATGGCTGAACTTATCATGAATGGCCCATTTCATGGCTAGAAATTCCAGCCGGTGAGCAGGATACTTGGATTGTGCATGATTAAGAAATTTACTAGCAAAAGCTATTGGCCTGGCTATGGCCTTCCCATCTTGCACTTGGGATAGTACAGCTCCCAAACCACTAGTAGATGCATCAACAGAAAGCAAAAATGGCTGAGAAAAATCTGGATGAGCCAGCAGTGCCTGGTCAACTAGTGCTGCTTTCAAAGCTTCAAAAGCGAGTTGACACTCGGCAGTCCAGTCTGCAGCAGTGAGCCTGCGAGAGGGACCAGGCCTCTTTCTGCCCTTGCCTCTCCTAGGCTTCTTCTGACCTGTAGTCAGCTGAAACAATGGCCTAGCAACCATGGAACAATTCTCAATGTAGTGTTGATAGTATACTACCATACCAAGGAAAGAACGGATTTTGCTAGGAGACGGAGTGACACCATCAGCTTCCATCATCTCACTCTCAGTCACATTCAAAATGGTTTGAACCTTAGCAGGATCAGTGGCTACGCCCTCCTGCGAAATGATGTGTCCCAAAAACTTAACAGACCTCCTCAAAAACTTGCACTTAGACGGAGACAGTTTAAGATTGTGCTCCTGCAACCGCTGGAAAACCATCTCAAGTCTCTGCAGACTCTCTTCCTCCGTCTTAGCAAAAACCATCAGATCATCCAAATAGCAAAAGAGACTTAGAAAGTTTTGGTCCCCAAAGATGGTCAGCATCATTCTCATAAAAGTAGCTGGGCTGTTGCAAAGGCCCTGAGGCAAACGATTGTACTCGTGCAGACCTAAAGGAGAGGAAAAGGCAGTGTATTTCTTATCCTCTTCATGCAGTGGCACATTGTAGTACCCTGATGTCAAGTCCATTGTGCTGAAGAAGGCATTACCTCCCAGCGCCGCCAGTACATCAGCCTGATGAGGCAGGGGATGAGCATCCTTCACTGTGCGGGCGTTTAACCACCTAAAGTCAGTACACAGACGCAAGTCCCCAGTCTTTTTCCATACCAGCACCAATGGTGAGGCATACTCGCTGCTGGATTTTCTGACGATTTCCTTTTCCTCCATATCATCCAGTGTTTCCCTGAGTTTTTGGTAATCAGCTGGAGAAAGCCTACGATAAGGTAATCGAAATGGGCGGTCATCAGTCAGCCGTATGCGATGGCAGAACTCTTTTGCCTCTCCACAATCCAGGCTATGTCTAGAGAACACCGTGTCATACTTCTCAATTAAACCGACAAGTTTGTCTTTCCAGAACTGTGAAACTGGACACTCCTCAACAGACAGGCCTTGAAGTCCAAGATTGCTCAGTGTACTGTTGTCATTAACTACACTGCCACCAACTGAACTCTTAGCTGTAAGACTGCCATGTGAGCTGTCACATTGTACTTTTGCCACGTTCTGGTAAGTAGCTTGCTGCTTGACATCATCAAAATCCTCCAATGCAATACAAGGGTACACATCTGCCACTTTAGCATTTCGTCTCAGGGTAACTGGCGAAGTTGTTGGATTCACAATCTTCACAGGCAGCCATCCATCCCCCCACAGAGGCGTAACTACTCTCCCTACTAGTATGTGTCGATTCACACAACGAGACGTGCTGGGCTCGACAACAACAGTACTGCCCACAGAGAGTTTTGTCTTTGGGGGTAAGCGGCCCCACACCAGATGCTCACTCATGGGTTGGAGCGTTACTGCCCTCTTCAACTTAATGGTGCCCACTTTATCTGGGATGGAGTCTCCTCTCCATCTCTCCAGATTTGATAGGAGACGCAGGAACTGGCTGTCCTCACACTGGCCAGAGGGACCTGGCGCACCCACCACCCGCCAGTAGCTGTCATTTGATTTGAACTGTCTAATCAGAGACTTCAACACGTTAGTGCCAACAATGAGTTCATCAACCTGCCCATCTACGATCAGCACTGGGACTACATAACTGAAGCCATAAAGCTGTAGTTTCAAGTCACACATGCCCACTGGGCTAGTTTGCGTCCCACCACAACCCACCAGTATGATGTCTGAAGGAGCTAGAAAGTTCCCCTCTACCACTCCTGCCTCCCTCAACCGAGGTACAATATCTGCACGCAGAGTAGTAGCCATGGACCCACTATCTAACATCCCCTTCAGCTCAACTTTATCCTGTACTAGCACGGTGGTGTAAAACAAACTGTCATTCTGAGAAATTCTCATTGTGTTCTGAAAAATTACTGTGTTGTTCTTGGGTACTGACTCACAAAAATAAGAATAAACAGATTGGATATCATCATCAGTGGAGGAAAAATTAGACTGCCTCACATTGCCCTCCTCAGAATGGAGACTTTCTAGTTTTCCTGAGACCTGCCAGTCTGTCCACATACAGGGCTCTTTCGCTTCCCAGTCTCACTACAGTCAAAGCTCATGTGGCCAGGAGAGAAGCACTTGAAACACAGCTGATGCATCTGACAGTGAGCTTTGGTCCAGTGATTAATGCTTCCACAGACAGCGCACTCACGCTCACGTTTGGGGAACTGTTTACGGGGCCCTCTGTTCACAGACTGAGTATTGCTGACAAGAGCCTTCTCTAGCATACTCAAAACTTTCTCTAATATCCCACCCTCAGATACAGATTGGGCCTGTTCTGGTTCACGGCCACATCGAGAAAAAGATGACACATTAGGTCTGCTCTCAGGATCCACTTCCTCCTGGGGGGAGTCGAAGACAGCAGCCACCTGCTGTGAAAGTTGTGTTCTACCTGCTTTACGCTCCCTTAACAGTTCATCCAAACGATCCTGTACCTCACTGGCTGTCCAGTCACGAAGGGGTTTGCATTTGAACACTTGGGCCAACTCTTTATCAGGACAGTTGCGTACAAACATGACTGCCAACTCTGAGCACTGATTGGGCAAGGTTCTACCCTCACTTACAAGGTACTGTTCAGCTGCCTCTGCAGCTTTGTTAAGCCTAATCCAGAAATCTAGTGGACCCTCATTAGCATATGGTCTCATTGAATAGAAATCAGCTAATGGCATACCTGAGTAGACAGTATCCCCAAAGTGTTGCTTGAGAACACTGAACACTGCCTTAACATCTGTGACAACAGGGTTGTTACGCATCCAGGCTTTGGTCACATCCCGTGCCCTCCCCATGAGCCTAGACATCACCTCCCCAACATTCTCAGACCCAGTGTAACCCCTCTTCTCTAGGTAGACTCCCATTAGCTCCTCCCACTCCAGGACAGAGTACTTATCTGAGCCATCACCCCTGAAGAAAGGTGGAGCACTAACCTCTGACTTCACAACCAGATTCAGCTTGGACGCATCAATTAAAGTTGACCCACATTGTTCAGGCAGGGGAAACTGCTGGGATTGGTCAGGGGAATGGGCAGGAGAAAGACTTGAAGCCCCAGGCTGCAGTAAACTCGCTCTGATAGATTCTCCTATCTCTGAACCAATCTGCTTAATAAGGTCACTAAGCTGACTCGGTGTCCCATTATTACTGAGGACTGGGGACAATGGTACATCAAGAGACAGAGGTGGGATACCCTGGTCAGGTGGAGTAAACAGCCTACCCCTCCCAGTGCTTGTAAACTCAGGACTAGCAGCCACTCTACTCCCAGGAGCTGACTGTACCAATGGTGTAAATGCATGGACACCCATCCCTCTACCCACACTAACCACACCAAAATCCCCAGCATAACTCATCTTATGGACTTGAGAGTCTTCCATGGCTCAATAGAGAACTAAACTACAATGTAATTTACTGCATACAAATACAAAAAAAATGCAATAAACAAATTAACTCAAAACATGCAAATAAACGCCAATACAATTATCTAGTGAATATGCTACATTCACCTTCACTATTTACAGTATACATTCACTTATAGCAAACCATCAACAAGTGCGCATGCGCGGGTCGCGCATCTCCTCCACATGCACAGCTCCGGTGGTCAGCTTGAGCTAACCAGTCGGCAGGTCGCGGCACCAGTTTGTAGCGTGGTTCGTTCTGCGTTGTGTAATTCTTAATTAGGACGCTGCCACAACTGATGGTCTGCTCGTTGAAATCTTTTTATTTGCCCTGCACACGAAGAGACAACACACACGTCACCCTTGGTGCAGTCACAGCTCTCCGGCACCTTGCTAGCCGAGGGTCAGGCAAAAGAGCGCCAAAAGGAATTAACAGGTGCTGCGTGCACACACTCGCTGCACAACAGCATATACAAGTAAAACTATACAGAACATAATTCTGACAAAATAAAAGACATACCTGCACACGAAGAGACAGCACACACGTTACCCTTGGTGCAGTCACAGCTCTCCGGCACCTGCGCGAGCACATGTACACTCACTCAACCACTGTCACAAGTACTTAGAAGTTACAACAGATACCCCAGTCAGTGAGCTCTGTGAAACTTGTTAACATAAATTCCTACACTGTCCACACTATAACAAACGTATGGTTGCAAAACAGTACATTGTATAACCTTATGACGGTTTTATATTAAACAGTTTCGGAGCCAAGGACAACATACCTTGCTAGCCGAGGGTCAGGCAAAAGAGAACGATAAAGTGGTATGGGGATACAGATAACCCGCGATGGGCCAAACCAAAATATACAAAACTTTTACAATCACTTGTATGTACAATATTGGTATGAAAAAGTGTTTGTACACCAAATAAAAACATTAGCTATGCAGCTGTAATTAAATAAAAAAATACACTGAATTATTATTATTATTATCAGATTATTAACATCCCCTCTTGACCTGGCCTATTTGAATTGGTCCTTGTGTGCAATTTGGTGCGTAATCTAGGGGAACAACATCACACTGCTACACTAGTGATGCTAATCAGTGTGGGGGGGGGTGGGGGGTGATCCCGGATCCGGGTTTCTGAGGCAGTAAAAGTTAAGAACAAATTCTTATTTACAATGACTGCCTAGGAACAGTGGGTTAACTGCCTTATTCAGGGGCAGAACGACAGATTGTTACCTTGTCAGCTCGGGGATTCGATTTAGCAACCTTCTGGGTTACTTGTCTGACGCTCTAATCACTAGGCTATCTGCAGCCCCTGATCACCGACAACGACGAGACAGCCTATAGGGAGGAGGTCAGAGACCAGACTGTGTGGTGCCAGGACAACAACCTCTCCCTCAACATGATCAAGATAAAGGAGATGATTGTGGACTACAGGAAAAGGAGGACCGAACACACCCCCATTCTCATCAACGGGCCTGTAGTGGAGCAGGTTTAGAGCTTCAATTTACTTGGTGTCCACGTCAGCAACAAATTAACATGGTCCAAGCAAAACAACACAGTTGTGAAGAGGGCACGACTTATAACCTATTCCTCCTCAGGAGACTGAAAAGATTTGGCATGAGTCCTCAGATCATCAAAAGATTCTACAGCTGCACCATCGAGAGCATCCTGATGGGTTGCATCACTCCCTGGTATGGGCTCGGCCTCCGACAGCAAGGCACTTCAGAGGGTAGTACGAATGGCCCAGTACATCACTGGGGCCAAGCTTCCTGCCATGCAGGACCTCTATACCAGGCGATGTCAAAGGAAGGCCCTAAAAATTGTCAAAAACTCTAGCCACCCTACTCATAGACTGTTCTCTCTGCTACTGCTACTGCACGACAAGCGGTACCGGAGCGCCAAGTCTAGGTCCAAGAGGCTTCTAAACAGCTTCTACCCCCAAGCCACAAGACTCCTGAACATCTAATCAAATGGCTACCCAGACTATTTGCATTGCCCCCCTCCCCCCCCCCCCCCCCTGTCCCCCCCTTTACACTGCTGCTACTCTCTGTTGTTATCATCTATGCATAGTCACTTTAATATCTCTACCTACATGTACATATTACCTCAATTACCTCGACTAACCGGTGTCCCCACACATTGACTCTGTACCGGTACCCCACTGTATATAGTCTCGCTATTGTTATTTTACTGTTATTTTACTGCTGCTTGTTTTACTTGTTACTTTTATTTCTTATTTGTATTTTTTTTTTAACTGCATTTTTGGTTAGGGGCTCGTAAGTAAGCGTTTCACTGTATTTGGTGAATGTGACAAATAACATTTGATTTGATGTTGAGAATTTACTATCATCAACATTAAAGACCACTGACTGACATGGCTTTAAAGTGTAAACATGATAATTTGTACTGTAGAAAATAATTTGTCAGGTTATGCTATTAACCAGTGGAACAGTCTATGGCAATACTTACGGAAAAAACACATCATTTCACATGTGGAAAATCACATGATTTCAAATGTGAAATTTCTACATGTTCTGCAATTAACAATTTTATGAGAAATCATGTGAAACCATGTTGTTTTCGAACACTTCACATGTGCTTAAATCTAAGGGTAGAGCAGTGATTCTCAACTGGGGGGTTGTGACCCCCATCGCAACACACACTCTGACCAATACAATTACGTTCTCGCCCCAAACAAACACTGATCCAATGACATGACAGATTTCTCGACACACACACACAAACACACCCACACCTTGATCCAATAAAAATGTCACTCTGCAACATTGTTTTGATTAAAATGTGACATGTCCAATCAGACAATCCAGATCTTCTTCTGACAGCTAGCTTGATTGACAGCTAACTATGCAGATGTGTTCTGCAGGCATTGCACATGTGGATAGTTAGCTGTCATTTAACTCAGGTAGGGTAGCTGTCAAAGTAAAACCAGGGACAAGTTTTTAAAACGTGCAGCTCCCACTTCATCTACTGCTGCTTCCAATATCAACAATAAGGCAAACAACCTCAGTCCCTGTCAAGAAGAGAAAATATGACCCTTATAAATATGGTTATACGTACAGTACCAGTCAAAAGTTTGGACACACCTACTCATTCAATGGTTTTTATTTATTTGTAAAAAAAAAAATTACATTGTAGAATAATGGTGAAGACATCAAAACTATGAAATAACAGATATGAAATCATATAGTAACCAAAAAACTGAGATTGTTCTGAGATTGTTCAAAATAGTCACCCTTTGCCTTGATGACAGCTTTGCACACTCTTGGCATTGTCTCAACCACCTTCATGAGGTAGTCACCTGGAGTGCATTTAACATATTGTGTCTTGATAAAAGTTCATTTATGGAATTTCTTTCCTTCTTAATGTGATTGAGCCAATCAGTTGTGTTGTTACAAGGTAGGGTTGGTATACAGAATTTTAACAAGAATTTAACTTCTTTCATCTAGGGGGCAGAATTTTTATGTTTGGAAAAATAACGTTCCCAAGGTAAACGGACTATTTCTCAGGTCAAGATGCTAGAATATGCATATAATTGACAGATTAGGATAGAAAACACTCTAAAGTTTCCAAAAGTGTCAAAATATTGTCTGTGAGTATAACAGAACTGATTTTGCAGGCGAAAACCTGAGGAAATCCAACCCGGAAGTGCCTTTTATTTGGAAGAATCCCTGTTCCGTTGCCTGCCCCTGGTCCATTTAAAGGGGTATCAACCAGATTCCGTTTCCAATGGCTTCCTCAGGCTCTGACCAGGCTTTAGGATAGTTTCAAGCTTTTATTTAGAAAAATTAGTGAGATTTTTCAAAACGCGTCAGGTGTCCTTTGATTAGTTCCTGCGCGCGAGAGATGTAGCTCAACATTTTCTTTCTCTGTAGTATTGAATAGGTTACCGTCCGGTTGAAATATTATCGATTATGTATGTTAAATCTACTTGAAAATCTATAGCAAGACATGAAAATGGATGTCTAGCAATGATCAACAACCAACTAATAGAATAATGTGCAAATATTGTACAATCCACATGTGCAAAGCTCTCAGAGACTTACCCAGACACAGCTGTAAATGCTGCCAAAGGTGATTCTAACATTTATTGACTCAGGGATGTGAATACTTATGTAAATGAGATATTTCTGTATTACATTTTCAATAAATTTGCAACAAAAAACAACAATGTGTTTCCATGTCAATATGGGGTATTCTTTGTAGATGAGTGAGAAAACAAATTCAAATCAAATCAAATTTTATTGGCTCCAGACTGGGGACCCTCGCTGCAGGCTCCAGACTGGGGACCCTCGTTGCAGGCCCCGGACTGGGGACCCTCGCTGCAGGCCCCGGACTAGGGATCCTCGCTGCAGGTCCTGGACTGGGGACCCTCTCTGCAGGCACAGGACTGGCCCGTGGAGCAGGCACAGGACTCACCAGGCTGGGGAGACCTACTGGGGGCCTGGTTCTTGGAGCAGGCACAGGACTCACCAGGCTGGAGAGACATACTGGAGGCCTAGTCCGTGGAGTAGGCACAGGTCGAACCGGGCTGTGGGGGAGCACTGGAGATCTGGTGCTTAAAGCTGGCTGCACTCGTCCTGGCTGAATGTTCACTTTGGCCCGGCACGTACGGAGCGCAAGCACAGGACGCACTGGGCTGTGACAGCGCACCGGAGACACAGTGATCAGAGCCGGCGCAGGATGCCCTGGGCCGAAGAGGCGCACCGGAGACCAGGAGCGCTGTGCTGGCACAATTCGTCCTGGCTGGATGCCCACTCTAGCACGACACATGCGGAGAGCTGGCTCAAAACGCACTGGGCTGTGAACGCGCACTGGAGACACCGTGCGCTTCACCGCATAACACGGTGCCTGACCAGTACCACGCTCCCTACCGTGAGAAAAATGTTTTTGGAGTGGCCTCCCGGTCTTCCTTGCCAGCCATGACCCTGTGTAACGCTGGGCCCCTTTACTAGCTGCTTTCGCCTTCCTCGCTGCTTCCACCTGCTTCCACGGCAGGCAATCCTTTCCAGCCAGGATCTCCTCCCACGTCCAGGTTCCCTTTCCTTCCAGAATGTCTTCCCATGTCCACTCTGTCTGCTCCTGCCGGCCACGCCGCTTGGTCCGTTTGTGGTGGGTTGTTCTGTCACGATCGTCGTCAAGGAAATGACCGGACCAAGATGCAGCGTGGTAAGCGTACATTCTTTTATTTTTTAATGTCGCCAACAAAAACAATAAACAACTAAACAAACATGAAGCTCTGTAAAGCTATACATGCCACTAACAAAGACAACAACCCACAACTGAGAAAAGGCAAAAAGGCTGACTAAGTCTGATTCTCAATCAGAGACAATGATAGACAGCTGTCCCTGATTGAGAATCATACCCGGCCAAAAAACAAAGAACCAGTAAGCATAGACTTTCCCACCCGAGTCACACCCTGACAAAGCAAACATAGAGAGTAAAAGGATCTCTACGGTCATGGCGTGACAGTATCCCCCCCCCCCCCTTCCCAAAGGTGCGGACTCCGGCCGCAAACCTGACACTATAGGGGAGGGTCAGGGCGTGACGGATTAAGTGTTAATCTTGTAAGTGCTGGAGTGCAATTCATCATTAACCTGTCTGGCACCGGCGTTCTGCTAGCGGAACTCCTCCAACATTCCACTGAAAATGCAGAGCGCGAAATTCAAAAGATCTTTTTTTGAAATATTTAACTTTCACACATTAACAAGTCCAATACAGCAAATGAAAGATACACATCTTGGGAATCCAGTCAACATGTCCAATTTTTTAAATGTTTTACAGCGAAAACACCACATATATTTATGTTAGCTCACCACCAAATACAAAAAAGGACAGACATTTTTCACAGCACAGGTGGCATGCACAAAGCCAACCTAACTAACCAAGAACCAACCAAACTAACCAAGAAACAACTTCATCAGATGACAGTCATATAACATGTTATAGAATAAATCTATGTTTTGTTGGAAAAAATGTGCATATTTGAGGTATAAATCAGTTTTACATTGCAGCTACCGTCAGAAATAGAACCGAAGCAGCCAGAGTAATTACAGACACCAACGTCAAATACCTAAATACTCATCCTAAAACATTTCTGAAAAATCGATGGTGTACAGCAAATTAAAGACAAACATCTTGTGAATCCTGCCAATATTTCCGATTTTTTAAGTGTTTTACAGCGAAAACACAATATAGCATTATATTAGCTTACTACAATAGCCTACCACACTACCGCATTCATTCATCAAGGCACGTTAGCGAAAGCAATAGGCACGTTAGCGATAGGGAATAAACCAGCAAAATATATTAATTTTCACTAACCTTCATAAACCTTCATCAGATGACAGTCCTATATCATCAGGTTATACATACACTTATGTTTTGTTCGAAAATGTGCATATTTAGAGCTGAAATCAGTGGTTATACATTGTGCTAACATAGCATCTTTTTCCCAGAATGTGCGGATATTTTTCTGACACTCAACTATTCTGACCAAATAACTATTCATAAACGTTACTAGAAAATACATGTTGTATAGGAAATGATAGATACACTAGTTCTTAATTTAATCGCCGTGTTAGAATTCTAAAAAATAACTTCATTACGACAAACAGCTTAGTTATAGCGAGAGAGTGCCCAAAATCTGGGCGCAAACGACTATTTCACATGTTCGACAGATATATGAAATAGCATCATAAAATGGGTCCAACTTTTGATGATCTTTCATCAGAATGTTGTACAAGGGGTCCTTTGTCGGGAACAATCGTTGTTTGGATTTTGAATGTCCTCTTCTCCAGTCAATTAGCATGGAAAGCTAGCAAAGTGGCGCTAAGCTCTCCTTCCTGAACAAAGGCACACAACACAACACGCCTAACGTCTCGAATAAATTTCAATAACCTAATAAAACTATATTGAAAAAACATACTTTACGATGATATTGTCACATGTATCAAATAAAATCAAAGCCGGAGATATTAGTCGTCCATAACGACAGCTTATCAGAAGGCAAATCCAGGTCCCTTCACGCGCTCTCCAGAAAACAGGAAACTGGTGACACGTCATGCCGAGAGCTATTATTCGACCCCAGATCAAGTTACACACTCCATTTATTCTCTCACTGCCTGTCGACATCTAGTGGAAGACGTATGAAGTGCATCTATACTAATAAATATAAACGACATTAATAGTCATGCCCTAGAACAGAGCATCGATTTCAGATTTTCCACTTCCTGTCAGGAAGTTTGCTGCAAATGGAGTTCTGTTTTACTCACAGATATAATTCAAACGGTTTTAGAAACTAGAGAGTGTTTTCTATCCAATAGTAATAATAATATGCATATTGTACGAGCAAGAATTGAGTACGAGGCCGTTTAAATTGGGCACGATTTTCCCCCAAAGTGAAAACAGCGCCCTCTGTCCTCAACAGGTTAAACAAAATCGAACGCAATATAAATATTTAAATTCCATGATCTATAAATATTGAGTTTGAAGATTTGTTTGATATACTGTAGAGGTCTGAGTCATATAGTTATCTACTTTTCTCACATTTGCGTCCTTGGTCTTAAATTTGTCTTGTGGGTTTAGCAGAAGGAATTGGAATCACTGAGTGTATTGCATTCGATATATACAAGCTGACAAAAGGCCTCTCCCAATCTGTAACATTTTCCCTCGTGATAATGGTATTTCTTAGCCTAAGCCCTGCAGCAACTAAAAACGTTTTCAATTTTGACCTCCATTTTCTGGGCTTAGAGTCTTACTCCTTCATCTGTGCAGTTAAGCTTTTTCTTTTTCTTAGTGTAATATGAGATATACAGAATGTGATGGTCAAGGTGTTTTTGTACAATGGTATGCCATGAGTTGGTAAAGTAAAGGAACCTTGTTGAATAAAACGTGCATACATTTGTTTTCCACATGAAATTGCTGGAAATTTTCCCAGTGATGCCTAATATAGGACCATGTTATGAGTTGAGGGTGAATGTTGAATAGAATCACATGCTTATTACAAGTAATTATGTACTGTACTTGTTGGGTTTAGTGTTATCTCAGAGACTTTAATGAAAGAAGCTGTGATAAATTGCCAATGAAACCCTGTAGAAGGCCACACTGAAGCACTGAGAAATGAATGTCATGGTGTAATCACTGAAGAAGCAAATTACATAAGGCATATTGATCATCAAAAGGATCTAAAAACACAGTGAAGATTAATATAAGAGAAAGTCAACAACATCAACATGTAGGTAGAAAATACTAACACCAGAGTCAACCAAGTTAAAAGAAGAAAAATTAAAAGAAATGCATTTGTAATATCAAATTATGCAGTATTATCATGTCTTTCTGATAGCATTTTTCTTTATAGACAAGCAAATGTAAAACATCATTTTGAAATGATTTACCCCATGGTGGCGGGCATACCCCAAAGTGGCGGTTGAATGTTTTCATTTCATGGCTGTGCAGTGGACCCATACAAGGTGGACTTCATACAACAACATATTTCTGACAGAAATGGGCAAACAGATTAGCTAGACAGATGGCTGTATATTAAAGTTGCTGTTACGTTGGAGAGTCATTGAACCTTGAGTTATTCACTGTGGGGCAACATAATGAAGAATGTTCAGTTTGTAGTGGACAAACATAAGCAGGTGTTGGCCAGTGAAAAATAAAAAAGGAAGTACATGCAATTTTCACAGCTTGCCAACTTAACGGACACTCCTTGGGCTAGAAGCAATCTGCCCGCATACCTAGCCTACCACAGACAAGCCTTTAATAGTGCTCACTGATGTATAAGCACATTAAGACATACCAGAAGACAGCCCATTCATATTTGATGTGCTTTCTCTCTCCAACCCCATCTTTAAAAAAATATTAACAACATTTTCTGTCTCATTATTGTGATAGTTTTCTTCCTCGTGGCAGTGTGTGTCACGGGGCTGTGCTCACGTGGTGGTCGGCAGGGCCATTAGCCGAGCAGTGAGTGGTCTTGGAGGTTGGCCAGTAGCTGGCTCCATCCCTGCCTGGCAGAACGTACTCCAACACACGCTGTAAGCATCTGCGTCCCAAATGGCACCCTATTTATTCCCTATGTCATTAACTACTTTTGACAAGGGTCCATGGGACTCTGGTCAAAAGTAAAGCACTATGTAGAGAAAAGGGTGCCATTTGGGACAACCATAGTATCTCCTTGCAGGGACCTCAACAGCAGGTGGGCCCTAGTAGCACTGGTCCACTGGGATAATTGAGGTAACCCTCTCTAGCTAATGGAACACAGTTAATGTTCATCCTGTACGGTCACATTACCATCATAAAAAGGGGAATATATATACAGTATATAAATATATATATATATATACAGTATATAAATATATATATATATATATATATATATATATATATATATTTCTACATTGTAGAATAATAGCGAAGACATCAAAACTATGAAATTACACATGGAATCATGTAGTAACCCAAAAAGTGTTAAACAACTCAAAATATATTTTATATTGGAGATTCTTGAAGTAGCCACCCTTTGCCTTGATGACAACTTTGTATACTCTTGGCATTCTCTCAACCAGATTCACCAGGAAGGATTTTCAAACATTCTTGAAGGAGTTCCCACATATGCTGAGCACTTCCTGGCTGCTTTTCCTTCACTCTGCGGTCCAACTCATCCCAAACCATCTCAATTGGGTTGAGGTTTGGTGATTGTGGAGGCCAGGTCATCTGATGCAGCACTCAATCACTCTCCTTCTTGGTCAAAAACCATTACACAGCCTGGACGTGTGTTAGGTAATTGTCCTTTTGAAAAACAAATAATAGTCCCACTAAGTGCAAACCAAATGGGATGGCGTATTGCTGCAGAATGCTGTGGTAGTCATCGTGCTTAAGTGTGCCTTGAATTCTGAACAAATCATTGACAGTCACCAGAAAAGCACCCTCACACCTCCTCCATATTTCACGTTTGGAACTATACATGCGGAGATCAACTGTTCGCCTGCTCTGAGTCTCAAAAATACACGTCGGTTGGAACCAAAAATCTCAAATTTGGACTCATCAGACCAAAGGACAGATTTCCACTGGTCTGATGTCCATAGCGCATGTTTCTTGGCCCAAGCAAATCTCTTCTTATTATTGTTGTCCTTTATTAGTGGTTTCTTTGCAGTATTTCGACCATGAAGGCCTGATTCACGCAGTTTCCTCTGAACAGTTGATGTGTAGATGTATCTGTTTCTTAAACTCTGTGAAGCATTTATTTGCGCTGAAATTTCTCAGGCTGGAAACTCTAATCAACTTATCCTCTGCAGCAGAGGTAACTCTGGGCCGTCTTTTCCTTTGGCGGTCCTCATGAGAGCCAGTTTCATCACAGCACTTGATGGTTTTTGCAACTGCAATTGAAGAAACTTTCAAAGTTCTTGAAATTTTCCAGATTGACTGACCTTCACGACTTAAAGTAATGATGGAATGTCATTTCTCTTTGCTTATTTAAGGTGTTCTTGCCATAATATGGACTTGGTCTTTTACCAAATAGGGCTATATTCTGTATACCTTGTCACAGCACAACTGATTTGCTCAAACGCATTAAGAAGGAAAGAAATTCTACAAATTAACAAGGCACACCTGTTTTGTTAGTCAAGCCTACCAGCGGTATTCCCCTTGCTCATGTCTTTTTCTTAGTTCATGTATTCTAGTTTTCCTGGTTTTGACCATTCCGCCTGCCCTTTCCATCAGCCTGGGTGCCATTCTGTACCTTGGCACACCACACTGGATTATTGGCCTCTTCCTGCCCTGACCCCGAGAATGCCTGCCATTCTATACCTTATGGACTCGTATCTGGATTTCTGACCTCTGCCTGCCCTTGACCTGTCGTTTTGCCTGTCCCCTGTTCTAGTAATAAAACTTTGCTATTTCAACACTGTCTGCATCTGGGTCTTTTCCTGAAACAGGATAATACATTTTGATTTGTTTAACAGTTTTTTGGTTACTACATGATTCCAAATGTGTTATTTCATCATTTTGATGCCTTCACTATTATTCTACAAAGTAGAAAAAAAGTTAAAATAAAAAACACTTGAATGAGTGGGTGTGTCCAAACGTTTGACTGGTACTGTATATTAAAATAAACATTGTACCATACTATTTTTCATCTCATAGATGTCATAAATTATGATGATCATCTTGTATGAAAACCTTATTATTAAAGCACAGATAGATTATCATATTGTGTTTTAAACTTTACCAGAGTCCCGTGCTGAGTCACAAATGGCAAATATTTTTCTTATATAGTGGTACACTGTGTAGGACGTAGGGTGCCATTTGGGACACGTCCCTTGTCTATTCAGATATGAAAAGGCCATTCCCAAACATTTTAGATAAACCAGATCAAATAATATTGTAGCTATCGTATCTCCAGATCTCCAAAGTACTAGCTCACAGGACATTACACATTTTTGCCATTTACTAAGTTCTAAGAGTCAGAGAAGGCGCAATAGAGAGCTGAGGATGTTTCAGGGTATTTCTGGAGATCAGAAATGTTTAGCAGCTACACAATAGGTGCTGTCTATAACCGAATCAGGGTTATTTGGCTGTCCCAGTAGGATAATCCTTTTTTCCCAGGTAGAACCCTTTTGAGTTCCATGTCGAGCCCTTTAAACAGAGGGTTCTACATAAAACCCAAAAGAGTTCTACCTGGTACCAAAATGGGTTCTGACTGGAACCAAAAAGTGTTCTTTATGGGGACAGCCAAAGAACCCTTTTGGAACCCTTTTTTCTAAGAGCCTAGGCTTTTACTTCATGCTGATGCAGGGGTTGGTTCAGTGGCTGATCACAGTTGCTTTACCCCAAAAAGCAACAAACGTGGTTCCTCATTCATCGTTGAAATGCCCTTCAGAATTTTTCTATTAGCAACTGTCAGCCGACCTGCTCTCATTATTACATCATCATAAGGTTGTCATCTTTTAAATTCATCAAAATAATTTGCCCCATTCGTCAGAGTGAGAGGGGGCCGGGCCTGACGACAAGTCTGTGTTTGTATGGATATATGCCCACCTTTAAAAAGACCAGTTGTAAATTTGGTGTGGAGTGAATCTGTCATCAAACATCTGGCTGACCTAGCACAGCATCTCACCGGTCTCCTTTACATTTTAGTAGAGACTCTTATTCAGAGCGACTTACAGTAGTGAGTTCGTACATTTTTGTTCTGGTCCAAGGGCGATTTCAAGGGCGATTTCAAGGGCGATGTTCTACCAGCTGAGCCACACAGGACCTGCTTTCTGGAAGGAAAAGGAGAGCACTGTGGTGACATAAAATATAAGATGCAACATCATTTTGTAGCACAAAATGTACATTTTGTATGTGCATATTGATTGAAATAATACATTGACATGACATTAATTTATATTACAATGATATGACAATATTTAAGGTCACCAGCCAACTGTCACGCCCTGACCATAGTTTGCTTTGTATGTTTTATGTTTTGTTTAGTCAGGGTGTGATCTGAGTGGGCATTCTATAATGTATGTCTGGTTTGTCTATTTCTATGTGTTTGGCCTGATATGGTTCTCAATCAGAGACAAGTGTTTTGCGTTGTCTCTGATTGGGAACCATATTTAGGTAGCCTGTTTTGTATTGTGGGTTGTGGGTTATTGTCTATGTGTTAGTTGCTTGTGTCTGCACTATTATATATAGCGTCACGTTCGTTTTATTGTTTTGTATTAGTTTGGTGTGAAGAAGTGTTCTTCTTCAATAAATAGAAGAATGTTTTCACTTCATGCTGCGCCTTGGTCCTCCTCTCTTCCACAATACGACATTCGTGACACCAACATCAAACTGTTACAATCAGTTACAATACAACTAGAAAGTGATTTGAGAGGAAGCAACCTCTGTAACAGAATACATAGTGACAAAAAAGCCATTTTCCGCAGTGATAAATAATACATGTGCTTGAATAAAGCCCGACGGTTGGTAAGTAGACTCATGAAAAGGTTGAACCAAATTAAATGCACACATCTAATACAGTTAATGTGTCACATAAAACTGGAGAAGCCACCGTCTACATGTCCTCCCGATGGGAAAAGAGGAGGGGGAGGAAGTGTGTAGGGGGAGGAAGTGTGTAGGGGGAAATCATAAAAAAATAGAAGTTCTTATCTTTTATAAAATGAAACCTCATCTTTGTTGATGTACGCTGTGAATCTAAAAAAACAGCCGTTACCAGACTGATTTCCATCCTTTTCTAACTCATTTTCTCCTATAACCCCAGGGCTTCTTTTATTTCAATTTATTGGGTGATATATCACTCCATCTCACCACACTTAATGTCAATTCATGTACACCTGGAAATGGATACAATGCCATATGAAATTAGCTCCAAAGACCTACACTACATGACCAAAAGTATTTGGACACCTGCTTGTTGTACATCTCATTCCAAAATCACGGTCCCTCCTTTGCTGCTATAAGGCGATTAGGCTGTGCTCGAAGTCGGCGTTCCAATTCATCCCAAAGTGTTCGATTGGGTTGGGTTCAGGGCTTTGTGCAATCCAGTCAAGTTCTTCCACACCGATCTCAACAAACAATTTCTATATGGACCTCGCTTTGTGCACAGGGGCAATATCATGCTGAAACAGAAAAGTGCCTTCTCCAAACTGTGTCAAGAATGTCATTGCATGATGTAGCATTAAAATTTCACTTCACTGAAGCTCCTGATGAATGGTTCTTGTGCTGACATTGCTACCAGAGGCAGTTTGTAACTCGTTAGTGAGTGTTGCAACCGATGACAGGCGATCTTTACGCGCTACGCTCTTCAGCAGTCCCGTTCTGTGACCTTGTTTGAACAACCACTTCGTGGCTGAGCCGTTGTTGCTTCTAGACGTTTCCACTTCACAATAACAGCACTTAAAGTTGACCGGGGCAACTCTAGCAGGGCAGAAATTTGATGAACTGACTTATGGGAAAGGTGGCATCCTATGACGGTGCTAAGTTGAATGTCACTGAGCTCTTCAGTAAAGCCATTCTACTGCCAATGTTTGTCTGTGGAGATTGCATGGTTGTGTGCTAGATGTTATACACCGTTCAGCAGCGGGTGTGACTGAAATAGCCAAATCTACTCATTTGAAAGGTGTCCACATACTTTTGTATATTTAGTGTAAGTATATTTATATCTCCCAATGTCTCCCAATATCTCCCATTTTGTGTTCTCTGTATTCAGAGGTGTACCTACTATAGTGTCTGCATTCAAAAAGGTACAATTGCCATTCCAGACCTAGAGATACGTTTTCCTTGAGTTAGGTCACGATACGGTAATGTAGTGTGATATAACACATCACCATACACTGGATGAGTCACCATTTAGTTTGGTGAAAATTATCCAACCATTTAAGGTCTGTGCAAATCCCCATCGACTGAGAATGAGGGGTCTCCATTATGTCGATGTATAAAACATATTTTCAATAGTAATAAATTACATTTATCAATCTGACTCCTATGATTATGTGAATACTTTAGGCCGATAATCATTTTAAGTGGGTATAGCCAAGGTTACGAGCTTTGCGTCACCACTCGGAATACTATAAGATGCATGTGTCTAGGTTTACTGTGATGCAATTATTAAGAGGCTAAGGAGCAAGAAGCTAATATCGTGCCATCAATGTCTTAGTGTTAAATTATTGAGTTAACCTTAGCTCAGAGATGCACAGTTAGAGACTGAGCATAAATGATATGTATATGGTGAATAACATTAGACATTCCACCAAATAATAATTCAAGGAAGTTCATATCCATTTAAAAGTATTTTATTTAACTAGATCAAGACAGTTAAGAACAAATTCTTATTCTACAATGACAGCCTCCCTCAGCCAAACCCTAACGCGGACGACGCTGGGAGCCGCCCTTCTTACAGTTACGCAAAAGGAATACACTTAATAAATGGTATATACCATACATTTAAAGCATCCTAAGTCTTAACAGCATAGAAAATTCACCACTATGACATACAAACGTACATCAGGAGATCAGTTTACCAATGACTCCATGTTTAAAGTTTAAACCCAACTTTTATTATTCCAAGAGCACCAGCTCCCAGCGTCTCCTATCGTCTAATTAACATCACTTTGCATGGCCCAAAACATTCAAACAAAAGGCATAAAACTTCACACGCATTCTCTAATCTAATCCCCACACCTCAATACTGTATGATAAGAGTACACTCATTTTTGAGCTATCCGCCGTCCTACGAACAGAGTAACAGTTTCACTGTAACAATACACCCATAGCACTTACAGTACAATGAAACGTATCAAAATGCTTCGTACTTCATGAACTCTTGAAACAATCCAAACATGACAATTTAACTCACACGGTAGCGTTAACTTCGTAAATTCAAGTTTCATCCGTCGTCACACCTCTCCTCGCAGAAGTGGCACCGGGACTTCCGTGAGAACATCTCAACTTGGAGATTGCCGCAGCGAAAGTGTGACTCTCTCCTGTGAGATGCAAATACACAGCCCTCCATCCAAATAATGCCAAATTGAATCAACACGCCAGGCAGTCGTTAGCCTCAAATTTTTCCACTACAGTAACTGAATCTAACTGTCAGAACAAGCAAAACCGGAGGCGTGCGTATAGGCATTCCACTGATCCTCTGAGAGGAACAGCTTAAGGGAACTTGGATGACTATTACCACCCCTGCCAGCCTAAAGCCATTGCTTCGGTTCGTTTAATCTTCATAGGGGGCATCAAATGGGTTAATGTGTGCAACAAATCTTAAATTGGAAACCAGCTTGGCTTGACTTACCTTCTTGGAATAAGATCTAATTATGGTCACTAGTTCGTTCAGAGTTCTGATTTTCTCAAAGGAAAATTCTCTATTGTTCCTTTTTTTCTAGTGGCATACTTACTCAACATACCAACATTTTCCACATTTAAATTTCCCCTCTCAGCAATAACTGAAGGTCATAAAAAGGAGAATCAAAACTGTTTTAAAATTTCAACAATCCAAAAAGGTATTTAACAAATCAAAATAAAACTATAAAATCTTCTCTGTGTCTCTATAAAACTATACTATCTTCTCTGTGTCTCTGCCTGTGCTCCTTTAGATGTGTAGGAGTCAGATATAGACAGACAGACAGTCAGAAGAGCGCAGCCTGCAGAGATGCTCTTTAAACAGTCTGCATGGTAGCGTGCCAACAACACATTTACAGCATTACTCACATCACTGCTCCTGTGTCTGACAGAAAAACCTGCAGACAGGAGAACAGAACACCAACCCTTTTCTCATCTTCTTCTCTCTAACAAGGGCATTTGGGAGACAATCATATAACCAACATATCTTTAAAACATGAAGGGGTATGATATGTAAATGTAGAAAAGAGTCAAATCCCTGTGCTCTCACTTTATTTTGGGTGAAACAACAGAAAGAAAGACAACCAGTGTAAGAGGATATGTCTGTAACGAGGGAGGCAGGGTGGTGCGGGTGGGATGATTTTAAGCTATATTGTTAGGTTAGCAAAACATATTGTTTTTTATAGTATATTGAGGTTTGAGGGTCAATTCCCACTTTCAAGGAGACAATCAATGTCAATGGTTTAACATTACTTTGATCAAGTGGCGCTTACTTATACTGCAATTATACTGACTCTCTAACCTGACATGAAAACCAAAAGATTTGAGCTACATTTGGAGAATTTTTCATTCTAATGCCATTGTTCCTTTATCCATAAATGGGATGCTGAATAATTAATGCCAGTGTTACATTTTGTTTCCTCTGCTGTTTAAGTTTGGGTGTGTGTGTGTTGCATATTTACAAGTGTGTAAGGCATCCCCTGCATAAGGCGGAACATCCATAATGCTATACTCAGTGTAACCTTGGCTCCCTATAACAGGGGCAAGTAAATTGTGAATAGAATACCAAATAAGATGGAAGATGACTTCCGCAAATACACTCCTTAACTATATCACCTTTGCAGTGACACCGAATTTTTCACTTTTATTTTTATTTTGTTGCACTGTAATACCGTTTCAAAAGTGTAATCTTCAGCAAGTGTGGCCATGGCATTTTACAAAGTCAAATCAGGCTTCAAGAAAATGTATATTCTGAAAAAAATGACTCATTTAGTCCATACTTGCAAACATTAGAAAAAACATTTTTTTGTCTCAAAATCTGCATCAACCAATTAAAATCGTTGACGTAGTTGCACAAGATAGAACACTATATTTTAGCTGTTCCCATTAGATAATCTGTCACATTTAGCCCTATGCTAACCTGACCAGTTGGCAGGGATAATTTCCTGTAACAAATTCCGCACCAGCCTATCAAAGATCTTAGACTTTATATCCACCATAAAATGGCTTTTCTTAAAATAGGTCAACTCGGCCACCAGAGGGATATTTTAAACCTCCACATTCAAGGTTTACTTTAAATGTACTGTGCCAATATTGCATTATGCATCCTTGACTAGGCTACTAGTTACTAATGTTCAAACAAATTCTAAAGGCACATTTTCACAAATATGACAAAATCCCATGTTTTTGCTTATCCATTTTGCACACATTCATGTGCTATACCACATTTATGTTTATCGTACATCATTAATTAAAAAAAAATGTTAAAGAGCCTTATGGTCTTGTCAGATATCTCTAATGTACCTCAATTACAATTGCTGCTAGGTGGTATACACCGATAAACCAGTTAACTGGAAATCCGCGTGGTACAGTAACCGTGGGTTAGAGGCCTCCTCGCATGTGTTTGTGGGGGGGGGGGGGGGGGGGGGGGTTGGGGGGATAAGAGGAGAGCGATTGGGGTACTCAGAGGGGCTATTTAGATATTGTCACCCTTAACCAAAAAGCCTTTTGTTGAAGGGATACATAATACATGTGTTTGAATAAAGCCAGACGGTTGGTAAGTAGACTCATGAAAGGGTTGAATCAAATTAAATGTATACATCTAATACAGTTAATGTGTCACATAAAACTGGAGAAGCCACCGTCTATATGTCCTCCCGAAGTGTGTAGGGGGATAACGTGAAAAAAAATATAGGTGCTTATCTTTTATAAAATGAAACCTCATCTTTGTTGATTTATGCTGTGAATCAAAAAAAAAGCCATTACCAGACTGGTTTCCTTCCTTTTCTAATGCGTCTTCTCCTATAACCCCAGGGCTTATTTTATTTCCATTTAATGGGTGATATATCACTCCATCTCACCACACTTAGCACTTAATGTCAATTCATTTAATGACATTGCATGCTGTAGCATTAAGATTTCACTTCACTGGAACTAAGGGGCCTAGCCCGAATCATGAAAAACAGCCCCAGACCACCATTCCTCCTCCACCAAATGTTACAGTTGGCACTATGTATTGGGGCAGGTAGCCCTCTCCTGGCATCCACCAAACCCAGATTCATCCGTCGGACAGCCAGATGGTGAAGTGTGATTCATCACTCAAGAGAACACGTTTCCACTACTCCAGAGTGGAGCAGAGGAACCACTCCAGCCGACGCTTGGCATTGTGATCTTAGGCTTGTGTGCAGCTGCTCGGCCATGGAAACCCATTCCATGAAGTTCCCAACAAACCGTTATTCTGCTGACATTGCTTCCAGAGGCTGTTTGGAACTTCACAATAACAGCACTTACAGTTGACTGGGGCAGCTCTAGCAGGGCAGAAACTTGAGGAACTTACTTGTTGGAAAGATGTCTTCCTATGAGATGATTGTGGACTACAGGGAAAGGAGGGCCGAGCACCCCCCATTCTCATTGACGCGGATGTAGTGGAGCAGGTTGAGAGCTTCAAGTTCTTTGGTGTCTACATCACCAACAAACTATCGTGGTCCAAACACACCAAGACAGCCGTGAAGAGGGCACGACAATACCTATTTCCCCTTAGGAGACTGAACATATTTGGCATGGGTCCTCAGATCCTCAAAAGTTATACAGCTGGTTGCATCGCCACCTGGTATGGCAACTGCTCGGCCTCTGACCGCAAGGTCAGTTTGGCCCCAGTACATCACTGGGGCCAAACTTCCTGCCATCCAGGACCTCTATACCAGGAGGTGTTAGAGGAAGTGGGTTGCATTGATCCTCCCCATTTTTGTTTATGATGCTGTTACTTGCTGTTTATTATCTATGCATAGTCACTTTACCCCTACCCCTACCTCAATTACCTCGACTAACCTGTACCCCCGCACATTGACTCGGTACCCGCTAGCGGAACCCCAGTGACCCGCTAGCGGAACCCCAGTGTGAATCCAGCCAACCGCTAGCGGAACATCTTGTGAATCCAGCCAACATGTCCGATTTTTAAATGTTTTACAGCGAAAACACCACGTATATTTATATTAGCTCACCACCAATTCCAAAAAAGCACAGACATTTCTTTCACAGCACAGGTAGCTTATACAAAACCCATAAATACAGATAGAATTATTCACTAACCTTGGAAAATCTTCATCTGATGAGTCTTATAACATCATGTTACACAACACATTTATGTTTTGTTCGATAATGTGCATATGTATATATAAAAAAAATCTCTGTTTACATTGGCGCGTTATGTGCAGTAATGTTTTGATTCCAACACATCTGGTGATTTTGCAGAAATACTCATAATAAACATTGATAAAAGATGCAAGTGTTATTCACATAATTAAAGATAAACTTATCCTCTATGCAACCGATGTGTCAGATTTCAAAATAAACTTTACGGAAAAAGATTAATCTGAGAACGGCGCCCAGAGCCCCAACCAGCCAATGAAATAGTCACTATTTGGCGTCAACAAAAGCTACAAAAACACTATAAATATGCACTTACCTTCGAATAACTTCATCAGAAGGCACTCCCAGGATTCCCAAATCGACAATAAATGACTGAAAAGTTCCATAAAGCCCATCATTTAGCCACTTGTTGTCAGCATGTTCAGCCCCCGAATCCATTTTCATGACGCACGAGCAAACCTCCAGGCAAAAACTCAAAAAGTTCCGTTACAGGTCGTAGAAACAGGTCAAATGATGTTTGCAATCCATATTTAGTATGTGTTTTAAATTAATCATCAATAAGGATCCAACCGGAGAATTTCATTGTCTGTAGAAAGAGCTTTGGAACAAGAGCTCTCTCTCCCTCGCGCGCAAATCCTGACTGAAAAATCTGACGACCACTCACTAGAACAGCTCTTCTGAGCCCCTCCCTTATAGTAGAATAACAAGACTAAAATCTAAAGACGACGACATCTAGTGGAAGCCCTAGGAAGTGTTTGTTCAGCCATATCTACAATGGGTCTCATTTGACAATCGACTTCTCATTTCCTGTTTTGACCTCTTCTCAGGTTTTTTTATGCCAAATGAGTTCTGTTATACTTACAGAAATAATTCAAACAGTTTTAGAAACTTCAGAGTGTTTCTAAAGGTAATATGCATGTATTACCTTCTGGGACAGAGTAGGAGGAAATTATGTTTGGGCACACAATTTGTTCAAAGTCGAAATGCTGCCCCCTATCCCTATGAAGTTTTTAAGGGCTTGTAATTAAGCATTTCATGGTAATTTCTACACCTGTTGTATTCGGCGCATGTGACAAATAACATTTGATTTGATATGACGGTGCCACGTTGCACGTGACTGAGCTCTTCAGTATGAGCCATTCTACTGCCAATGTTTGTCCATGGAGATTGCATGGCTGTGTGTTCGATTGTATACACCTGTCAGTTACGGGTGTGGCTGAAATAGCCTAATCCACTATTTTGAAAGGCTGTCCACATACTTTGTGTATATAGGCCTAATAAACTTGATTATTAACAGAGTGCTTGTCCACAAGGCAGAAGAGATATTTTTTTATATATTTTTTTATTTAACCTTTATTTAACTAGGTAAGTCAGTTAACAACAAATTCTTATTTACAATGACGGCCTACCACATTGATGCAGCTTCTCTTTAATTGTGTTCTTAGTCTTAATTTTCAATGTGTTGACTGCACTTCCCTACACAACACACTAACAAAATAAATGTAATTCTAAATTTTAAAGGAAAAAACAATATCTCACATGGGAATTGAACTTACCTCCAACTATTCATCCAGTTTCAGCAGATGTGATGAGGTGACGTTCGACTTCTGTGAAGGACGCTCTCATGCAAAAGTTTTCTATTATATACAACTACGTCAACATTTCAAATTGGCTGATAGAATTTTTTATGGGAAATAATCATGTCCAGCTGGCGTTGTTAGCATAGGGATAAGTGTGCTAGGTCATCTGATGGGAAAAGCTAACAATTTGTGTCCTTCACGTGCAACTACGTCAAATATTTGAATTGGCTAATGCAGATTTTGAGAAAGAGTAAAAGTTTACATTTAAACTTTTTATAATCTTCACAAGTATGGACCCATTAAGTCTGTACAACATACTTAGGCACATCAGCATAGAACAATAGCTAGAGACAATAGCTTTTGAATTGATTTGATTGCATGGTCCAAACACACTCAGACCTCCAGTCTTACATTGTAGGAATAGGTAAACAAATAGGTAAACAAATCAAGGACACTTAATTAAAACTGAGCTCAATGGGAATTAGGCCTATCTCATTAAAACATTTGCGTTCAGACATCTACACTTGAAACAATCAAGGGATTGTCAGCAGTGTCTATCACTATGGTTATTTGACAAAGAGTCTGATGAAGGAGGAGGAGTAGAGAGACAGTAGAGAGACACAGTATAGAGTATAGAGACAGAGACAGAGAGTGTGGGACCACAATGTGAAAATGTGGGTGTTTGATTGTGATACACTAACTGGAGTTCTTTTTTGTTTTGTTCTAGTATATCTAAAATGCAGTTCTCAGCATGCCTCCAATAGGTGGTCAGGGTAGTCTGACCATGGTGCGTCTAGGTAGAAGAATACCCACCCTGCCCATCCATCCATCCACCCATCCGTCTGTCTTCCATCCCGATGACGCTGTACCGAAGCACTTAACCTGCCAGCTGGGGGCTCGACGGGGGGTCCGGCATCTGAACACAGTTGCTGTCACGAGTAGGAGGTCCGCCGGGACCCGACACAAAAGGCTTGTAGCATGCAAGGCCAGCCACAATCTGTCTAGTTCGGCACTTACACCAAACAGACAGGACTTGTGTGCACGTTGGTATACTGCTGAGCTGCATAAAATAACATGTGCATTATCCAACCAGAAATGTTTCCGTCAAACTGACTTATTGCTGAATAAAGTCTGTGAGTGATGACGTTGTGCACATAAAAATAACATTTACGGTTAAATACATGTTAAATGGGTATCCATCAAATTGTAAGCTCTACTAATGGTGTTGTCACAAAAACTGTTGCGTTATATAGCCAATGTGCCCACTCTGGTTTTGGCATGTGCGCTCGAACCAACCGCTCAACGGCTCGTAGATACAGTGCAGGTAGGCAACCTACAGTAGATTATGAGATTCTTATGGATAAATGATTTGTATTTGTCAAATGGCAGCCAAGATTCGATCATCATGTCACAAGAATAAGACCCTCAATATTTATTGGAAAGGAGCATCAAGCTCATGTCACGCCCTGACCTGAGATATCTCTGTTTTCTTTATATTTTGGTTAGGTCAGGGTGTGACTAGGGTGGGTACGTTCGTTTTAGTATTGTCTAGGGTTTTTTGTATGTCTAGTGTTTTTGTAGGTCTAGGTGATTTGTATGTCAATGGTGGCCTAATATGGTTCCCAATCAGAGGCAGCTGTTTATCGTTGTCTTGGGGATATGATTATGATTGGGGATCATATTTAGGTAGCCATTTTCCCTTTGGTGTTTGTGGGTTGTTGTCTATGTGTAGTTGCCTATCAGCACTCGTTTTGTATAGCTTCACGTGTCGTTTTGTTATTTTAGTTAGTTTGTTCCGTGTTCATTCTTATTATAATAGAGAATGTACGCATACCACGCTGCACATTGGTCCGATTCAAAAGACGAACGTGACAGAAGAACCCACCAAAAATGGACCAAGCAGCGTGTTCAGGAGGAATGGACCTGGGAGGAGATTTTGGATGGAGCAGGACCCTGGACGCAGGCTGGGGAGTATCGCCTTCCGAAGGAGGAAATAGAGGCAGCGAAAGTGGAACGGCAATATTACGAGGAGTTATACCAATGAGGCAGGCCACAGAAACCCCAAGACAATTTTGGGGGGTGGCACATGGAGCAGTCGGCGAAGTTGAGGGTTGAGTCAGAGACTATTGTGGAGTTATTGGACAAATTGGAGGAGAGTGAACGGAAGGGAGAGTATGAGACCTTCGAGGAGTTGTTGATCAAATTGGAGGAGAGTGAAGAGAGAGTGCTGTTGGTTTGGCGTGGGAAGCATGGCATTCGCCCTGAGGAGCGTGTTAGTTGTCCGATGCCACCTGTGTCAGTTCCTCGTACTCGTCCTGAAACGTGTGTTAAAATTCCGGAACAATTGATGCCTGCTATACACACCAGGTCTCCAGTGTACCTTCACAACCCGGTGTGTCCTGTTCCTGCTCCTCGCACTCTCCCTCAAGTGCGCCTCCACAGTCCAGTACGTCCTGTGCCTCTTCCTCACACTCACCCTGAGGTGCGTGTCATCAGCCCGGTGCCACCGGTACCGGTCCCACGCATCAGTTCTCCAGTGAGCATCCACAGTCCAGTACGTCCTGTGCCTCCTCTCCGCACTCGCCCTGAGGTGCGTGTCCTCAGCCCGGTACCACCAGTCCCGGCCCCACGCATCAGGCTTCCAGTGCGCTTCCACAGTCTAGAGCTTCCGGCGACAGTTCCCAGTCCAGAGCTTCTGGTGACAGTTCCCAGTCCAGAGCTTCCGGCGACAGTTCCCAGTCCAGAGCTTCCGGCGACAGTACCCAGTCCAGAGCTTCCGGCGACAGTTCCCAGTCCAGAGCTTCCGGCGACAGTTCCCAGTCCAGAGCTTCAGGCGACGTTTCACAGTCCGGAACCTCCAACGACGGTCCCCAGTCCGGAGCCTCCAGCAACGATCCCCAGTCCGGATCCTCCAGCGACGATCCCCAGTCCGGATCCTCCAGCGGCGATCCCCAGTGGCGATCCCCAGTCCGGAGCCTCCAGCGGCGATCCCCAGTCCGGAGCCTCCATTGACGATCCCCAGTCCGGAGCCTCCATTGACGATCCCCAGTCCGGAGCCTCCATTGACGATCCCCAGTCCGGATAAATAAATAAATGTGTCCCTAATCTATGGATTTTAATTACAGTTGAAGTCGGAAGTTTACATACACCTTAGCCAAATACATTTAAACACATTTTTTCACAATTCCTGACATATGATCCCAGTAAAAATTCCCTGTCTTAGTTAAGATCACCACTTTATTTTAAGAATGTAAAATGTCAGGATAATAGAGATAGTGATTTATTTCAGCTTAATTTGTAGCATTGCCTTTAAATTGTTTAACTTGAGTCAAACGTTTCAGGTAGCCTTCCACAAGCTTCCCACAATAAGTTGTGTGCATTTTGGCCCATTCCTACTGACAGAGCTGGTGTAACCGAGTCAGGTTTGTAGGCCTCCTTGCTCGCACACGCTTTTTCAGTTCTGCCCACATATTTTCTATAGGATTGAGGTCAGGGTTTTGTGATGGTCACTCCAATACCTTGACTTTGTTGTCCTTAAGCCATTTTGGCCACAACTTTGGAAGTATGCTTGGGGTCATTGTCCATTTCGAAGACCTATTTGCGACCAAGCTTAAACTTTGACTGATGTCTTAAGATGTTGCTTCAATATATCCACATAATTTCCCATCCTCATGATGCCATCTATTTTGTGAAGTGCACCAGTCCCTCCTTCAGCAAAGCACCCCTACAACATGATGGTGCCACCCCTGTGCTTCACGGTTGGGATGTTCTTCGGCTTGCAAGCGATCCCTTTTTCTCCAAACATAATGATGGTCATTATGGCCAAACAGTTCTATTTTTGTTTCATCAGACAAGAGGACATTTCTACAAAAAAGTATGATATTTGTCCCCATGTGTAGTTGCAAACCAAAGTCTGGCTTTTTTATGACGTTTTTGGAGCAGTGTCTTCTTCCTTGCTGAGCGGCCTTTCAGGTTATGTCGATATAGGACTAATTTTACTGTGGATATAGATACTTTGTACATGTTTCCTCCATGATCTTCACAAGGTCCTCTGCTGTTGTTCTGGGATTGATTTGCACTTTTTGCACCAAAGTACATTCATCTCTAGGAGACAGAACGGGTCTCCTTCCTGAGCGGTATGACAGCTGCGTGGTCCCATGGTGTTTATACTTGCGTACTATTGTTTGTACAGATGAACGTGGTACCTTCAGGAGTTTGGAAATTGCTCCCAAGGATGAACCAGACTTGTGTAGGTCTACAATATTATTTTCTGAGGTCTTGGCTGATTTCTTTTGATTTTCCCATGATGTCAAGCAAAGAGACCCTGAGTTTGAAGGTAGGCCTTGAAATACATCCACAGGTACACCTCCAATTGACTCAAATGATGTAAATTAGCCTATCAGAAGCTTCTAAAGCCATGACAATTTTCTGGAATTTCCAAGCTGTTTAAAGGCACAGTCAACATTGTGTATGTAAACTTCTGACCCACTGGAATTGTGATACAGTGAAATAATTTGTAAACAATTGTTGAACAAATTTCTTGAGTCATGCACAAAGTAGATGACCTAATTGACTTGACAAAACTGTAGTTTGTTGACAATAAATGTGTGGAGTGGTTGAAAAACAAGTTTTAATGACTCCAACCTAAGTGTATGTACATTTCTGACTTCAACTGTACCTATAATAAAAGTTGGGACGTGGATCAGAAAACCAGTCAGTATCTGGTGTGACCACCATTTGCCTCATGCAGCGTGACACATCTACTACGCATAGAGTTGACCAGTCTGTTGATTGTGGCCTGTGGAATGTTGTCCCACTCTTCTTCAATATCTGTTGCTGGATATTGGTGGGAACTGGAACACGCTGTCATACACGTCAATCCAGAGCATCCCAAACATGCTCAATGGGTGACACATCTGCTGATTATGCAGGCCATGGAAAAACTGGGATATTTTCAGCTTCCATGCTGAAACATGAGGGGATGGCGGCGGATGAATGGCACGACAATAGGATCAGGATCTCGTCACAGTATCTCTATGCATTCAAACTGCTATCAATAAAATGCAATTGTGTTCGGAGTTTATGCCTGCCCATACCATAATCGTAGCACCACGATGGGGTACGCTGTTCACAATGTTGACAACAGCAAACCGCTCACCCACACAACGCCATGAGCACTGTCTGCCATCTGCCCGGTAGAGTTGAAACCGGGTTTCATCCGTGAAGAGCACACTTCTCCAGCGTGCCAGTGGCCATCAAATGTATGCTTTTGCCCACTGAAGTCAGTCACAACTCCAAACTGCATTCAGGTCAATATCGTAGTGAGGACGACAAGCACGCAGATGAGCTTCCCTGAGACGGTTGCTGACCATTTGTGCAGAAATTCTTCTGTTGTGCAAACCCACAGTTTGCCTAAGTGGCTGGTCTCAGGCGATCTCACAGGTGAAGAAAACGGATGTGAGGTCCTGGGCCAGCGTGGACACGTGGTCTGTGATTGTGAGGCCGGTTGGACGTATTGCCAAATGGATAGAAATTAACATTACATTCTCTGGCCACAGCTCTGGTGGACATTCCTGCATGCAGCACGCCAATTGCACACTCCTTCAAAACTGTGGCATTGTGTTGTGTGACAAAACAGCACATTTTAGAGTGGCCTTTTATTGTCCCCAGCACAAGGTGCACCTTTGTAGTGATCATGCTGTTTAATCAGCTTCTTGATATGCCACATCTGTCAGGCAGATGGATTATCTTGGCAAAGGAGAAATGCTCACTAGCAGGGATATAATCAAATTTGTGCACAGAAGATGAGAGAAAAAAATATATATTTTGTTATTTTGTTTGTATGGAAAATGTCTGGGATCTTTTATTTCAGCTTATGAAACATGGGACCAGCACTCTACATGTTGCGTTGATATTTTTGCTCAGTATATATTAGATTGAAAACAGTGTTAAGAAGATTGCCTCTTACACTGGTGTCACTGAGGCTAAACACTTCTGACAAAACAAATACTATTAGTGTAACTGGGCGTGACAGGATTTCCAATAATGTAAAAGTAACGACGTTTTGATTTAAGTGCCTGTTAATAATAACTTTCATGAAAACAGAAGGTGAATTTGATTGATATAATTTTGATTGCAACGGACAAAGAAGTGCAATACGAGCAGTGACCCAGTGCCTCGCAATGAAACAGTGCAATACATTACCCTTGTCTGAAAAATTTGCACACTCACATCAGAGCACTGAGGCTGAAAATGGCTGAAAATGCGGCGGGAGTGATTGTCAGTCTGCAGTCTGAGTTCCTACAATGTAGCCCCAAAGGCTGATTTGCCAGAGTGTCGCAAATAGCGGAGGAGTCAAGCTATGTCACCTGTCCCCCGTCTCGCCCCCCTGCCAAGACTGCAGAGGAGTGCTAGGACTCTAGGGAAGTCTGACGAGGCTATTCAATCATCCAGAATTGATTGACAATGAGAATCATGTCCAGAGGATATACATTAGAACAAAGGGAAAAAAGAAAATGAAGGCTATTCACAGTGGGTTGTTTGCTGCAGCCCATGAGCTGAGACTGTTAGGGACGAAACTGTCTCAAATCAGGGAATAGATGGCGAGGAGAAATGTGAGGCCACTATCATGTCATGATTATGAGCCATTCCCATGCACGGCACAAGTGGGGTGTTAATATGATTTCGACCGTGACAAATTTTTACAGCAATTATTTTTTTCTTTATTTTTTGGACTAAATAAGTAATGAAAATGATACAAAGGTATATTTTAATTCATATTCATAGCGAACATTACATGTGTTGTAAATATTGTTAGAAGAATAACTCAAAATGCCCATAATGTTGGAAGACTTAAGTCGGACGTACACTACACAACTTTGACCCCAATTAAGCTGTCCAAGACAAGTTCATGAGATCGGAAACAAAATCCCCATGTCCTTGCCTACTCGGGGCGCGAGGCCGTCACCGAGGCTCGTTTAATGTGTCAGAAGAGCAATCCGATGGCTCACCTTCCCAGAAGTCACAACATTTTCAAACATGTTTAATTAGCATGAAATCTTAAATTGCTCTTGTTGTGTCAGATGTGCATGTTTTGAGTGCGGTGATCAACGATAGCCAATGAGAGCTCGGCAGAGCAGAAGTCAGTGAGATGATGACGTTGTATCGCATCACACAGAATGTCTAGACTCTCGAGCAGGAGCGTTGACTACTACTAGAATGCCTTTCTACTTAACTTTAACCAGAGTGTCAAATCTTTAAAGCTATGAAGTTCACAAGCAATGTTTTCATTGTCACAGCTCAATCTAGCTACATTAACAGTCTAATAACATCATCACTCATTGTTTCCACGGGCTGGCGTGGTATCGGGAATCCTCACGACCAAGTGAATAATTTTGTAGTGCGTGACCCCCGTCTGTGCCACATCGTTAAGTTTTCACACCACTCATTGATAACTCAAAAAACTACAGGAAAGATGGTCATTTAATGTAAGGCTCAGCAATGTTCGGAGTTTGAAAGTAGTGTAGTGTACGCCCGGCATTACAGAAAAATACTTACAGGAAGTGAGAGAGATTATACATAACAAGGTTTCTACAGATTTCCCCTCACTTGGCTAGAATGAACGTAAAGGGTATGCTGTCTTTTTTAAATATGAGGCTCAGCTCCCATCAATTTCACAATTAATTTACAGCTCTCTGGGACTACCAGCTACACATACATTCTGTTCATTGTAGTTCACAGCAGGAAAGGTGTCAGCCAGAATAGTGAAGGACCTGCATGGACTCATGAGCATTGCATTACAGTATATTTTAGTACAGTATGTAAAAGAAAAGACTAACGTGAAATCAATATCCATGTTTCCACAACATGTAACGGCCTGGCAAATTTGGAAAATGCAACGAGGCATATGTAGAGCTTATCATTGCACTATTGCTCTCGATAGCGTCTGCAACCATCAAGACTGAGTCCAAAATGAGGGTATCACTGAAATGAGACGCAATTTCCACGCTTTGTGATTCAAATGGGGGAGGAGAATTGATCCCACCTTACACATTTAGAAGGGTATTCTATTGAAGGGCACCGTGCCCTAATGGGCACCGTGGCCTAATGTGATCGATAGAGGTATACAAATCTTGGCCCAAGTGGCTGACTAAGGAGATCAGGAGGATAGTGGATCTCAACTGCACCAGCCAATAGCCAGAGACTGAATCATCAAGTTTTACAGTTCAAATAAAAGTTAGTGCTGCTTGCCAACTTCATTATCAAGTTCCCTCTGTGCTGCATTAGAATAAATTAAAATGGCACACTTTACTTTCTCAGCTATTTCTCCACTGTCTATTCTGCATGAGGGAGATGAACTATTGAGATCTGTGTTATTCATTCATTTCCTTTCAAAATAGAGCATTTAGCTCTTTATTGGTGGACAACTGCCAATGTATCTCCTTCCAATGACTGTTTCAAATGATTTCTACACTATCACTATTCAAATCACTTTTCCAGATTAGGAATAATAATTTATTCAGGTTTATCCAATTAACAGATGAAGTGCTCTCCATTGAATTATTGATGGAGTGGGATTGATTTTTGAGAAATGTAATGTTGACATTCTCTCCTCTCCTCTTCCCTGTCATTCCCAAGTAATCCTTGAGCTTTTAGAGCTACACTCAAACAATAGATCAAAAACACCCTAAGACCGAGCAGAGCATGGTTGGAAGGAGTTGAGGTAATGTTACACTATTTCAAATCATATCTTTTGACAGCTTTGCTCCACTTAACATTTCTCCCAAAAACAACATATAGGCGAAAATGTTGGGTACCTCTAGAACCTCTCAAGTCATCACAATACGGCACTACTCCCGTCATGCCTTTATAGAATCATATCTTTTGACAGCATTGCTTGACCCGACTACCTTTCTTGTTGCAAAACAGCATTGCCTGAAGTAGGCTCTTTCAGGAAAACCACAACATTTCAACAGCAGCAATTCCACATGTGAGAGTTACACTATCACGTGCAAGTTTTTCACATTTGAAAGTGTGCAGTGCCTTGCAAAAGTGTTCACCCCCCTTGGCATTTTTCTTATTTTGTTGCCTTACAACCTCGAATTCAAATCGATTTTTGGGGGGTTTGTATTATTTGATTTACACAACATGCCTACCACTTTGAAGATGAAAAATATTTTATTTTGTGAAAAAAACAAGAAATAAGACAAAAAAACAGATAAACATGAACAAAAAGAACTATTTACCCCAAAAGTCAATACTTTGTAGAGCCACCTTTTGCAGCAATTACAGCTGCAAGTCTCTTGGGGTATGTCTCTATAAGCTTGGCACATCTAGCCACTGAGATTTTTGCCCATTCTTCAAGCCAAAACTGCTCCAGCTCCTTCAAGTTGGATGGGCTCCGGTGGTGTACAGCATTCTTTAAGTCATACCACAGATTCTCAATTGAATTGAGGTCTGGGCTTTGACTAGGCCATTCCAAGACATGCCAGCAGCATACCACCCTGCATACCACTGCTGGCTTGCTTCTGAAGCTAAGCAGGGTTGGTCCTGGTCAGTCCCTGGATGGGAGACCAGAAGCTGCTGGAAGTGGTGTTGGAGGGCCAGTAGGAGGCACTCTTTCCTCTGGTCTAAAAAATATCCCAATGCCCCAGGGCAGTGATTGGGGACACTGCCCTGTGTAGGGTGCTGTCTTTCGGATAGGACGTTAAACGGGTGTCCTGACTCTCTGAGGTCATTAAAGATCCCATGGCACTTATCGTAAGAGTAGGGGTGTTAACCCTGGTGTCCTGGCTAAATTCCCAATCTGGCCCTCAAACCATCACGGTCACCTAATAATCCCCAGTTTACAATTGGCTCATTCATCCCCCTCCTCTCCCCTGTAACTATTCCCCAGGTCGTTGCTGCAAATGAGAACGTGTTCTCAGTCAACTTACCTGGTAAAATAACGGTAAAATAAAAAATAAATAAGAAATTTAAATGTTTCCTTTAAACCACTCAAGTGTTACTTTATCAGTATGCTTAGGGTCATTGTCCTGCTGGAAGGTAACCTCTGTCCCAGTCTCAAATCTCTGGAAGACTGAAACAGGTTTCCCTCAAGGATTTTCCTGTATTTAGCGCCATCCATCATTCCTGGCCAGAATCCCAGTCCCTGCCGATGGAAAACTTCCCAACAACACCGATGGTGTTCTCGGTGTGATGAGAGGTGTTGGGTTTGTGCCAGACATAGCGTTTTCCTTGATGGCCAAAAACATACCTTTTTCCATATCTTTGGGGAGTCTCCCACATGACTTTTGGCAAACACCAAATGTGTTTGCTTATTTTTTTCTTTAAGCAATGGCTTTTTTCTTGCCACGCTTCCGTAAAGCCCAGCTCTGTGGCATGTACAGCTTAAAATGGTCCTGTGGACAGATACTCCAATCTCCGCTGTGGAGCTTTGTAGCTCCTTCAGGGTTATTTTTGGTCTCTTTGTTGCCTCTCTGATTAATGCCCCCCTTGCCTGGTTTGTGAGTTTTGGTTGGTGGCCTTCTCTTGGCAGGTTTGCTGTGGTGCCATATTCTTTCAAATTTTTTATAATGGATTTAATGGTGCTCCGTGGGATGTTCAAAGTTTTTGATATTTTTTTATAACCCAACCCTGATCTGTACTTCCCCACAACTTTGTCCCTGACCTGTTTGGAGAGCTCCTTGGTCTTCATGGTGCCGCTTCCTTGGTGATGCCCCTTGCTTAGTGGTGTTGCAGACTCTGGCGCCTTTCAGAACAGGTGTATATATGCTGAGATCATGTTAGAGATCATGTGACACTTAGATTGCACAGGTGGCCTTTATTTAACAAATTATTTGACTTCTGAAGATAATTGGTTGCACCAGATCTTATCAAGGGGTTTCATATTAAACGGGGTGAATACATATGCACGCACCGCTTTTCCGTTTTACATTTTTTTGAATTCTTTGAAACAATTTTTTTCATATCCTTACACCAATTTGGAATATTTTGTCTATGCCCATTACATGAAATCCAAATAAAAATCAATTTAAATTCCAGGTTGTGATGCAACGAAATAGGAAAAATGCCAATGTGGGATGAATACTTTTGTAAGGCACTGAAACTCCACATGTGAGAGTTAGATTTTCACATGGGAAATCATGTCTGTTTTCCGCAAGGGGGAAAGGGAAGGGAAAGGAAGGCAAAGGTTTCTGCCAAGCTGTCCTGTGATTCTTCAAGCACTCGTCATGTTTTGACACAGATCAATGCAGCACAATCTCAATAATGTTTGCATATTACCCGGGACTCTATCTAATGTGAACAAACATCAATACCTGCTGCAACGTGTTCCTTCAAAAGCTTTCAAGCCAGCAGCACTTTGGATTTGAAGTGATACAATGACTATGAGGTTAAATGCATACTGTGGGCGTTCATTTGAGGATATTTTCATCTATATCGGGTGAACCTTTCAGAAATTCCAGCACTTTCTGTACATAGTGTCACCATTTTAGGGGACCAAAATATTGGGACAAATTCACTTATATGTGTATTAAAGTAGTAAAAGGTTAGTATTTGGTCCCATATTCATAGCACACAATGCCTACATCAAGCTTGTGACTGCACATTTGTTGGATGCATTTTGTAATGGCTCTCTTTCGGTGAGTGAGTTGACCAAGGCGCAGCGGGTTGTGAATACATAATGAACTTAATTTAACAAGACGAAACTAAACACACGAAGAACACTTGAATAATTTTACAAAACAACAAAATGAACTAGACAGACCTAAACTATGAACTTACATGAAACGAGGAACACATACACAGGAACGACCGAACGAACGAGATGAGACAGTACCGTGTGGTGCAACAAACACAGACACAGTGACAATCACCCACAAACAAACAGTGAGAACCTCCTACCTTAACATGACTCTCAATTAGAGGAAAACGCAAAACACCTGCCTCTATTTAAGAGCCATACCAGGCAACCCAAAACCAACATAGAAACGGAAAACATAGACTGCCCACCCAAAACTCACGCCCTGACCATCACACACATACAAAACAACAGAAAACAGGTCAGGAACGTGACAGAACCCCCCCCCCTCAAGGTGCGAACGCCGGGCGCACCAGCACAAAGTCCAGGGGAGGGTCTGGGTGGGCATCTGACCACGGTGGTGGCTCAGGCTCCGGACGCTGTCCCCACACCACCATAGTCACTCCCTGCTTCTGTATTCCCCTCCCAATGACCACCCTCCAACTAAAACCACCTAAATGAAGGGGCAGCACCGGGATAAGGGCCAGCACCGGGATAAGGGGCAGCACCGGGATAAGGGGCAGCACCGGGATAAGGGGCGGCAGGTCCTGGCTGAGGGACTCTGGCAGGTCCTGGCTGAGGGACTCTGGCAGGTCCGGGCTGAGGGACTCTGGCAGGTCCGGGCTGAGGGACTCTGGCAGGTCCGGGCTGAGGGACTCTGGCAGGTCCGGGCTGAGGGACTCTGGCAGGTCCGGGCTGAGGGACTCTGGCAGGTCCGGGCTGAGGGACTCTGGCAGGTCCGGGCTGGCGACTCTGGCAGCTCCTGACTGGCTGGCGGCTCTGGCAGCTCCTGACTGACGGACGGCTCTAGCGGCTCCTGACTGACGGACGGCTCTAATGGCTCGGGACAGACGGGCGGCTCTAATGGCTCGTGGCAGACGGATGGCTCAGAAGGCGCTGTGCAGACAGATGGCTCAGAAGGCGCTGGGCAGACAGATGGCGCAGACGGCGCTGGGCAGACAGATGGCGCAGACGGCGCTGGGCAGACAGATGGCGCAGACGGCGCTGGGCAGACAGATGGCTCAGACGGCGCTGGGCAGACAGATGGCTCAGACGGCGCTGGGCAGACAGATGGCTCAGACGGCGCTGGGCAGATAGATGGCTCAGACGGCGCTGGACAGACAGATGGCTCAGACGGCGCTGGGCAGACAGGCAGTGCAGAAGGCGTTGGGCAAACAGGCAGTGCAGAAGGCGTTGGGCAGACGGCCGACTCAGCCCTGCTGAGGCGCACAGTAGGCCTGGTGCGTGGTGCCGGAACTGGAGGTACTGGGATGACGGCACGCACTTCAAGGCTAGTGCGGGGAGCAGGAACAGGGCACACTGACCTCTCGAAGCGCACTATAGGCCTGGTGCGTGGTACCGGAACTGGAGGTACCGGGCTGAGGGCACGCACCTCAGGGCGAGTGCGGGGAGAAGGAACAGTGCGTACAGGGCTCTGGAGACGCACAGATGGCTTAGTGCGTGGTGCCGGAACTGGAGGCACTGGGCTGGAGACACGCACCATAGGGAGAGTGCGTGGAGGAGGAACAGGGCTCTTAAAACGCACTGGAAGCGTGGTGTAGGCACTGGTGGTACTGGGCTGGGGCGAGGAGGTAGCGCCGGAAATACCGGACCGTGCAGGCGTATTGGCTCCCTTGAGCACTGAGCCTGCCCAACCTTACCTGGTTGCATGCTCCCCGTAGCCCGTCCAGTGCGGGGAGGTGGAATAACTCGCACTGGGCTGTGTTGGCGAACCGGGGACACCATGCGTAAGGCTGGTGCCATGTAAGCCGGCCCAAGGAGACGTACTGGTGGCCAGATATGTAGGGCCAGCCTCATGACATTTGGCTCAATGCCCAATCTAGCCCTACCAGTGCGGGGAGGTGGAATAACCCGCACTGGGCTATGCACTCGTACAGGAGACACCGTGCGCTCTACTGCGTAACATGGTGTCTGCCCGTACTCCCGCTCTCCACGGTTAGCCTGGGAAGTGGGCGCAGGTCTCCTACCTGCCCTCGGCCCACTACCTCTTAGCCCCCCCCCCCCCAAGAAATTTTTGGGTGGTACTCACGGGCTTTTCGGGCTTCCGTGCTAGACGTGTCCCCTCATAACTCCGGTTCCCTTCTCCGGTTGCCTCTGCTCTCCTCAGTGCCTCCAGCTGTTCCCATGGGAGGCGATCCCTTCCAGCCAGGATCTCCTCCCATGTGTAGCAACCTTTCCCGTCCAAAACATCCTCCCAAGTCCATTCCTCCTTCTTGCGCTGCTGCTGTCGTTGCTGTCCGTTAACCCGCTGCTTGATCTGGGTTTGGTGGGTGATTCTGTAATGGCTCTCTTTCGGTGAGTGAGTTGACCAAGGCGCAGCGTTTTGTGAATTCATAATGAACTTAATTTAACAAGACGAAACTAAACACACGAAGAACACTTGAATAATTTTACAAAACAACAAAACGAACTAGACAGACCTAAACTATGAACTTACATGAAACGAGGAACACATACACAGGAACGACCGAACGAACGAGACGAGACAGTACCGTGTGGTGCAACAAACACAGACACAGTGACAATCACCCACAAACAAACAGTGAGAACCTCCTACCTTAATATGACTCTCAAATAGAGGAAAACGCAAAACACCTGCCTCTAATTAAGAGCCATACCAGGCAACCCAAAACCAACATAGAAACGGAAAACATAGACTGCCCACCCAAAACTCACGCCCTGACCATCACACACATACAAACAACAGAAAACAGGTCAGGAACGTGACACATTTGCTGTTTGTTTTTGATGTGTTTCAGATAATTGTGTGCCCAATAGAAATTAATGGTAAATAATGTATTGTGTCATTTTGGAGTCACTTTTATTGTAAATAAGAATAGTATATTTTTACTAAACACGTCTACATTCATGTGGATGCTACCATGATTACGGAAAATCCTGAATGAATCGTGAATAATAATGAGTGAGAAAGTTACAGATGCACAAATATCATACCCCCTCCAGCTAACCTCCCCTGTTATGGAGATATGGAGAGAGGTTAGCATGTCTTAGGGGTATGATATTTGTGTACAGAGCCAAAACAACAAAACATTTGTCACTGTCCCAATACTTTTGGATCTCACTGTACTTTGATATTCACGCATTCGCCCACACACACACACACACACACACACACACACACACACACACACACACACACACACACACACACACACACACACACACACACACACACACACACACACACACACACACACACACACACACACACACACACCATTTATCAGCAGATATTTCTTTCAAAAAATACTTTGATTTAGATATATCGCAATCGTAAGTATGTTTGAAGTGCCAGTTGCTGCCAGGTGCTAATTACACTTACACCTTGATTTGGAGAGGCCGACGAGCCCCCTGCCAAGGTGCAGATTTAAAGTGGCCTCCCAAACTGCACACCCTGGACTGCATCAGTATCTCCACAGGCAGCTGTGGCCGGTACGGTGAAGGAAGAGGCACCTGTATTACTGGTTGCATCCCAAATAGCACCCTATCTATGTGCCCTGGTCAAAAGTAGTTCTCCTTATAGCGAATAGGGTGCCTTTTGGAATGCAACTTGTGTCTCTCTCTCTTATGAAGGTCAGGGAGGGGGAAAACACGTAAGCATCCTATAGAGCAACATGGTTAGAATATAAAGACCAGATGACTGAAAAAATGGGGGTTTTACAGTCATTTGAGTGTCCAATAGTCTACAGGTCCAATTGAAAAAAATAGGAAGGAAAGTAGAAAAGTAGAATATGACCCACTTAAATGTTACAGTAGGAAATATCAAAGAAAAGTCAATTGTAGAAGTGGCTGGTATCCAGGAGACCTGGAGTACTGTACAACTGCAATTAAAACCCACATGCTAATCATGCTCTGTCAATCCCAGTGGTGTTCTGTTCACTCTGTGTGGAGGTGGTGTGTTGTACTGAGTGCTCCATGGAAAGTAAAACAGCTCAGATCTCTGCATGGAGGCGTACATATTTAACTTATGCCACCGACATTGGATTATGCTAATATTCAGTGTGTCTTTTTTGCGACAGTGGGTGGATTGATTTTGCATGCCCCTTTCAAACGAATCATTGGTCAATTCTATTCTAATGTATTCCGTATGTTATTGTAGTGTCTGTCTTTCTTTCCATTGTTGAGGTCAAGGCAATGAAATGCTCCATGAATGTGACTAAATACTCACAGGTGTGTTTTCCGATCATTTCAGATGGATCACACAACTGGAACAGCAGACATGAGTCATGGTATCAGACCCAGCGCCAGGACAAAGTGACTAAGGGGGCAGTTAAAATTGGTGGGGGGGTGGGGTGTGTTATTGCATTGGAATTATATTGAATTCTGCTTAAATCACACTATGCCACAATAAACATAGAGTTCAAATACAAAGACTCAGAGACCATTGTGTAAGGGCTGTTGTCCTCCTCTTCCTCAGATGAGGAGAGGAGAGAAGGATCAGTGGACCAATACGCAGCAGTAGGGAAATAAGCCATCTCTTTATTTGAATACGACGGCAACACGAAAACTAAACACTTACAAAATTACAAAACAAGAAAACGACGTAGACGAAACCTGAACATGAACTTACATAACTAAACGTAGAACTCACGGACAGGAACAGACTACGTCAAAACGAACGAACAGCCAAACAGTCCCGTATGGTACAGACATGGACGAAACAGGAGACAATCACCCACCAACAAACAGTGAGAACACCCTACCTAAATATGACTCTCAATTAGAGGAAAACGCAAAACACCTGCCTCTAATTAAGAGCCCTACCAGGCAACCCAAAACCAACATAGAAACAGAAAACATAGACTGCCCACCCAAAACTCACGCCCTGACCATATACACATACAAAAACAACAGAAAACAGGTCAGGAACGTGACACATTGATTGATTGCTTTTGAAGTGATGGGTTGGTGCAAAATACTGTATGTAGCCTATCTCTACTTGCGCTGTATCAGCACAATGGACAGTGGACGCCCTATAGCAAGGCCGTTTTGGTAATGAATATAGGTTACAAGATAGATAGGGTAATTCACCTATTACAAACAGCCTATGTGAATGCAGCCGTACACACAGCTGTCTTACCAAAATAATGCAAACTAAATGCTGAAAGTAGTAGCCTAGTTATTCATACCTGCAAAGAAAAATACAGTTTTGGCCCAGAATACCAACACAATTGCCAATGCGATCGAATGAATGCAAACATGTTGTGATATGGCACAATACACTTCTATGGATCAAATTCAGCCCACATAATCAATTAAGCAATGCTAGCATAAACTCGTTTCCAATGCGTACAGTTTACAACCACAAAAACCATTTACCATTTACAACCACAAAAACCACTAGACATTTCACCAATGTCAGCATCCAAGAACAGTCTTTTAAACTATTTTCGTCTGTCATGCCTACTGGCCTACTGTCCACCAAGTATGGCTGGAGATTTGTACGTTTGCTTGGAGCCGGTGCCACTGGCACTGATCTGTGTCCTAATGGCTTTGATCTCACTGTCACACCTGAGCATCTCAACGCACTCCAATGCACTGCAGACCACATTGACTCCAGTGTAAAGATCCATTGCTTTTGCTTGGAGTAATTTGTTTGGAGGATCGAGAATCCTAAGGATTCTGTGCACCATGGTGGCTGTAAACCATCAGCAGCCCTGTGGCCTTGAGTCTTACTTCTGTGTTGTACGAATGAGTGCATTTGATGTCAGAGAGGAACTTCACAATGTTGTCACAACTTTTAGCAATCACCGACACAGTAGCCAGGTGTTTGGGTGGGTACTTTGGTGAACCCAATTTCTGATATACAGTATATATACAGTATATATAGTGGCAGTGGCAGATTAGCTGGTTCGAGCTAGCTAAATAGGAAATGGCAAATAACACTAACAGTTTTTACAGCTAGCTAAGAAGGTAACTTAACTCTGTAGTGGTGGGGCGTAAGGCAGAGCTGAGTGAAGCAGCTTCAACGGTAAACTTGACCACGCCCTTATGAATCAAAATACAATATTACAGGCAGAGGCGTATCAGGTTATTCATGTAGCCTACCACAGATGAGAAGCATTTTTTCCCGCTTTTTATGGAAAGCCAAACCGCCCCAGTGGCTTTCCATAGCCGCCTTACACACATGGTGGCGAGCTCTGTCCATTGTGCTGACACAGCGTCACTCAATCATTAGAATTGTTTTGCTATTTTTCTATAGGGACATAAAACTAAATCTGAGGGGGCACAAGTTTACAACTAAGGGGCTAAGCCCTCATTTGCCCCCTAGTGGATCCAGGCCTGCATGGTATACAGTCATAATGAACAACATGAGAAAATAAAAAAGCTGCTCCTGCCTCCTACAGAACAGTATGAGCATATTATCGCTATTCACTGCATCCCAAATAGCACCATATTTCTTAAATAGTACACTACCTTTGAAAATGGGCCCTGGTCAAAAATAGTGCACTACATAGGAAATGGGGTACTTTTTGGGACGCATCCATTTTCTTGGATACCTGAATAATTGCAGGACAAATGAAATTGGAAACAGCGCACCAATGGTCCCTGGTTTTCAGCAGCTCGTCATTATAACAAGGGCCCAGCGGAGCTCGTTAGAAGAACGAGGTGAGACGTGGTAAATTAGGTTAATTGGGCTATCTGTCAGACCAGGGAAGATGCACATGCTGACACAACAAAACCTGTAATATGATTACATTTTTTCCTCTCCTGCTACTCGGCTTTGTATCGCTGTTCAGGTGGAGATGGTGACATGTCCATGACTGCTGTGGTAGCAGCAAGGTTATTATAATCATGAGTTTATATATTCATTTTTTTTTTGTTTTGTGATCTTTATTTGAAATTCAGTTCGTTTTCAGATTCACTTTACTAGTTTTGATTTAGTTAAAGTTTTATGAAAACATTACATGTTAATATTATTTCATTTAAGTTTTAGTGTTATGGACAGAAAGTAGACTTGGAGCCATTTATGTGGGAGCCATT